>NW_027667225.1:600000-983000 GCF_963924665.1 Micromys minutus
GAATTTCAGCCTTTTTACCTCAAAATAAGGGGAATTTCTGCATTTTTGCCACAAAATATTAGGAATTTCTGCCTTTCTGCCCCAAAATGAGGATAATTTCTGACTTTTTGCCCTGAAATAAGTTAAATTTCTAAAATTTTCCCCAAAATATGTGAAATGTCTGCTTTTTGCCCAAAAATAAGAGGAATTTCTTACTTTTTGCCCCCAAATAAAGGGAATTTCAGCCTTTTTACCTCAAAATAAGGGGAATTTCTGCATTTTTGCCCCAAAATATGGGAAATTTCTGATTTTGCCAAAAATAAGAAAAATTTTTGCAATTTTGTACCAAAATAAAAGAAATTTCTGCCTTTTTGCCCCCAAATAAGGGGAATTTCAGCCTTTTTACCTCAAAATAAGGGGAATTTCTGCATTTTTGCCACAAAATATTAAGAATTTCTGCCTTTTGCCCCAAAATAAGAAAAATTTCTGCAATTTTGTACCAAAATAAAAGCAATTTCTGCCTTTTTGATCCAAAATAAGAAAATTTCTGCTTTTTTTCTGAAAGAAGTGAAATTTCTGCAATTTTGCCCCAAAATAAGTGAAATTTCTTAGTTTTGCCCCAAAATAAGGAGAATTTCTGTCTTTTTGCCCCAACATATAGGTAATTTCTGCGTTTTCTAGCCACAATTAGAGGAATTTCTGCAATTTTTCTGCAAAATACAGGAAATTTCTTCCTTTTTTTCCGTAAATAAGAAGAATGCATACCTTTTTGCCATAAAAAAGTGAAATTTCTTCATTTTTGTTCCAAAATAAGAAGAAGTTCTGCTTTTTTGCCTCTAAATAAGTGGAATTTCTGTCTTTTCCCCCCAAAACAAAGGGATTTTCTGTTTTTTGGCCCCAAAATAAGGAAAATTTCTGACTTATTACCCTGAAATAAGTGAAATTTCTGCAATTTTTTCCCAAAATAAAAGAAAATTCTGCCTTTTTGCACCCAAATAAGGGGAATTTCAGCTTTTTTACCTCAAAATAAGGGGAATTTCTGCATTTTTGCCACAAAATATGAGAAATTTCTTCTCTTTTGCCCCAAAATAAGAAAATTTCTGCTTTTTTTCCCTGAAATACGTGAAATTTCTGCAATTTTGCCCCAAAAAAGTAAAATGTTTGCAATTCTGCCCCCAAAATAAGGGAAATTTCTGCAATTTTGCCCAAAATAAGTGGAATTTCTGAGTTTTGCCCCAAAATAAAAAGAATTTCTGTCTTTTTGCCCCAACATATAGGAAATTTCAGCCTTTTTGCCCCACAATTAGGGGAATTTCTGCAATTTTGCTCCAAAATACAGGAAATTTCTGCCTTTGTGTCCAAAATAAGAAGAATGCATACCTTTTTGCCACAATAAAGAGAAATTTCTGCAATTTTGCTCCAAAATAAGGGGAATTTCTGCTTTTTTGCATTTATATAAGTAAAATTTCTGTCTTTTTCCCACAAAACTAAGGGAATTTCTGTCTTTTTGCTTCAAAATAAGAAAAAATTTCTGACTTATTACCCTGAAATAAGTGAAATTTCTTCAATTTTGCCCCAAAGTAAGGGAAATTTCTGCCTTTTTGCCCCCAAATAAGGGGAATTTCAGGCTTTTTACGTCAAAATAATAGGAATTTCTGCATTTTTGCCACAAAATATTAGGAATTTCTGCCTTTTTCCCACAAAATAAGGAAAATTTCTGACTTTTTGCCCTGAAATAAGTTAAATTTCTAAAATTTTTCCCCAAAATATGGGAAATGTCTGCTTTTCGCCCCAAAATAAAGGGAATTTCTTACTTTTTGCCCCCAAATAAGGGGAATTTCAGCCTTTTTACCTCAAAATAATGGAAATTTCTGCATTTTTGCCCCAAAATATGGTAAATTTCTGCCTTTTTGCCCAAAATAATGGAAATTTCTGCATTTTTGCCCCAAAATATGGGAAATTTCTTCCTTTTTGCCCCCAAATAAAGGGAATTTCAGCCTTTTTACCTCAAAATAAGGGGAATTTCTGCATTTTTGCCCCAAAATATGGGAAATTTCTGCCTTTTTGCCCCAAAAAAGAAAAATTTCTGCAATTTTGTACAAAAATAAAAGAAATTTGTGCCTTTTTGCCCCAAAATAAAAAAATTTCTGCTTTTTTTCTGAAATAAGTGAAATTTCTGCAATTTTGCCCCAAAATAAGGAAAATTTCTGCCTTTATGCCCCCAAATACGGGGAATTTAAGCCTTTTTACCTCAAAATAAGGGGAATTTCTGCATTTTTGCCCCAAAATATGGGAAATTTCTGCCTTTTTGCCCCAAAATAAGAAAATATCTGCTTTTTTCCATGAAATAAGTGAAATTTCTGCAATTTTGCCAAAAAATAAGTGAAATTTCTGCAATTTTGCCACAAAATAAAAGAAATTTTTGGAATTTTGCCCCAAAATAATTGGAATTTCTGAGTTTTGCTCCAAAATAAGGAGAATTTCTGTCTTTTTGCCCCAAAATAAGGAAAATTTCTGACTTATTACCCTGAAATAAGTGAAATTTCTACAACTATGCCCCAAAATAAGAGAAATTTCTGCCTTTTTGCCCCCGAATAATGGGAATTTCAGCCTTTTTACCTGAAAATAAAGGGACTTTCTGCATTTTTGCCACAAAATATTAGGAATTTCTGCATTTTGCCAAAAAATAAAAAAAATTTCTGCCTTTTTTCCCTGAAATAAGTGAAATTTCTGCAATTTTGCCCCAAAATAAGTGAAATTTCTGCAATTTTGCCCCAAAATAAGGGAAACTTCTGGAATTTTTCCTTAAAATAAGTGGAATTTCATTGTTTTGCCCCAAAATAAGGAGAATTTCTGTCTTTTTGCCCTAACATATAGGGAATTTCTGCCTTTTTGCCACACAATTAGGGGAATTTCTGCAATTTTGCTCCAAAATAAAGGGAATTTCTGCTTTTTAGCCTGAAAATAAGGGGAATGTATACCTTTTGCCACAAAAAAGGGAAATTTCTTCATTTTTGCTTTAAAATAAAAGGAATTTCTGCTTTTTTACCTTCAAAATTGTGGAATTTCTGTCTTTTTCCCCTAAAAACAAAGGGAATTTCTGTCTTTTTGCCCCAAAATGAAGAAAATTTCTGACTTATTACCCTGAAATAAGTGAAATTTCTGAAATTTTGCCCCAAAATAAGGGAAATTTCTGCCTTTTTGCCCCCAAATAAGGAGAATTTCAGCATTTTTACCTCAACATAAGGGGAATTTCTGCATTTTTGCCCCAAAATATGGGATATTTCTGCCTTTTTGCCCCAAAATAAGAAAAATTTCTGCAATTTTGTACCAAGATGAAAGAAATTTCTGCCTTTTTGCCCCAAAATAAGAAAATTTTTGCTTTTTTTTTCTGAAATAAGTGAAATTTCTGCAATTTTGCCCCAAAATAAGGGAAATTTCTGGAATTTTGCCCCAAAATAAGTGGAATTTCTGAGTTTTGCTCCAAAATAAAGAGATTTTCTGTCTTTTTGCCCCAACATATAGGGAATTTCTGCCTTTTTGCCCCACAATTAGGGGAATTTCTGCAATTTTGCTCCAAAATAACGTGGAATTTCTGCCTTTTTGCCCGAAAATAAAAAGAATGCATAACTTTTTGCAATAAAAAAGGGAAATTTCTGCAATTTTGCTACAAAATAAGGGGAATTTCTGATTTTTGCCTCTAAATAAGTGGAATTTCAGTCTTTTTCCCCAAAAACAAAGAGAATTTGTGTCTTTTTTGCCCCAAAATAAGGAAAATTTCTGACTTATTACCCTGAAATAAGTGAAATTTCTGCAATTTTGCCCCAAAATAAATGAAATTTCTGCAATTTTGCCCGAAAATAAGGGAAATTTCTGGAATTTTGCTCCAAAATAAGTGGAATTTCAGAGTTTTGCCCCAAAATAAGGAGAATTTCTGAATTTTTGCCCTAACATATAGGGAATTTCTGCCTTTTTGCCCCACAATTAGGGGAATTTCTGCAATTTTGCTCCAACATAAAGGGAATTTCTGCTTTTTAGCCTGAAAATAAGGGGAATGTATACCTTTTGCCACAAAAAAGGGAAATTTCTTCATTTTTGCTCCAAAATAAAAGGAATTTCTGCTTTTTTGCCTTCAAAAATGTGGAATTTCTGTCTTTTTCCCCTAAAAACAAAGGGAATTTCTGTCTTTTTTGCCCCAAAATTAAGAAAATTTCTGACTTATTACCCTGAAATAAGTGAAATTTCTGAAATTTTGCCCCAAAATAAGGGAAATTTCTGCCTTTTTCCCCCCAAATAAGGGGAATTTCAGCCTTTTTACCTCAAGATAATGATAATTTCTGCATTTTTGCCCCAAAATATGGGATATTTCTGCCTTTTTGCCCCAAAATAAAAAAAATGTCTGCAATTTTCTACCAAGAGAAAAGAAATTTCTGCCTTTTTGCCCCAAAATAAGAAAATTTCTGCTTTTTTTTCTGAAATAAGTGAAATTTCTGCAATTTTGCCCCAAAATAAAGGAAATTTCTGGAATTTTGCCCCAAAATAAGTGGAATTTCTGAGTTTTGCCCCAAAAGAAAGAGTATTTCTGTCTTTTTGCCCCAACATATAGGGAATTTCTGCCTTTTTGCCCCACAATTAGGGGAATTTCTGCAATTTTGCTCCAAAATATGGAAAATTTCTGCCTTTTTGCTGGAAAATAAGAAGAATGCATAACTTTTTGCCATAAAAAAGGGAAATTTTTTCATTTTTGCTCCAAAATAAGGGGAATTTCTGCTTTTTTGCTCCTAAATAAGTAGAATTTCTATCTTTTTCCCCCAAAACAAAGGGAATATCTGTCCTTTTTGCCCCAAAATAAGGAATATTTCTGATTATTACCGTGAAATAAGTGAAATTTCTGCAATTTTGCCCCAAAATGAGAGAAAATTTCTGCTTTTTTGCACCCAAATAAGGGGAATGTCAGCCTTTTTACCTCAAAATAAAGGGAATTTCGGCATTTTTGCTACAAAATATTAGGAATTTCTGCCTTTTTGCCCCAAAAGAAGAGAAATTTCTGGAATTTTGCCCCAAAATAAGTGGAATTTCTGAGTTTTGCCCCAAAATAAGGAGAATTTCTGTCTTTTTGACCCAACATATAGGGAATTTCTGCCTTTGTGCCCCACAATTAGGGGAATTTCTGCAATTTTGCTATAAAATACGGTGACTTTCTGCCTTTTTGCCCGAAAATAAGAAGAATGCATTTTTTTGGCATAAAAAAGGGAAATTTCTTTATTTTTGCTCCAAAATAAGGGGAATATCTGCTTTTTTGCCACAAAATATGAGAAATTAGTGCCTTTTTGCCCCAAAATGAGACAAATTCTGCTTTTTTTCCCAGAAATAAGTGAAATTTCTGCAATTTTGCCCCAAAATAAGTGAAATTTCTGCATTTTTGCCCCAAAATATGGGATATTTCTGCCTTTTTGCCCCAAAATAAGAAAAATTTCTGCAATTTTGTACCAAGATGAAAGAAATTTCTGCCTTTTTGCCCCAAAATAAGAAAATTTCTGCTTTTTTTTTCTGAAATAAGTGAAATTTCTGCAATTTTGCCCCAAAATAAGGGAAATTTCTGGAATTTTGCCCCAAAATAAGTGGAATTTCTGAGTTTTGCTCCAAAATAAGGAGAATTTCTGTCTTTTTGCCCCAACATATAGGGAATTTCTGCCTTTTTGCCCCACAATTAGGGGAATTTCTGCAATTTTGCTCCAAAATAACGTGGAATTTCTGCCTTTTTGCCGGAAAATAAAAAGAATGCATAACTTTTTGCAATAAAAAAAGGAAATTTCTGCCATTTTGCTCCAAAATAAGGGGAATTTCTGCTTTTTTGCCTCTAAATAAGTGGAATTTCAGTCTTTTTCCCCCAAAACAAAGAGAATTTCTGTCTTTTTTGCCCCAAAATAAGGAAAATTTCTGACTTATTACCCTGAAATAAGTAAAATTTCTGCAATTTTGCCCCAAAATATGAGAAATTTCTGCCTTTTTGCCCCCGAATAAGGGGAATTTCAGCCTTTTTTACCTCAAAATAAAAGTAATTTCTGCATTTTTGCCACAAAATATTAGGAATTTCTGCATTTTGCCCAAAAATAAAAAAATTTTCTGCCTTTTTTCCCTGAAATAAGTGAAATTTCTGCAATTTTGCCCCAAAATAAATGAAATTTCTGCAATTTTGCCCGAAAATAAGGGAAATTTCTGGAATTTTGCTCCAAAATAAGTGCAATTTCAGAGTTTTGCCCCAAAATAAGGAGAATTTCTGAATTTTTGCCCTAACATATAGGGAATTTCTGCCTTTTTGCCCCACAATTAGGGGAATTTCTGCAATTTTGCTCCAAAATAAAGGGAATTTCTGCTTTTTAGCCTGAAAATAAGGGGAATGTATACCTTTTGCCACAAAAAAGGGAAATTTCTTCATTTTTGCTCCAAAATAAAAGGAATTTCTGCTTTTTTGCCTTCAAAAATGTGGAATTTCTGTGTTTTTCCCCTAAAAACAAAGGGAATTTCTGTCTTTTTTGCCCCAAAATTAAGAAAATTTCTGACTTATTACCCTGAAATAAGTGAAATTTCTGAAATTTTGCCCCAAAATAAGGGAAATTTCTGCCTTTTTCCCCCCAAATAAGGGGAATTTCAGCCTTTTTACCTCAAGATAATGATAATTTCTGCATTTTTGCCCCAAAATATGGGATATTTCTGCCTTTTTGCCCCAAAATAAGAAAAATGTCTGCAATTTTGCCCCAAAATAAGTAAAATTTTTGCAATTCTGCCCCCAAAATAAGGGAAATTTCTGCAATTTTGCCCCAAAATAAGTGGAATTTCTGAGTTTTGCCCCAAAATAAAAAGAATTTCTGTCTTTTTGCCCCAACATATAGGGAATTTCAGCCTTTTTGCCCCACAATTAGGGGAATTTCTGCAATTTTGCTCCAAAATACAGGAAATTTCTGCCTTTGTGTCCAAAATAAGAAGAATGCATACCTTTTTGCCACAAAAAAGAGAAATTTCTGCAATTTTGCTCCAAAATAAGGGGAATTTCTGCTTTTTTGCCTTTATATAAGTAAATTTTCTGTCTTTTTCCCACAAAACTAAGGGAATTTCTGTCTTTTTGCTTCAAAATAAGAAAAAATTTCTGACTTATTACCCTGAAATAAGTGAAATTTCTTCAATTTTGCCCCAAAGTAAGGGAAATTTCTGCCTTTTTGCCCCCAAATAAGGGGAATTTCAGCCTTTTTATGTCAAAATAATAGGAATTTCTGCATTTTTGCCACAAAATATTAGGAATTTCTGCCTTTTTCCCACAAAATAAGGAAAATTTCTGACTTTTTGCCCTGAAATAAGTTAAATTTCTAAAATTTTTCCCCAAAATATGGGAAATGTCTGCTTTTCGCCCCAAAATAAAGGGAATTTCTTACTTTTTGCCCCCAAATAAGGGGAATTTCAGCCATTTAACCTCAAAATAATGGGAATTTCTGCATTTTAGCCCCAAAATATGGGAAATTTCTGCTTTTTTGCCCAAAATAAGAAAAATTTCTGCAATTTTGTACCAAAATTATAGAAATCTCTGCCTTTTTGCCCCCAAATAAGGGGAATTTCAGCCTTTTTACCTCAAAATAAGGGGAATTTCTGCATTTTTGCCCCAAAATATGGGAAATTTCTGCCTTTTTGCCCCAAAATAAGAAAAATTTCTGCAATTTTGTACAAAAATAAAAGAAATTTGTGCCTTTTTGCCCCAAAATAAAAAAATTTCTGCTTTTTTTCTGAAATAAGTGAAATTTCTGCAATTTTGCCCCAAAATAAGGAAAATTTCTGCCTTTATGCCCCCAAATACGGGGAATTTAAGCCTTTTTACCTCAAAATAAGGGGAATTTCTGCATTTTTGCCCCAAAATATGGGAAATTTCTGCCTTTTTGCCCCAAAATAAGAAAATATCTGCTTTTTTCCATGAAATAAGTGAAATTTCTGCAATTTTGCCAAAAAATAAGTGAAATTTCTGCAATTTTGCCACAAAATAAAAGAAATTTCTGGAATTTTGCCCCAAAATAATTGGAATTTCTGAGTTTTGCTCCAAAATAAGGAGAATTTCTGTCTTTTTGCCCCAAAATAAGGAAAATTTCTGACTTATTACCCTGAAATAAGTGAAATTTCTGCAACTTTGCCCCAAAATAAGAGAAATTTCTGCCTTTTTGCCCCCGAATAAGGGGAATTTCAGCCTTTTTACCTGAAAATAAAGGGACTTTCTGCATTTTTGCCACAAAATATTAGGAATTTCTGCATTTTGCCAAAAAATAAAAAAAATTTCTGCCTTTTTTCCCTGAAATAAGTGAAATTTCTGCAATTTTGCCCCAAAATAAGTGAAATTTCTGCAATTTTGCCCCAAAATAAGGGAAACTTCTGGAATTTTTCCTTAAAATAAATGGAATTTCATTGTTTTGCCCCAAAATAAGGAGAATTTCTGTCTTTTTGCCCTAACATATAGGGAATTTCTGCCTTTTTGCCACACAATTAGGGGAATTTCTGCAATTTTGCTCCAAAATAAAGGGAATTTCTGCTTTTTAGCCTGAAAATAAGGGGAATGTATACCTTTTGCCACAAAAAAGGGAAATTTCTTCATTTTTGCTTTAAAATAAAAGGAATTTCTGCTTTTTTACCTTCAAAATTGTGGAATTTCTGTCTTTTTCCCCTAAAAACAAAGGGAATTTCTGTCTTTTTGCCCCAAAATAAAGAAAATTTCTGACTTATTACCCTGAAATAAGTGAAATTTCTGAAATTTTGCCCCAAAATAAGGGAAATTTCTGCCTTTTTGCCCCCAAATAAGGGGAATTTCAGCCTTTTTACCTCAAGATAATGATAATTTCTGCATTTTTGCCCCAAAATATGGGATATTTCTGCCTTTTTGCCCCAAAATAAGAAAAATTTCTGCAATTTTGTACCAAGATGAAAGAAATTTCTGCCTTTTTGCCCCAAAATAAGAAAATTTCTGCTTTTTTTTCTGAAATAAGTGAAATTTCTGCAATTTTGCCCCAAAATAAGGGAAATTTCTGGAATTTTGCCCCAAAATAAGTGGAATTTCTGAGTTTTGCTCCAAAATAAGGAGATTTTCTGTCTTTTTGCCCCAACATATAGGGAATTTCTGCCTTTTTGCCCCACAATTAGGGGAATTTCTGCAATTTTGCTCCAAAATAACGTGGAATTTCTGCCTTTTTGCCAGAAAATAAAAAGAATGCATAACTTTTTGCAATAAAAAAGGGAAATTTCTGCAATTTTGCTCCAAAATAAGGGGAATTTCTGATTTTTGCCTCTAAATAAGTGGAATTTCAGTCTTTTTCCCCAAAAACAAAGAGAATTTGTGTCTTTTTTGCCCCAAAATAAGGAAAATTTCTGACTTATTACCCTGAAATAAGTGAAATTTCTGCAATTTTGCCCCAAAATAAATGAAATTTCTGCAATTTTGCCCGAAAATAAGGGAAATTTCTGGAATTTTGCTCCAAAATAAGTGGAATTTCAGAGTTTTGCCCCAAAATAAGGAGAATTTCTGAATTTTTGCCCTAACATATAGGGAATTTCTGCCTTTTTGCCCCACAATTAGGGGAATTTCTGCAATTTTGCTCCAACATAAAGGGAATTTCTGCTTTTTAGCCTGAAAATAAGGGGAATGTATACCTTTTGCCACAAAAAAGGGAAATTTCTTCATTTTTGCTCCAAAATAAAAGGAATTTCTGCTTTTTTGCCTTCAAAAATGTGGAATTTCTGTCTTTTTCCCCTAAAAACAAAGGGAATTTCTGTCTTTTTTGCCCCAAAATTAAGAAAATTTCTGACTTATTACCCTGAAATAAGTGAAATTTCTGAAATTTTGCCCCAAAATAAGGGAAATTTCTGCCTTTTTCCCCCCAAATAAGGGGAATTTTATCCTTTTTACCTCAAGATAATGATAATTTCTGCATTTTTGCCCCAAAATATGGGATATTTCTGCCTTTTTGCCCCAAAATAAAAAAAATGTCTGCAATTTTCTACCAAGAGAAAAGAAATTTTTGCCTTTTTGCCCCAAAATAAGAAAATTTCTGCTTTTTTTTCTGAAATAAGTGAAATTTCTGCAATTTTGCCCCAAAATAAAGGAAATTTCTGGAATTTTGCCCCAAAATAAGTGGAATTTCTGAGTTTTGCCCCAAAAGAAAGAGTATTTCTGTCTTTTTGCCCCAACATATAGGGAATTTCTGCCTTTTTGCCCCACAATTAGGGGAATTTCTGCAATTTTGCTCCAAAATATGGAAAATTTCTGCCTTTTTGCTGGAAAATAAGAAGAATGCATAACTTTTTGCCATAAAAAAGGGAAATTTTTTCATTTTTGCTCCAAAATAAGGGGAATTTCTGCTTTTTTGCTCCTAAATAAGTAGAATTTCTATCTTTTTCCCCCAAAACAAAGGGAATATCTGTCCTTTTTGCCCCAAAATAAGGAATATTTCTGATTATTACCGTGAAATAAGTGAAATTTCTGCAATTTTGCCCCAAAATGAGAGAAAATTTCTGCTTTTTTGCACCCAAATAAGGGGAATGTCAGCCTTTTTACCTCAAAATAAAGGGAATTTCGGCATTTTTGCTACAAAATATTAGGAATTTCTGCCTTTTTGCCCCAAAAGAAGAGAAATTTCTGGAATTTTGCCCCAAAATAAGTGGAATTTCTGAGTTTTGCCCCAAAATAAGGAGAATTTCTGTCTTTTTGACCCAACATATAGGGAATTTCTGCCTTTGTGCCCCACAATTAGGGGAATTTCTGCAATTTTGCTATAAAATACGGTGACTTTCTGCCTTTTTGCCCGAAAATAAGAAGAATGCATTTTTTTGGCATAAAAAAGGGAAATTTCTTTATTTTTGCTCCAAAATAAGGGGAATATCTGCTTTTTTGCCACAAAATATGAGAAATTACTGCCTTTTTGCCCCAAAATGAGACAAATTCTGCTTTTTTTCCCAGAAATAAGTGAAATTTCTGCAATTTTGCCCCAAAATAAGTGAAATTTCTGCATTTTTGCCCCAAAATATGGGATATTTCTGCCTTTTTGCCCCAAAATAAGAAAAATTTCTGCAATTTTGTACCAAGATGAAAGAAATTTCTGCCTTTTTGCCCCAAAATAAGAAAATTTCTGCTTTTTTTTTCTGAAATAAGTGAAATTTCTGCAATTTTGCCCCAAAATAAGGGAAATTTCTGGAATTTTGCCCCAAAATAAGTGGAATATCTGAGTTTTGCTCCAAAATAAGGAGAATTTCTGTTTTTTGCCCCAACATATAGGGAATTTCTGCCTTTTTGCCCCACAATTAGGGGAATTTCTGCAATTTTGCTCCAAAATAACGTGGAATTTCTGCCTTTTTGCCGGAAAATAAAAAGAATGCATAACTTTTTGCAATAAAAAAGGAAATTTCTGCCATTTTGCTCCAAAATAAGGGGAATTTCTGCTTTTTTGCCTCTAAATAAGTGGAATTTCAGTCTTTTTCCCCCAAAACAAAGAGAATTTCTGTCTTTTTTGCCCCAAAATAAGGAAAATTTCTGACTTATTACCCTGAAATAAGTAAAATTTCTGCAATTTTGCCCCAAAATATGAGAAATTTCTGCCTTTTTGCCCCCGAATAAGGGGAATTTCAACCTTTTTTACCTCAAAATAAAAGGAATTTCTGCATTTTTGCCACAAAATATTAGGAATTTCTGCATTTTGCCCAAAAATAAAAAAATTTTCTGCCTTTTTTCCCTGAAATAAGTGAAATTTCTGCAATTTTGCCCCAAAATAAATGAAATTTCTGCAATTTTGCCCGAAAATAAGGGAAATTTCTGGAATTTTGCTCCAAAATAAGTGGAATTTCAATGTTTTGCCCCAAAATAAGGAGAATTTCTGACTTTTTGCCCTAACATATAGGGAATTTCTGCCTTTTTGCCCCACAATTAGGGGAATTTCTGCAATTTTGCTCCAAAATAAAGGGAATTTCTGCTTTTTAGCCTGAAAATAAGGGGAATGTATACCTTTTGCCACAAAAAAGGGAAATTTCTTCATTTTTGCTCCAAAATAAAAGGAATTTCTGCTTTTTTGCCTTCAAAAATGTGGAATTTCTGTGTTTTTCCCCTAAAAACAAAGGGAATTTCTGTCTTTTTTGCCCCAAAATTAAGAAAATTTCTGACTTATTACCCTGAAATAAGTGAAATTTCTGAAATTTTGCCCCAAAATAAGGGAAATTTCTGCCTTTTTCCCCCCAAATAAGGGGAATTTCAGCCTTTTTACCTCAAGATAATGATAATTTCTGCATTTTTGCCCCAAAATATGGGATATTTCTGCCTTTTTGCCCCAAAATAAGAAAAATGTCTGCAATTTTCTACCAAGAGAAAAGAAATTTCTGCCTTTTTGCCCCAAAATAAGAAAATTTCTGCTTTTTTTCTGAAATAAGTGAAATTTCTGCAATTTTGCCCCAAAATAAAGGAAATTTCTGGAATTTTGCCCCAAAATAAGTGAAATTTCTGAGTTTTGCCCCAAAATAAGGAGTATTTCTGTCTTTTTGCCCCAACATATAGGGAATTTCTGCATTTTTGCCCCACAATTAGGGGAATTTCTGCAATTTTGCTCCAAAATACGGAAAATTTCTGCCTTTTTGCTGGAAAATAAGAAGAATGCATAACTTTTTGCCATAAAAAAGGGAAATTTTTTCATTTTTGCTCCAAAATAAGGTGAATTTCTGCTTTTTTGCTTCTAAATAAGTAGAATTTCTATCTTTTTCCCCCAAAACAAAGGGAATATCTGTCCTTTTTGCCCCAAAATAAGGAATATTTCTGATTATTACCCTGAAATAAGTGAAATTTCTGCAATTTTGCCCCAAAATGAGAGAAAATTTCTGCTTTTTTGCACCCAAATAAGGGGAATGTCAGCCTTTTTACCTCAAAATAAAGGGAATTTCGGCATTTTTGCTACAAAATATTAGGAATTTCTGCCTTTTTGCCCCAAAAGAAGAGAAATTTCTGGAATTTTGCCCCAAAATAAGTGGAATTTCTGAGTTTTGCCCCAAAATAAGGAGAATATCTGTCTTTTTGACCCAACATATAGGGAATTTCTGCCTCTTTGCCCCACAATTAGGGGAATTTCTGCAATTTTGCTATAAAATACGGTGACTTTCTGCCTTTTTGCCCGAAAATAAGAAGAATGCATTTTTTTTGGCATAAAAAAGGGAAATTTCTTTATTTTTGCTCCAAAATAAGGGGAATATCTGCTTTTTTGCCACAAAATATGAGAAATTACTGCCTTTTTGCCCCAAAATGAGACAAATTCTGCTTTTTTTCCCAGAAATAAGTGAAATTTCTGCAATTTTGCCCCAAAATAAGTGAAATTTCTGCAATTTTGCCCCAAAATAAGGGAAATTTCTGGAATTTTGCCACAAAATACGGGGAATTTCTGCCTTTTTGCCTGAAAATAAGAAGAATGCATTACTTTTTGCCATAAAAAAGGGAAATTTCCTCATTTTTGCTCCAAAATAAGAGGAATTTCTGCTTTTTTGCCTCTAAATAAGTAAAATTTCTGTCTTTTTCCCACAAAACAAAAAAAATTTCTGTCTTTTTTGCCGCAAAATAAGAAAAATTTTTGACTTATTACCCTGAAATAAGTGAAATTTCTGCAATTTTGCCCCAAAATAAGGGAAATTTCTGCCTTTTTGCCCCACAATAAGAAAATTTCTGCTTTTTTTCCCTGAAATAAGTGAAATTTCTGCACTTTTGCCCCAAAATAAGTGAAATTTTTGCAATTTTGCCCCAAAATAAGTGGAATTTCTGAGTTTTGCCCCAAAATAAGGAGAATTTCTGTCTTTTTGCCCCAACATATAGAGAATTTCTGCCTTTTTTCCCCACAATTAGGGAAATTTCTGCAATTTTGCTCCAAAATACAGGGAACTTCTGCCTTTTTATTCAAAATAAGAAGAATTCATACCTTTTTGCCACAAAAAAGGGAAATTTCTGCAATTTTGCTCCAAAATAAGGTGAATTTCTGCTTTTTTGCCTCTAAAAGTGGAATTACTCTCTTTTCCCCCCAAAACAAAGGGAATTTCTGTCTTTTTTGTCCCAAAATAAAAAAAATTTCTGACTTATTACCCTGAAATAAGTGAAATTTCTGCAAATTTGCCCCAAAATAAGAAAAAATTTATGCTTTTTTGCCCCCAAATGAGGGGAATTTCAGTCTTTTTACCCCAAAATAAGGGGAATTTCTGCATTTTTGCCACAAAATATTAGGAATTTCTGCCTTTTTGCCACAAAATAAGGGAAATTTCTGGAATTTTGCCCCAAAATAAGTGGAATTTCTGAGTTTTGCCCCAATATAAGAATTTCTACCTTTTTGCCCCAACATATAGGGAATTTCTGCCTTTTTGCCCCACAATTAGGGGAATTTCTGCAATTTTGCTCTAAAATACGAGGAATTTCTGCCTTTTTGCCGAAAGTAAGAAGAATGCATATTTTTTGCCATAAAAAGGGAAATTTCTTCATTTTTGCTCCAAAATAAGGGGAATTTCTGCTTTTTTGCCTCTAAATTAGTGGAATTTCTCTCTTTCTCCCCCAAAACAAAGGGAATTTCTGTTTTTTTACCCCAAAATAAGGAAAATTTCTGACTTATTACTTTGAAGTAAGTGAAATTTTTGCAATTTTGCCCCAAAATAAGGGAAATTTCTGCCTTTTTGCCACCAAATAAGGGGAATTTCAGCCTTTTTACCTCAAAATAAGGGGAATTTCTGCACTTTTGCCACAAAATATTAGGAATTTCTGCCGTTCTGCCCCAAAATAAGGAAAATTTCTCACTTTTTGCCCTTAAATAAGTTAAATTTCTAAAATATTTCCTGAAAATAAGGGAAATGTCTGCTTTTGGCACCAAAATAATGGCAATTTCTTACTTTTTGCCCCCAAATAAGAGGAATTTCATCCTTTTTACCTCAAAATAAAAGGAAGTTTTGCATTTTTGCCCCAAAATATGGGAAATTTCTGCCTTTTTGCCCAAAATAAGAAAAATTTCTGCAATTTTGTACCAAAATAAAAGAAATTTCTGCCTTTTTGCCTCAAAATAAAATTTCTGCATTTTTTCCCTGAAATAAGTGAAATTTCTGCAATTTCGCCCCAAAATAATTGAAATTTCTGCAATTTTGCCCCAAAATAAGGGAAATTTCTGGAATTTTGCCCCAAAATAAGTGAAATTTCTGAGTTTTGCCCCAAAATAAGGAGAATTTCTGTCTTTTTGCCCCAACATATAGAAAATTTCTGCCTTTTGCCCCACAAATAAGGGGAATTTCTGAAATTTTGCTCCAAAATACGGAGAATTTCTGCCTTTTTGCCCGAAAATAAAAAGAATGCATAACTTTTTGCCATAATAAAGGGAAATTTCTTCATTTTTGCTCCAAAATAAGGGGAATTTCTGCTGTTTTGCCTCTAAATAAGTGGAATTTCTGTCTTTTTCCCCCAAAACAAAGAGAATTTCTGTATTTTTTGCCCAAAAATAAGGAAAATTTCTTACTTATTACCCTGAAATAAATGATGTTTCTGCAATTTTGCCCCAAAATAAGAGAAATTTCTGCCTTTTTGCCTCCAAATTAGGGGAATTTGAGCCTTTTTTCCTCAAAATAAAGGGAATTTCTGCATTTATACCCCAAAATATGGGAAATATCTGCCTCTTGGCCCCAAAATAAGAAAAATTTGTGCAATTTTGTACCAAAATAAAAAAAAATTCTGCCTTTTTTCCCCAAAATAAGAAAATTTCTGCTTTTTTCTGAAATAAGTGAAATTTCTGCAATTTTGCCACAAAATAAGTGAAATTTCTTAGTTTTGCCCCAAAATAAGAAGAATTTCTGTCTTTTTGCCCCAACATATAGGGAATTTCTGCTTTTTTGCCCAACAATTAGGGGAATTTCAGCAATTTTGCTTTAAAATACGGGGAATTTCTTCCTTTTTGTCTGAAAATGAGAATAATGCATACCTTTTTGCCATAAAAAAGGGAAATTTCTTCATTTTTGCTCCAAAATAAAGAGAATTTCCTCTTTTTTGCCTCTAAATAAGTGGAATTTCTCTCTTTTTACCCCAACACAAAGGGAATTTCTGTCTTTTTTGCCCCAAAATAAGGAAAATTTCTGACTTATTACCCTGAAATAAGTGAAATTTCTGCAATTTTGTCCCAAAATAAGGGATATTTCTGCCTTTTGCCTCCAAATAAGGAAAATTTCAACCTTATTACCTCTAAATATTAGGAATTTTTGCTTTTTTGCCTCTAAATAAGTGGAATTTCTTTCATTTTCCCCAAAATCAAAGGGAATTTCTGTCTTTTTTGCCCCAAAATAAAGAAAATTTCTGACTTATTACCCTGAAATAAGTGAAATTTCTGACTTTTTTCCCCAAAATATGGGAAATTTCTGCCTTTTTGCCCCCAAATAAAAAAAATTTCTGCAATTTTGTACCAAAATAAAAGAAATTTCTGCCTTTTTGCCACAAAATAAGAAAATTTCTGCTTTTTTTCCTGAAATAATTGAAATTTCTGCAATTTTGCCCCAAAAATGAGTGAAATTATTGCAATTTTGCCCCCAAATAAGGGAAATTTCTGGAATTTGCTACAAAATAAGTGGAATTTCTGAGTTTTGCCCCAAAATAAGGAGAATTTTTGTCTTTTTGCCCCAACATATAGGGAATTTCTGCTTTTTTGCCCAAGAATCAGGGGAATTTTTGCAATTTTGCTCCAAAATACGGGGAATTTCTGCTTTTTTGTACTAAAATAAGAAGAATGCATACATTTTTGCCATAAAAAAAGGAAATATCTTCATTTTTGCTCCAAAATAAGGGGAATTTCTGCTTTTTTGCCTCTAAATTAGTGGAATTTCTCTCTTTCTCCCCCAAAACAAAGGGAATTTCTATCTTTTTTGGCCCAAAATAAGGAAAATTTCTGACTTATTACCCTGAAGTAAGTGAAATTTCTGCAATTTTGCCCCAAAATAAGGGAAATTTCTGCCTTTTTGCCCCCAAATAAGGGGAATTTCAGCCTTTTTACCTCAAAATAAGGGGAATTTCTGCATTCTTGCCACAAAATATTGGGAATTTCTGCCTTTTTGCCCCAAAATAAGGAAAATTTCTGACTTTTTGCCCTGAAATAAGTTAAATTCTTAAAATTTTTCCCCAAAATAAGGGAAATGTCTGCTTTTTGCCCCCAAATAATGGGAATTATTTACTTTTTGCACCAAATAAGGGGAATTTCAGCCTTTTTACCTCAAAATAAGGGGAATTTCTGCATTTTTGCCCCAAAATATGGGAAATTTCTGACTTTTTGCCCCAAAATAAGAAAATTTCTCCTTTTTTCCCCTGAAATAAGTGAAATTTCTGCAATTTTGCCCCAAAATAAGGGAAATTTCTGGAATTTTGCCCCAAAATAAGTGGAATTTCTGAGTTTTGCTCCAAAATAAAGGGAATTTCTGTCTTTTTGCCCCAACATATAGGGAATTTCTGCTTTTTTGCCTAACAATTAGGGGAATTTCTGCAATTTTGCTCCAAAATACGGGGAATTTCTTTCTTTTTGTATGAAAATAAGAAGAATGCATACCTTTTTGCTATAAAAAAGGGAAATTTCTTCATTTTTGCTCCAAAATAAGGGGAATTTCTGCTTTTTTGCCTCTAAATAAGTGGAATTTCTGTCTTTCTCCCCCAAACAAAGGGAATTTCTGTCTTTTTTGCCCCAAAATAAGGAAAATTTCTGACTTATTACCCTGAAATAAGTGAAATTTCTGCAATTTTGCCCATAAATAAGGGAAATTTCTGCCTTTTTGCCCCCAAATACAGGGGAATTTCAGACTTTTTATTTCAAAATAAGAGGAATTTCTGCATTTTTGCACTAAAATATTGGAAATTTCTGCATTTTTGCCCCAAAATAAGAAAATTTCTCCTTTTTTCCATGAAATAAGTGAAATATCTGCAATTTTGCCCCAAAATTAATGAAATTTCTGCAATTTTGCCACAAAATAAGGGAAATTTCTGGAATTTTGCCCCAAAATAAGTGGAATTTCTGAGTTTTGCCTCAAAATAAGGAGAATTTCTGCCTTTTTGCACCACAATTAGCGGAATTTCTGCAATTTTGCTCCAAAATATGGGGAATTTCTGCTTTTTAGCCCAAAATAAGTGGAATGTATACCTTTTGCCACAAAAAAAGGGAAATTTCTTCATTTTTGCTCCAAAATAAGGGGGAATTTCTGCTTTTTTACCTATAAATAAGTGGAATTTCTGTCTTTTTTCCCCAAAACAAAGGGAATTTCTGTCTTTTTTGCCGCAAAATAAGGAAAATTTCTGAATTATTACCCTGAAATAAGTTAAATTTCTGCAATTTTTCCTCAAAATAAGGGAAATTTCTGCCTTTTTGCCCTCAAATAGGAGTAATTTCAGCCTTTTTACCTCAAAATAAGGGGAATTTCTGCATTTTTGCCCCAAAATACAAGGAATTTCTGCCTTTTTGCCCGAAAATAAGAAGAATGCATACTTTTTTGCCATAAAAAAGGGAAATTTCTTCACTTTTGCTCCAAAATAAGGGGAATTTCTGCTTTTATGCCTCTAAATAAGTGGAAATTCTGTCTTTTTCCCCCAAAACAAAGGGAATATCTGTCTTTTTTGCCCCAAAATAAGGAAAATTTCTGTCTTATTACCCTGAAATAAGTGAAATTTCTGCAATTTTGCCTCAAAATAAGTGAAATTATTGGAATTTTGCCCCAAAATAAGTGGAATTTCTGAGTTTTGACCCAAAATAAGGAGAATTTCTGTCTTTTTGCCCCAACATATATGGAATTTCTGCCTTTTTGCCCCACAATTAGAAGAATTTCTGTAATTTTGCTCCAAAATACAGAGAATTTCTGCCTTTTTGCCCGAAAATAAGAAGAATGCATACCTTTTTCCCATAAAAAGGGAAATTTCTTTATTTTTGCTCCAAAATAAGGGGAATTTCTGCTTTTTTGCCTCTAAATTAGTGGAATTTCTGTCTTTTTCCCCCAAAACAAAGGAAATTTCTGTCTTTTTTGCCCCAAAATAAGGAAAATTTCTGACTTATTACCCTGAAGTAAGTGAAATTTCTGAAATTTTGCCCCAAAATAATGGAAATTTCTGCCTTTTGGCACCCAAATATGAAGAATTTCAGCCTTTTTACCTCAAAATAATAGGAATTTCTGTATTTTTGCCACAAACGATTAAGAATTTCTGCTTTTTTGCCCCAAAATAAGGAAAATTTCTGACTTTTTGCCCTGAAATAAGTTAAATTTCTAAATTTTTTCCCCAAAATAATGGAAATTCCTGCTTTTTGCCCCAAAATAAGAGGAATTTCTTACTTTTTGCCCCCAAATAAGGGGAATTTCAGCCTTTTTACCTCAAAATAAGGAGAATTTCTGCATTTTTGACCCAAAATATGTGAAATTTCTGCCTTTTTGCACAAAATAGAAAAATTTCTGCTATTTTGTACCATAATAAAAGAAATTTCTGCTTCTTTGCCCTGAAATAATTGAAATTTCTGCAATTTTGCCCCAAAATGAGTGAAATTTCTGCAATTTTGCCCCAAAATAAGGGAAATTTCTGGAATTTTCCCACAAAATAAGTGGAATTTCTGTGTTTTGCCCCAAAATAAGGAGAATTTCTGTCTTTTTGCCCCAACATATAGGGAATTTCTGCCTTTTTGCCCCACAATTAGGGGAATTTCTGCAATTTTGCTCCAAAATATGGGGAATTTCTGCCTTTTTGCCCCCAAATAAGGAGAATTTCAGCCTTTTTACCTCAAAATAAGGGGAATTTCTGCATTCTTGCCACAAAATATTGGGAATTTCTTCCTTTATGCCCCAAAATAAGGAAAATTTCTGACTTTTTGCACTGAAATAAGTTAAATTTTTAAAATTTTTCCCCAAAATAAGGGAAATGTCTGCTTTTTGCCCCAAAATAATGGGAATTTCTTACTTTTTGCACCCAAATAATGGGAATTTCAGCCTTTTTACCTTAAAATAAGGGAAATTTCTGCATTCTTGCCCCAAAATATGGGAAATTTCTACCTCTTGCCCAAAATAGGAAAAATTCTGATTTTTTCCATGAAATAAGTGAAATTTCTGCAATTTTGCCCCAAAATAAGTGAAATTTCTCCAATTTTGCCCCAAAATAAGGGAAATTTCTGGAATTTTGCCCCAAAATAAGTGGAATTTCTGAGTTTTGCCTCAAAATAAGGAGAATTTCTGTATTTTTGCCCCAACATATAGGGAATTTCTGCCTTTTTTGCCCCACAATTAGGGGAATTTCTGTAATTTTGCTCCAAAATACGGGGAATTTCTGCCTTTTTGCCCGAAAATAAGAAGAATGCATACCTTTTTGCCATAAAAAGGGAAATTTCTTCATTTTTGCTCCAAAATAAGGGGAATTTCTGCTTTTTTGCCTCTAAATTAGTGAAATTTCTGTCTTTTTCCCCCAAAACAAAAGGAATTTCTGTCTTTTTTGCCCCAAAATAAGGAAAATTTCTGACTTATTTCCCTGAAATAAGTGAAATTTCTGCAATTTTGCCCCAAAATAAGGGGAAATTTCTGCCTTTTGCCCCCAAATAAGGAAAATTTCAGCCTTATTACCTCTAATTATGGGGAATTTCTGCTTTTTTGCCTCCCAATAAGTGGAATTACTTTCCTTTTCCCCCAAAACAAAAAGAATTTCTGTCTTTTTATTCCCAAAATAAGGAAAATTTCTGACTTATTACACTGAAATATGTGAAATTTCTGCAATTTTGCCCCAAAATAAGGGAAATTTCTGCCTTTTTGCCCCCAAATACAGGGAACTTCAGCCTTTTTACCTCAAAATAAGGGGAATTTCTGCATTTTTTCCCCAAAATATGGGAAATTTCTGCCTTTTTGCCCCAAAATAAGAAAATTTCTGCTTTTTTCCATGAAATAAGTGAAATTTCTGCAATTTTGCCGCAAAATAAGTGAAATTTCTGCAATTTTGCGCCAAAATAAGGGAAATTTCTGGAATTTTGCCCCAAAATAAGTGGAATTTCTGAGTTTTGCCCCAAAATAAGGAGAATTTCTGTCTTTTTGCCCCAACATATAGGGAATTTCTGCCTTTTGACTTCACAATTAGGGGAATTTCTGCAATTTTGCCTCAAAAATACGAGGAATTTCTGACTTTTTGCCTAAAAATAAGAAGAATGCATACATTTTTGCCATAAAAAAGGAAAATTTCTGCAATTTTGCTCCAATATAAGGGGAATTTCTGCTTTTTTGCCTCTAAATAAGTGGAATTTCTGTCTTTATCTCCGAAAACAAAGGGAATTTCTGTCTTTTTTGGCCCAAAACAAGGAAAATTTCTGACTTATTACCCTGAAGTAAGTGAAGTTTCTGCAATTTTGCCCCAAAATAAGGGAAATTTCTGCCTTTTTGCCCCCAAATAAGGGGAATTTCAGCCTTTTTACCTCAAAATAAGGAAAATTTCTGCATTCTTGCCACAAAATATTGGGAATTTCTGACTTTTTGCCCCAAAATAAGGAAAATTTCTGACTTTTTGCAATGAAATAAGTTAAATTTCTAAAATTTTTCCCCAAAATAAGGGAAATGTCTCATTTTTGCCCAAAAATAATGGGAATTTCTTAAATTTTGCCCCCAAATAATGGGAATTTCAGTCTTTTTACCTCAAAATAAGGGGAATTTCTGCATTCTTGCCGCAAAATATGGGAAATTTCTGCCTTTTTGCCCAAAATAAGAAAAATTCTGCTTTTTTCCATGAAATAAGTGAAATTCCTGCAATTTTGCCCCAAAATAAGTGAAATTTCTGCAATTTTGCGCCAAAATAAGGGAAATTTTTGGAATTTTGCCCCAAAATATAGGAAATTTCTGCCTTTTTGCCCCAAAATAAGAAAATTTCTGCTTTTTTCCATGAAATAAGTGAAATTTCTGCAATTTTGCCCCAAAATAAGTGAAATTTCTGCAATTTTGCGCCAAAATAAGGGAAATTTTTGGAATTTTGCCCCAAAATTATTGGAATTTCTGAGTTTTGCCCCAAAATAAGGAGAATTTCTGTCTTTTTGCCCCAACATATAGGGAATTTCTGCCTTTTTGCTTCACAATTAGGGGAATTTCTGCAATTTTGCTCCAAAATACGGGGAATTTCTGCCTTTTTGCCCGAAAATAAGAAGAATGCATACATTTTTGCCATAAAAAAGGAAAATTTCTGCAATTTTCCTCCAATATAAGGGGAATTTCTGCTTTTTTGCCTCTAAATAAGTGGAATTTCTGTCTTTTTCCCCCAAAACAAAGGGAATTTCTGTCTTTTTTGCCCCAAAACAAGGAAAATTTCTGACTTATTACCCTGAAGTAAGTGAAGTTTCTGCAATTTTGCCCCAAAATAAGGGAAATTTCTGCCTTTTTGCCCCCAAATAAGGAGAATTTCAGCCTTTTTACCTCAAAATAAGGGGAATTTCTGCATTCTTGCCACAAAATATTGGGAATTTCTGCCTTTTTGCCCCAAAATAAGGAAAATTTCTGACTTTTTGCACTGAAATTAGTTAAATTTCTAAAATTTTTTCTCCAAAATAAGGGAAATGTCTGCTTTTTGCCCCAAAATAATGGGAATTTCTTACTTTTTGCCCCCAAATAATGGGAATTTCAGCCTTTTTACCTCAAAATAAGGGGAATTTCTGCATTCTTGCCCCAAAATATGAAAAATTTCTGCCTTTTTGCCCAAAATAAGAAAAATTCTGCTTTTTTTCCATGAAATAAATGAAATTTCTGCAATTTTGCCCCAAAATAACTGAAATTTCTGCAATTTTGCCCCAAAATAAGGGAAATTTCTGGAATTTTGCCCCAAAATAAGTGGAATTTCTGAGTTTTGCCTCAAAATAAGGAGAATTTCTGTATTTTTGCCCCAACATATAGGGAATTTCTGCCTTTTTGCCCCACAATTAGGGGAATTTCTGTAATTTTGCTCCAAAATACGGGGAATTTCTGCCTTTTTGCCCGAAAATAAGAAGGATGCATACCTTTTTGCCATAAAAAGGGAAATTTCTTCATTTTTGCTCCAAAATAAGGGGAATTTCTGCTTTTTTGCCTCTAAATTAGTGGAATTTCTGTCTTTTTCCCCCAAAACAAAAGGAATTTCTGTCTTTTTTGCCCCAAAATAAGGAAAATTTCTGACTTATTTCCCTGAAATAAGTGAAATTTCTGCAATTTTGCCCCAAAATAAGGGGAAATTTCTGCCTTTTGCCCCCAAATAAGGAAAATTTCAGCCTTATTACCTCTAATTATGGGGAATTTCTGCTTTTTTGCCTCCCAATAAGTGGAATTACTTTCCTTTTCCCCCAAAACAAAAAGAATTTCTGTGTTTTTATTCCCAAAATAAGGAAAATTTCTGACTTATTACACTGAAATATGTGAAATTTCTGCAATTTTGCCCCAAAATAAGGGAAATTTCTGCCTTTTTGCCCCCAAATACGGGGAACTTCAGCCTTTTTACCTCAAAATAAGGGGAATTTCTGCATTTTTTCCCCAAAATATGGGAAATTTCTGCCTTTTTGCCCCAAAATAAGAAAATTTCTGCTTTTTTCCATGAAATAAGTGAAATTTCTGCAATTTTGCCGCAAAATAAGTGAAATTTCTGCAATTTTGCGCCAAAATAAGGGAAATTTCTGGAATTTTGCCCCAAAATAAGTGGAATTTCTGAGTTTTGCCCCAAAATAAGGAGAATTTCTGTCTTTTTGCCCCAACATATAGGGAATTTCTGCCTTTTTGCTTCACAATTAGGGGAATTTCTGCAATTTTGCTCCAAAATACGGGGAATTTCTGCCTTTTTGCCCGAAAATAAGAAGAATGCATACATTTTTGCCATAAAAAAGGAAAATTTCTGCAATTTTGCTCCAATATAAGGGGAATTTCTGCTTTTTTGCCTCTAAATAAGTGGAATTTCTGTCTTTTTCCCCCAAAACAAAGGGAATTTCTGTATTTTTTGCCCCAAAACAAGGAAAATTTCTGACTTATTACCCTGAAGTAAGTGAAGTTTCTGCAATTTTGCCCCAAAATAAGGGAAATTTCTGCCTTTTTGCCCCCAAATAAGGAGAATTTCAGCCTTTTTACCTCAAAATAAGGGGAATTTCTGCATTCTTGCCACAAAATATTGGGAATTTCTGCCTTTTTGCCCCAAAATAAGGAAAATTTCTGACTTTTTGCACTGAAATTAGTTAAATTTCTAAAATTTTTTCTCCAAAATAAGGGAAATGTCTGCTTTTTGCCCCAAAATAATGGGAATTTCTTACTTTTTGCCCCCAAATAATGGGAATTTCAGCCTTTTTACCTCAAAATAAGGGGAATTTCTGCATTCTTGCCCCAAAATATGAAAAATTTCTGCCTTTTTGCCCAAAATAAGAAAAATTCTGCTTTTTTTCCATGAAATAAATGAAATTTCTGCAATTTTGCCCCACAATAACTGAAATTTCTGCAATTTTGCCCCAAAATAAGGGAAATTTCTGGAATTTTGCCCCAAAATAAGTGGAATTTCTGAGTTTTGCCTCAAAATAAGGAGAATTTCTGTATTTTTGCCCCAACATATAGGGAATTTCTGCCTTTTTGCCCCACAATTAGGGGAATTTCTGTAATTTTGCTCCAAAATACGGGGAATTTCTGCCTTTTTGCCCGAAAATAAGAAGAATGCATACCTTTTTGCCATAAAAAGGGAAATTTCTTCATTTTTGCTCCAAAATAAGGGGAATTTCTGCTTTTTTACCTCTAAATTAGTGGAATTTCTGTCTTTTTCCCCCAAAACAAAAGGAATTTCTGTCTTTTTTGCCCCAAAATAAGGAAAATTTCTGACTTATTTCCCTGAAATAAGTGAAATTTCTGCAATTTTGCCCCAAAATAAGGGGAAATTTCTGCCTTTTGCCCCCAAATAAGGAAAATTTCAGCCTTATTACCTCTAATTATGGGGAATTTCTGCTTTTTTGCCTCCCAATAAGTGGAATTACTTTCCTTTTCCCCCAAAACAAAAAGAATTTCTGTGTTTTTATTCCCAAAATAAGGAAAATTTCTGACTTATTACACTGAAATATGTGAAATTTCTGCAATTTTGCCCCAAAATAAGGGAAATTTCTGCCTTTTTGCCCCCAAATACGGGGAACTTCAGCCTTTTTACCTCAAAATAAGGGGAATTTCTGCATTTTTTCCCCAAAATATGGGAAATTTCTGCCTTTTTGCCCCAAAATAAGAAAATTTCTGCTTTTTTCCATGAAATAAGTGAAATTTCTGCAATTTTGCTGCAAAATAAGTGAAATTTCTGCAATTTTGCGCCAAAATAAGGGAAATTTCTGGAATTTTGCCCCAAAATAAGTGGAATTTCTGAGTTTTGCCCCAAAATAAGGAGAATTTCTGTCTTTTTGCCCCAACATATAGGGAATTTCTGCCTTTTGACTTCACAATTAGGGGAATTTCTGCAATTTTGCCTCAAAAATACGAGGAATTTCTGACTTTTTGCCTAAAAATAAGAAGAATGCATACATTTTTGCCATAAAAAAGGAAAATTTCTGCAATTTTGCTCCAATATAAGGGGAATTTCTGCTTTTTTGCCTCTAAATAAGTGGAATTTCTGTCTTTATCTCCCAAAACAAAGGGAATTTCTGTCTTTTTTGGCCCAAAACAAGGAAAATTTCTGACTTATTACACTGAAGTAAGTGAAGTTTCTGCAATTTTGCCCCAAAATAAGGGAAATTTCTGACTTTTTGCCCCCAAATAAGGGGAATTTCAGCCTTTTTACCTCAAAATAAGGAAAATTTCTGCATTCTTGCCACAAAATATTGGGAATTTCTGACTTTTTGCCCCAAAATAAGGAAAATTTCTGACTTTTTGCAATGAAATAAGTTAAATTTCTAAAATTTTTCCCCAAAATAAGGGAAATGTCTCATTTTTGCCCAAAAATAATGGGAATTTCTTAAATTTTGCCCCCAAATAATGGGAATTTCAGTCTTTTTACCTCAAAATAAGGGGAATTTCTGCATTCTTGCCGCAAAATATGGGAAATTTCTGCCTTTTTGCCCAAAATAAGAAAAATTCTGCTTTTTTCCATGAAATAAGTGAAATTCCTGCAATTTTGCCCCAAAATAAGTGAAATTTCTGCAATTTTGCGCCAAAATAAGGGAAATTTTTGGAATTTTGCCCCAAAATATAGGAAATTTCTGCCTTTTTGCCCCAAAATAAGAAAATTTCTGCTTTTTTCCATGAAATAAGTGAAATTTCTGCAATTTTGCCCCAAAATAAGTGAAATTTCTGCAATTTTGCGCCAAAATAAGGGAAATTTTTGGAATTTTGCCCCAAAATTATTGGAATTTCTGAGTTTTGCCCCAAAATAAGGAGAATTTCTGTCTTTTTGCCCCAACATATAGGGAATTTCTGCCTTTTTGCTTCACAATTAGGGGAATTTCTGCAATTTTGCTCCAAAATACGGGGAATTTCTGCCTTTTTGCCCGAAAATAAGAAGAATGCATACATTTTTGCCATAAAAAAGGAAAATTTCTGCAATTTTCCTCCAATATAAGGGGAATTTCTGCTTTTTTGCCTCTAAATAAGTGGAATTTCTGTCTTTTTCCCCCAAAACAAAGGGAATTTCTGTCTTTTTTGCCCCAAAACAAGGAAAATTTCTGACTTATTACCCTGAAGTAAGTGAAGTTTCTGCAATTTTGCCCCAAAATAAGGGAAATTTCTGCCTTTTTGCCCCCAAATAAGGAGAATTTCAGCCTTTTTACCTCAAAATAAGGGGAATTTCTGCATTCTTGCCACAAAATATTGGGAATTTCTGCCTTTTTGCCCCAAAATAAGGAAAATTTCTGACTTTTTGCACTGAAATTAGTTAAATTTCTAAAATTTTTTCCCCAAAATAAGGGAAATGTCTGCTTTTTGCCCCAAAATAATGGGAATTTCTTACTTTTTGCCCCCAAATAATGGGAATTTCAGCCTTTTTACCTCAAAATAAGGGGAATTTCTGCATTCTTGCCCCAAAATATGAAAAATTTCTGCCTTTTTGCCCAAAATAAGAAAAATTCTGCTTTTTTTCCATGAAATAAATGAAATTTCTGCAATTTTGCCCCAAAATAACTGAAATTTCTGCAATTTTGCCCCAAAATAAGGGAAATTTCTGGAATTTTGCCCCAAAATAAGTGGAATTTCTGAGTTTTGCCTCAAAATAAGGAGAATTTCTGTATTTTTGCCCCAACATATAGGGAATTTCTGCCTTTTTGCCCCACAACTTGGGGAATTTCTGTAATTTTGCTCCAAAATACGGGGAATTTCTGCCTTTTTGCCCGAAAATAAGAAGAATGCATACCTTTTTGCCATAAAAAGGGAAATTTCTTCATTTTTGCTCCAAAATAAGGGGAATTTCTGCTTTTTTGCCTCTAAATTAGTGGAATTTCTGTCTTTTTCCCCCAAAACAAAAGGAATTTCTGTCTTTTTTGCCCCAAAATAAGGAAAATTTCTGACTTATTTCCCTGAAATAAGTGAAATTTCTGCAATTTTGCCCCAAAATAAGGGGAAATTTCTGCCTTTTGCCCCCAAATAAGGAAAATTTCAGCCTTATTACCTCTAATTATGGAGAATTTCTGCTTTTTTGCCTCCCAATAAGTGGAATTACTTTCCTTTTCCCCCAAAACAAAAAGAATTTCTGTCTTTTTATTCCCAAAATAAGGAAAATTTCTGAATTATTACACTGAAATATGTGAAATTTCTGCAATTTTGCCCCAAAATAAGGGAAATTTCTGCCTTTTTGCCCCCAAATACGGGGAACTTCAGCCTTTTTACCTCAAAATAAGGGGAATTTCTGCATTTTTTCCCCAAAATATGGGAAATTTCTGCCTTTTTGCCCCAAAATAAGAAAATTTCTGCTTTTTTCCATGAAATAAGTGAAATTTCTGCAATTTTGCCGCAAAATAAGTGAAATTTCTGCAATTTTGCGCCAAAATAAGGGAAATTTCTGGAATTTTGCCCCAAAATAAGTGGAATTTCTGAGTTTTGCCCCAAAATAAGGAGAATTTCTGTCTTTTTGCCCCAACATATAGGGAATTTCTGCCTTTTGACTTCACAATTAGGGGAATTTCTGCAATTTTGCCTCAAAAATACGAGGAATTTCTGACTTTTTGCCTAAAAATAAGAAGAATGCATACATTTTTGCCATAAAAAAGGAAAATTTCTGCAATTTTGCTCCAATATAAGGGGAATTTCTGCTTTTTTGCCTCTAAATAAGTGGAATTTCTGTCTTTATCTCCCAAAACAAAGGGAATTTCTGTCTTTTTTGGCCCAAAACAAGGAAAATTTCTGACTTATTACCCTGAAGTAAGTGAAGTTTCTGCAATTTTGCCCCAAAATAAGGGAAATTTCTGCCTTTTTGCCCCCAAATAAGGGGAATTTCAGCCTTTTTACCTCAAAATAAGGAAAATTTCTGCATTCTTGCCACAAAATATTGGGAATTTCTGACTTTTTGCCCCAAAATAAGGAAAATTTCTGACTTTTTGCAATGAAATAAGTTAAATTTCTAAAATTTTTCCTCAAAATAAGGGAAATGTCTCATTTTTGCCCAAAAATAATGGGAATTTCTTAAATTTTGCCCCCAAATAATGGGAATTTCAGTCTTTTTACCTCAAAATAAGGGGAATTTCTGCATTCTTGCCGCAAAATATGCGAAATTTCTGCCTTTTTGCCCAAAATAAGAAAAATTCTGCTTTTTTCCATGAAATAAGTGAAATTCCTGCAATTTTGCCCCAAAATAAGTGAAATTTCTGCAATTTTGCGCCAAAATAAGGGAAATTTTTGGAATTTTGCCCCAAAATATAGGAAATTTCTGCCTTTTTGCCCCAAAATAAGAAAATTTCTGCTTTTTTCCATGAAATAAGTGAAATTTCTGCAATTTTGCCCCAAAATAAGTGAAATTTCTGCAATTTTGCGCCAAAATAAGGGAAATTTTTGGAATTTTGCCCAAAATTATTGGAATTTCTGAGTTTTGCCCCAAAATAAGGAGAATTTCTGTCTTTTTGCCCCAACATATAGGGAATTTCTGCCTTTTTGCTTCACAATTAGGGGAATTTCTGCAATTTTGCTCCAAAATACGGGGAATTTCTGCCTTTTTGCCCGAAAATAAGAAGAATGCATACATTTTTGCCATAAAAAAGGAAAATTTCTGCAATTTTCCTCCAATATAAGGGGAATTTCTGCTTTTTTGCCTCTAAATAAGTGGAATTTCTGTCTTTTTCCCCCAAAACAAAGGGAATTTCTGTCTTTTTTGCCCCAAAACAAGGAAAATTTCTGACTTATTACCCTGAAGTAAGTGAAGTTTCTGCAATTTTGCCCCAAAATAAGGGAAATTTCTGCCTTTTTGCCCCCAAATAAGGAGAATTTCAGCCTTTTTACCTCAAAATAAGGGGAATTTCTGCATTCTTGCCACAAAATATTGGGAATTTCTGCCTTTTTGCCCCAAAATAAGGAAAATTTCTGACTTTTTGCACTGAAATTAGTTAAATTTCTAAAATTTTTTCCCCAAAATAAGGGAAATGTCTGCTTTTTGCCCCAAAATAATGGGAATTTCTTACTTTTTGCCCCCAAATAATGGGAATTTCAGCCTTTTTACCTCAAAATAAGGGGAATTTCTGCATTCTTGCCCCAAAATATGAAAAATTTCTGCCTTTTTGCCCAAAATAAGAAAAATTCTGCTTTTTTTCCATGAAATAAATGAAATTTCTGCAATTTTGCCCCAAAATAACTGAAATTTCTGCAATTTTGCCCCAAAATAAGGGAAATTTCTGGAATTTTGCCCCAAAATAAGTGGAATTTCTGAGTTTTGCCTCAAAATAAGGAGAATTTCTGTATTTTTGCCCCAACATATAGGGAATTTCTGCCTTTTTGCCCCACAACTAGGGGAATTTCTGTAATTTTGCTCCAAAATACGGGGAATTTCTGCCTTTTTGCCCGAAAATAAGAAGAATGCATACCTTTTTGCCATAAAAAGGGAAATTTCTTCATTTTTGCTCCAAAATAAGGGGAATTTCTGCTTTTTTGCCTCTAAATTAGTGGAATTTCTGTCTTTTTCCCCCAAAACAAAAGGAATTTCTGTCTTTTTTGCCCCAAAATAAGGAAAATTTCTGACTTATTTCCCTGAAATAAGTGAAATTTCTGCAATTTTGCCCCAAAATAAGGGGAAATTTCTGCCTTTTGCCCCCAAATAAGGAAAATTTCAGCCTTATTACCTCTAATTATGGAGAATTTCTGCTTTTTTGCCTCCCAATAAGTGGAATTACTTTCCTTTTCCCCCAAAACAAAAAGAATTTCTGTCTTTTTATTCCCAAAATAAGGAAAATTTCTGACTTATTACACTGAAATATGTGAAATTTCTGCAATTTTGCCCCAAAATAAGGGAAATTTGTGCCTTTTTGCCCCCAAATACGGGGAACTTCAGCCTTTTTACCTCAAAATAAGGGGAATTTCTGCATTTTTTCCCCAAAATATGGGAAATTTCTGCCTTTTTGCCCCAAAATAAGAAAATTTCTGCTTTTTTCCATGAAATAAGTGAAATTTCTGCAATTTTGCCGCAAAATAAGTGAAATTTCTGCAATTTTGCGCCAAAATAAGGGAAATTTCTGGAATTTTGCCCCAAAATAAGTGGAATTTCTGAGTTTTGCCCCAAAATAAGGAGAATTTCTGTCTTTTTGCCCCAACATATAGGGAATTTCTGCCTTTTGACTTCACAATTAGGGGAATTTCTGCAATTTTGCCTCAAAAATACGAGGAATTTCTGACTTTTTGCCTAAAAATAAGAAGAATGCATACATTTTTGCCATAAAAAAGGAAAATTTCTGCAATTTTGCTCCAATATAAGGGGAATTTCTGCTTTTTTGCCTCTAAATAAGTGGAATTTCTGTCTTTATCTCCCAAAACAAAGGGAATTTCTGTCTTTTTTGGCCCAAAACAAGGAAAATTTCTGACTTATTACCCTGAAGTAAGTGAAGTTTCTGCAATTTTGCCCCAAAATAAGGGAAATTTCTGCCTTTTTGCCCCCAAATAAGGGGAATTTCAGCCTTTTTACCTCAAAATAAGGAAAATTTCTGCATTCTTGCCACAAAATATTGGGAATTTCTGACTTTTTGCCCCAAAATAAGGAAAATTTCTGACTTTTTGCAATGAAATAAGTTAAATTTCTAAAATTTTTCCTCAAAATAAGGGAAATGTCACATTTTTGCCCAAAAATAATGGGAATTTCTTAAATTTTGCCCCCAAATAATGGGAATTTCAGTCTTTTTACCTCAAAATAAGGGGAATTTCTGCATTCTTGCCGCAAAATATGGGAAATTTCTGCCTTTTTGCCCAAAATAAGAAAAATTCTGCTTTTTTCCATGAAATAAGTGAAATTCCTGCAATTTTGCCCCAAAATAAGTGAAATTTCTGCAATTTTGCGCCAAAATAAGGGAAATTTTTGGAATTTTGCCCCAAAATATAGGAAATTTCTGCCTTTTTGCCCCAAAATAAGAAAATTTCTGCTTTTTTCCATGAAATAAGTGAAATTTCTGCAATTTTGCCCCAAAATAAGTGAAATTTCTGCAATTTTGCGCCAAAATAAGGGAAATTTTTGGAATTTTGCCCCAAAATTATTGGAATTTCTGAGTTTTGCCCCAAAATAAGGAGAATTTCTGTCTTTTTGCCCCAACATATAGGGAATTTCTGCCTTTTTGCTTCACAATTAGGGGAATTTCTGCAATTTTGCTCCAAAATACGGGGAATTTCTGCCTTTTTGCCCGAAAATAAGAAGAATGCATACATTTTTGCCATAAAAAAGGAAAATTTCTGCAATTTTGCTCCAATATAAGGGGAATTTCTGCTTTTTTGCCTCTAAATAAGTGGAATTTCTGTCTTTTTCCCCCAAAACAAAGGGAATTTCTGTCTTTTTTGCCCCAAAACAAGGAAAATTTCTGACTTATTACCCTGAAGTAAGTGAAGTTTCTGCAATTTTGCCCCAAAATAAGGGAAATTTCTGCCTTTTTGCCCCCAAATAAGGAGAATTTCAGCCTTTTTACCTCAAAATAAGGGGAATTTCTGCATTCTTGCCACAAAATATTGGGAATTTCTGCCTTTTTGCCCCAAAATAAGGAAAATTTCTGACTTTTTGCACTGAAATTAGTTAAATTTCTAAAATTTTTTCCCCAAAATAAGGGAAATGTCTGCTTTTTGCCCCAAAATAATGGGAATTTCTTACTTTTTGCCCCCAAATAATGGGAATTTTAGCCTTTTTACCTCAAAATAAGGGGAATTTCTGCATTCTTGCCCCAAAATATGAAAAATTTCTGCCTTTTTGCCCAAAATAAGAAAAATTCTGCTTTTTTTCCATGAAATAAATGAAATTTCTGCAATTTTGCCCCAAAATAACTGAAATTTCTGCAATTTTGCCCCAAAATAAGGGAAATTTCTGGAATTTTGCCCCAAAATAAGTGGAATTTCTGAGTTTTGCCTCAAAATAAGGAGAATTTCTGTATTTTTGCCCCAACATATAGGGAATTTCTGCCTTTTTGCCCCACAATTAGGGGAATTTCTGTAATTTTGCTCCAAAATACGAGGAATTTCTGCCTTTCTTTCCCGAAAATAAGAAGAATGCATACCTTTTGCCATAAAAAGGGAAATTTCTTCATTTTTGCTCCAAAATAAGGGGAATTTCTGCATTTTTGCCCCAAAATATGGGAAATTTCTGACTTTTTGCCCCAAAATAAAAAAATTTCTCCTTTTTCTCCTGAAATAAGTGAAATTTCTGCAATTTTGCCCCAAAATAAGGGAAATTTCTGGAATTTTGCCCCAAAATAAGTGTAATTTCTGAGTTTTCACCCAAAATGAGGAGAATTTTTGTCTTTTTGCCCCAACATATAGGGAATTTCTAATTTTTGGCCTAACAATTAGAGGAATTTCTGCAATTTTGCTTCAAAATACAGGGAATTTCTGCCTTTTTGTACGAAAAAAGAAGAATGCATACCTTTTTGCCATAAAAAAGGGAAATTTCTTCATTTTTGCTCCAAAATAAGGGGAATTTCTGCTTTTTTTCCTCTAAATATTTGGAATTTCTGTCTTTTTCCCCCAAGAAAAGGGAATTTCTGTCCTTTTTGCTCCAAAATAAAAACAATTTCTGACTTATTACCCTGAAATAAGTGAAATTTCTGCAATTTTGCCCCAAAATAAGGGAAATTTCTGGAATTTTGCCCCAAAATAAGTGGAATTTCTGAGTTTTGCCTCAAAATAAGGAAAATTTCTGCACTTTTACCCCAACATATAGGGAATTTCTGCCTTTTTGCCCCACAATTAGGGGAATTTCTGTAATTTTGCTCCAAAATACGGGGAATTTCTGCCTTTTTGCCCGAAAATAAGAAGAATGCATACCTTTTTGCCATAAAAAGGGAAATTTCTTCATTTTTGCTCCAAAATAAGGGGAATTTCTGCTTTTTTGCCTCTAAATTAGTGGAATTTCTGTCTTTTTCCCCCAAAACAAAAGGAATTTCTGTCTTTTTTGCCCCAAAATAAGGAAAATTTCTGACTTATTTCCCTGAAATAAGTGAAATTTCTGCAATTTTGCCCCAAAATAAGGGGAAATTTCTGACCTTTGCCCCCAAATAAGGAAAATTTCAGCCTTATTACCTCTAATTATGGGGAATTTCTGCTTTTTTGCCTCCCAATAAGTGGAATTACTTTCCTTTTCCCCCAAAACAAAAAGAATTTCTGTCTTTTTATTCCCAAAATAAGGAAAATTTCTGACTTATTACACTGAAATATGTGAAATTTCTGCAATTTTGCCCCAAAATAAGGGAAATTTCTGCCTTTTTGCCCCCAAATACGGGGAACTTCAGCCTTTTTACCTCAAAATAAGGGGAATTTCTGCATTTTTTCCCCAAAATATGGGAAATTTCTGCCTTTTTGCCCCAAAATAAGAAAATTTCTGCTTTTTTCCATGAAATAAGTGAAATTTCTGCAATTTTGCCCCAAAATAAGTGAAATTTCTGCAATTTTGCGCCAAAATAAGGGAAATGTTTGGAATTTTGCCCCAAAATTATTGGAATTTCTGAGTTTTGCCCCAAAATAAGGAGAATTTCTGTCTTTTTGCCCCAACATATAGGGAATTTCTGCCTTTTTGCTTCACAATTAGGGGAATTTCTGCAATTTTGCTCCAAAATACGGGGAATTTCTGCCTTTTTGCCCGAAAATAAGAAGAATGCATACATTTTTGCCATAAAAAAGGAAAATTTCTGCAATTTTGCTCCAATATAAGGGGAATTTCTGCTTTTTTGCCTCTAAATAAGTGGAATTTCTGTCTTTTTCCCCCAAAACAAAGGGAATTTCTGTCTTTTTTGCCCCAAAACAAGGAAAATTTCTGACTTATTACCCTGAAGTAAGTGAAGTTTCTGCAATTTTGCCCCAAAATAAGGGAAATTTCTGCCTTTTTGCCCCCAAATAAGGAGAATTTCAGCCTTTTTACCTCAAAATAAGGGGAATTTCTGCATTCTTGCCACAAAATATTGGGAATTTCTGCCTTTTTGCCCCAAAATAAGGAAAATTTCTGACTTTTTGCACTGAAATTAGTTAAATTTCTAAAATTTTTTCCCCAAAATAAGGGAAATGTCTGCTTTTTGCCCCAAAATAATGGGAATTTCTTACTTTTTGCCCCCAAATAATGGGAATTTCAGCCTTTTTACCTCAAAATAAGGGGAATTTCTGCATTCTTGCCCCAAAATATGAAAAATTTCTGCCTTTTTGCCCAAAATAAGAAAAATTCTGCTTTTTTTCCATGAAATAAATGAAATTTCTGCAATTTTGCCCCAAAATAACTGAAATTTCTGCAATTTTGCCCCAAAATAAGGGAAATTTCTGGAATTTTGCCCCAAAATAAGTGGAATTTCTGAGTTTTGCCTCAAAATAAGGAGAATTTCTGTATTTTTGCCCCAACATATAGGGAATTTCTGCCTTTTTGCCCCACAATTAGGGGAATTTCTGTAATTTTGCTCCAAAATACGAGGAATTTCTGCCTTTCTTTCCCGAAAATAAGAAGAATGCATACCTTTTGCCATAAAAAGGGAAATTTCTTCATTTTTGCTCCAAAATAAGGGGAATTTCTGCATTTTTGCCCCAAAATATGGGAAATTTCTGACTTTTTGCCCCAAAATAAAAAAATTTCTCCTTTTTCTCCTGAAATAAGTGAAATTTCTGCAATTTTGCCCCAAAATAAGGGAAATTTCTGGAATTTTGCCCCAAAATAAGTGTAATTTCTGAGTTTTGACCCAAAATGAGGAGAATTTCTGTCTTTTTGCCCCAACATATAGGGAATTTCTAATTTTTGGCCTAACAATTAGAGGAATTTCTGCAATTTTGCTTCAAAATACAGGGAATTTCTGCCTTTTTGTACGAAAAAAGAAGAATGCATACCTTTTTGCCATAAAAAAGGGAAATTTCTTCATTTTTGCTCCAAAATAAGGGGAATTTCTGCTTTTTTTCCTCTAAATAAGTGGAATTTCTGTCTTTTTCCCCCAAGACAAAGGGAATTTCTGTCCTTTTTGATCCAAAATAAAAACAATTTCTGACTTATTACCCTGAAATAAGTGAAATTTCTGCAATTTTGCCCAAAAATAAGGGAAATTTCTGCCTTTTTGCCCCCAAATACGGGGAATTTCAGACTTTTTATTTCAAAATAAGGGGAATTTCTGCATTTTTGCACCAAAATATAGGAAATTTCTGCATTTCTTGCCCCAAAATAAGAAAATTTCTGCTTTTTTCCATGAAATAAGTGAAATTTCTGCAATTTTGCCCCAAAATTAATGAAATTTCTGCAATTTTGCCCCAAAATAACGGAAATTTCTGGAATTTTGCCCCAAAATAAGTGGAATTTCTGAGTTTTGCCACAAAATAAGGAGAATTTCTGCCTTTTTGCCCCAACATATAGGGAATTTTTGCCTTTTTGCCCCACAATTATGGGAATTTCTGCAATTTTGCTCCAAAATACGGGGAATTTCTGCCTTTTTCTGAAAATGAGAAGAATGCCTACCTTATTGCCATAAAAAAGGTAAATTTCTGCAATTTTGCTCCAAAATAAGGGGAATTTCTGCTTTTTTGCCTCTAAATTAGTGGAATTTCTGTGTTTTTCCTCCAAAACAAAGGGAATTTCTGTCTTTTTTGCCCCAAAATAAGGAAAATTTCTGACTTATTACCCTGAAATAAGTGAAATTTCTGCAATTTTGCCCCAAAATAAGAGAAATTTCTGCCTTTTTGCCGCCAAATAACGGGAATTTCAGTCTTTTTACCTCAAAATAAGGGGAATTTCTGCATTTTTGTCCCAAAATAAGGGATATTTCTGACTTTTTGTCCCAAAATAAGAAAAATTCTGCAATTTTGTACCAAAATAAAAGAAATTTTTGCCTTTTTGCCCCAAAATAAGAAAATTTCTGCTTTTTTCCATGAAATAAGTGAAATTTCTGCAATTTTGACCCAAAATAAGTGAAATTTCTGCAATTTTGCGCCAAAATAAGGGAAATTTTTGGAATTTTGCCCCAAAATAATTGGAATTTCTGAGTTTTGCCCCAAAATAAAGAGAATTTCTGTCTTTTTGCCCCAACATATAGGGAATTTCTGCCTTTTTGCTTCACAATTAGGGGAATTTCTGCAATTTTGCTCCAAAATACGGGGAATTTCTGCCTTTTTGCCCGAAAATAAGAAGAATGCATACATTTTTTCCATAAAAAAGGAAAATTTCTGCAATTTTGCTCCAATATAAGGGGAATTTCTGCTTTTTTGCCTCTAAATAAGTGGTATTTCTGTCTTTTTCCCCCAAAACAAAGGGAATTTCTGTCTTTTTTGCCCCAAAACAAGGAAAATTTCTGACTTATTACCCTGAAGTAAGTGAAGTTTCTGCAATTTTGCCCCAAAATAAGGGAAATTTCTGCCTTTTTGCCCCCAAATAAGGAGAATTTCAGCCTTTTTACCTCAAAATAAGGGGAATTTCTGCATTCTTGCCACAAAATATTGGGAATTTCTGCCTTTTTGCCCCAAAATAAGGAAAATTTCTGACTTTTTGCACTGAAATTAGTTAAATTTCTAAAATTTTTTCCCCAAAATAAGGGAAATGTCTGCTTTTTGCCCCAAAATAATGGGAATTTCTTACTTTTTGCCCCCAAATAATGGGAATTTCAGCCTTTTTACCTCAAAATAAGGGGAATTTCTGCATTCTTGCCCCAAAATATGAAAAATTTCTGCCTTTTTGCCCAAAATAAGAAAAATTCTGCTTTTTTTCCATGAAATAAATGAAATTTCTGCAATTTTGCCCCAAAATAACTGAAATTTCTGCAATTTTGCCCCAAAATAAGGGAAATTTCTGGAATTTTGCCCCAAAATAAGTGGAATTTCTGAGTTTTGCCTCAAAATAAGGAGAATTTCTGTATTTTTGCCCCAACATATAGGGAATTTCTGCCTTTTTGCCCCACAATTAGGGGAATTTCTGTAATTTTGCTACAAAATACGAGGAATTTCTGCCTTTCTTTCCCGAAAATAAGAAGAATGCATACCTTTTGCCATAAAAAGGGAAATTTCTTCATTTTTGCTCCAAAATAAGGGGAATTTCTGCATTTTTGCCCCAAAATATGGGAAATTTCTGACTTTTTGCCCCAAAATAAAAAAATTTCTCCTTTTTCTCCTGAAATAAGTGAAATTTCTGCAATTTTGCCCCAAAATAAGGGAAATTTCTGGAATTTTGCCCCAAAATAAGTGTAATTTCTGAGTTTTGACCCAAAATGAGGAGAATTTCTGTCTTTTTGCCCCAACATATAGGGAATTTCTGCCTTTTTGCTTCACAATTAGGGGAATTTCTGCAATTTTGCTCCAAAATACGGGGAATTTCTGCCTTTTTGCCCGAAAATAAGAAGAATGCATACATTTTTGCCATAAAAAAGGAAAATTTCTGCAATTTTGCTCCAATATAAGGGGAATTTCTGCTTTTTTGCCTCTAAATAAGTGGAATTTCTGTCTTTTTCCCCCAAAACAAAGGGAATTTCTGTCTTTTTTGCCCCAAAACAAGGAAAATTTCTGACTTATTACCCTGAAGTAAGTGAAGTTTCTGCAATTTTGCCCCAAAATAAGGGAAATTTCTGCCTTTTTGCCCCCAAATAAGGAGAATTTCAGCCTTTTTACCTCAAAATAAGGGGAATTTCTGCATTCTTGCCACAAAATATTGGGAATTTCTGCCTTTTTGCCCCAAAATAAGGAAAATTTCTGACTTTTTGCACTGAAATTAGTTAAATTTCTAAAATTTTTTCCCCAAAATAAGGGAAATGTCTGCTTTTTGCCCCAAAATAATGGGAATTTCTTACTTTTTGCCCCCAAATAATGGGAATTTCAGCCTTTTTACCTCAAAATAAGGGGAATTTCTGCATTCTTGCCCCAAAATATGAAAAATTTCTGCCTTTTTGCCCAAAATAAGAAAAATTCTGCTTTTTTTCCATGAAATAAATGAAATTTCTGCAATTTTGCCCCAAAATAACTGAAATTTCTGCAATTTTGCCCCAAAATAAGGGAAATTTCTGGAATTTTGCCCCAAAATAAGTGGAATTTCTGAGTTTTGCCTCAAAATAAGGAGAATTTCTGTATTTTTGCCCCAACATATAGGGAATTTCTGCCTTTTTGCCCCACAATTAGGGGAATTTCTGTAATTTTGCTCCAAAATACGAGGAATTTCTGCCTTTCTTTCCCGAAAATAAGAAGAATGCATACCTTTTGCCATAAAAAGGGAAATTTCTTCATTTTTGCTCCAAAATAAGGGGAATTTCTGCATTTTTGCCCCAAAATATGGGAAATTTCTGACTTTTTGCCCCAAAATAAAAAAATTTCTCCTTTTTCTCCTGAAATAAGTGAAATTTCTGCAATTTTGCCCCAAAATAAGGGAAATTTCTGGAATTTTGCCCCAAAATAAGTGTAATTTCTGAGTTTTGACCCAAAATGAGGAGAATTTCTGTCTTTTTGCCCCAACATATAGGGAATTTCTAATTTTTGGCCTAACAATTAGAGGAATTTCTGCAATTTTGCTTCAAAATACAGGGAATTTCTGCCTTTTTGTACGAAAAAAGAAGAATGCATACCTTTTTGCCATAAAAAAGGGAAATTTCTTCATTTTTGCTCCAAAATAAGGGGAATTTCTGCTTTTTTTCCTCTAAATAAGTGGAATTTCTGTCTTTTTCCCCCAAGACAAAGGGAATTTCTGTCCTTTTTGCTCCAAAATAAAAACAATTTCTGACTTATTACCCTGAAATAAGTGAAATTTCTGCAATTTTGCCCAAAAATAAGGGAAATTTCTGCCTTTTTGCCCCCAAATACGGGGAATTTCAGACTTTTTATTTCAAAATAAGGGGAATTTCTGCATTTTTGCACCAAAATATAGGAAATTTCTGCATTTCTTGCCCCAAAATAAGAAAATTTCTGCTTTTTTCCATGAAATAAGTGAAATTTCTGCAATTTTGCCCCAAAATTAATGAAATTTCTGCAATTTTGCCCCAAAATAACGGAAATTTCTGGAATTTTGCCCCAAAATAAGTGGAATTTCTGAGTTTTGCCACAAAATAAGGAGAATTTCTGCCTTTTTGCCCCAACATATAGGGAATTTTTGCCTTTTTGCCCCACAATTATGGGAATTTCTGCAATTTTGCTCCAAAATACGGGGAATTTCTGCCTTTTTCTGAAAATGAGAAGAATGCCTACCTTATTGCCATAAAAAAGGTAAATTTCTGCAATTTTGCTCCAAAATAAGGGGAATTTCTGCTTTTTTGCCTCTAAATTAGTGGAATTTCTGTGTTTTTCCTCCAAAACAAAGGGAATTTCTGTCTTTTTTGCCCCAAAATAAGGAAAATTTCTGACTTATTACCCTGAAATAAGTGAAATTTCTGCAATTTTGCCCCAAAATAAGAGAAATTTCTGCCTTTTTGCCGCCAAATAACGGGAATTTCAGTCTTTTTACCTCAAAATAAGGGGAATTTCTGCATTTTTGTCCCAAAATAAGGGATATTTCTGACTTTTTGTCCCAAAATAAGAAAAATTCTGCAATTTTGTACCAAAATAAAAGAAATTTTTGCCTTTTTGCCCCAAAATAAGAAAATTTCTGCTTTTTTCCATGAAATAAGTGAAATTTCTGCAATTTTGACCCAAAATAAGTGAAATTTCTGCAATTTTGCGCCAAAATAAGGGAAATTTTTGGAATTTTGCCCCAAAATAATTGGAATTTCTGAGTTTTGCCCCAAAATAAAGAGAATTTCTGTCTTTTTGCCCCAACATATAGGGAATTTCTGCCTTTTTGCTTCACAATTAGGGGAATTTCTGCAATTTTGCTCCAAAATACGGGGAATTTCTGCCTTTTTGCCCGAAAATAAGAAGAATGCATACATTTTTTCCATAAAAAAGGAAAATTTCTGCAATTTTGCTCCAATATAAGGGGAATTTCTGCTTTTTTGCCTCTAAATAAGTGGTATTTCTGTCTTTTTCCCCCAAAACAAAGGGAATTTCTGTCTTTTTTGCCCCAAAACAAGGAAAATTTCTGACTTATTACCCTGAAGTAAGTGAAGTTTCTGCAATTTTGCCCCAAAATAAGGGAAATTTCTGCCTTTTTGCCCCCAAATAAGGAGAATTTCAGCCTTTTTACCTCAAAATAAGGGGAATTTCTGCATTCTTGCCACAAAATATTGGGAATTTCTGCCTTTTTGCCCCAAAATAAGGAAAATTTCTGACTTTTTGCACTGAAATTAGTTAAATTTCTAAAATTTTTTCCCCAAAATAAGGGAAATGTCTGCTTTTTGCCCCAAAATAATGGGAATTTCTTACTTTTTGCCCCCAAATAATGGGAATTTCAGCCTTTTTACCTCAAAATAAGGGGAATTTCTGCATTCTTGCCCCAAAATATGAAAAATTTCTGCCTTTTTGCCCAAAATAAGAAAAATTCTGCTTTTTTTCCATGAAATAAATGAAATTTCTGCAATTTTGCCCCAAAATAACTGAAATTTCTCAATTTTGCCCCAAAATAAGGGAAATTTCTGGAATTTTGCCCCAAAATAAGTGGAATTTCTGAGTTTTGCCTCAAAATAAGGAGAATTTCTGTATTTTTGCCCCAACATATAGGGAATTTCTGCCTTTTTGCCCCACAATTAGGGGAATTTCTGTAATTTTGCTACAAAATACGAGGAATTTCTGCCTTTCTTTCCCGAAAATAAGAAGAATGCATACCTTTTGCCATAAAAAGGGAAATTTCTTCATTTTTGCTCCAAAATAAGGGGAATTTCTGCATTTTTGCCCCAAAATATGGGAAATTTCTGACTTTTTGCCCCAAAATAAAAAAATTTCTCCTTTTTCTCCTGAAATAAGTGAAATTTCTGCAATTTTGCCCCAAAATAAGGGAAATTTCTGGAATTTTGCCCCAAAATAAGTGTAATTTCTGAGTTTTGACCCAAAATGAGGAGAATTTCTGTCTTTTTGCCCCAACATATAGGGAATTTCTGCCTTTTTGCTTCACAATTAGGGGAATTTCTGCAATTTTGCTCCAAAATACGGGGAATTTCTGCCTTTTTGCCCGAAAATAAGAAGAATGCATACATTTTTGCCATAAAAAAGGAAAATTTCTGCAATTTTGCTCCAATATAAGGGGAATTTCTGCTTTTTTGCCTCTAAATAAGTGGTATTTCTGTCTTTTTCCCCCAAAACAAAGGGAATTTCTGTCTTTTTTGCCCCAAAACAAGGAAAATTTCTGACTTATTACCCTGAAGTAAGTGAAGTTTCTGCAATTTTGCCCCAAAATAAGGGAAATTTCTGCCTTTTTGCCCCCAAATAAGGAGAATTTCAGCCTTTTTACCTCAAAATAAGGGGAATTTCTGCATTCTTGCCACAAAATATTGGGAATTTCTGCCTTTTTGCCCCAAAATAAGGAAAATTTCTGACTTTTTGCACTGAAATTAGTTAAATTTCTAAAATTTTTTCCCCAAAATAAGGGAAATGTCTGCTTTTTGCCCCAAAATAATGGGAATTTCTTAGTTTTGCCCCCAAATAATGGGAATTTCAGCCTTTTTACCTCAAAATAAGGGGAATTTCTGCATTCTTGCCCCAAAATATGAAAAATTTCTGCCTTTTTGCCCAAAATAAGAAAAATTCTGCTTTTTTTCCATGAAATAAATGAAATTTCTGCAATTTTGCCCCAAAATAACTGAAATTTCTGCAATTTTGCCCCAAAATAAGGGAAATTTCTGGAATTTTGCCCCAAAATAAGTGGAATTTCTGAGTTTTGCCTCAAAATAAGGAGAATTTCTGTATTTTTGCCCCAACATATAGGGAATTTCTGCCTTTTTGCCCCACAATTAGGGGAATTTCTGTAATTTTGCTACAAAATACGAGGAATTTCTGCCTTTCTTTCCCGAAAATAAGAAGAATGCATACCTTTTGCCATAAAAAGGGAAATTTCTTCATTTTTGCTCCAAAATAAGGGGAATTTCTGCATTTTTGCCCCAAAATATGGGAAATTTCTGACTTTTTGCCCCAAAATAAAAAAGTTTCTCCTTTTTCTCCTGAAATAAGTGAAATTTCTGCAATTTTGCCCCAAAATAAGGGAAATTTCTGGAATTTTGCCCCAAAATAAGTGTAATTTCTGAGTTTTGACCCAAAATGAGGAGAATTTCTGTCTTTTTGCCCCAACATATAGGGAATTTCTAATTTTTGGCCTAACAATTAGAGGAATTTCTGCAATTTTGCTTCAAAATACAGGGAATTTCTGCCTTTTTGTACGAAAAAAGAAGAATGCATACCTTTTTGCCATAAAAAAGGGAAATTTCTTCATTTTTGCTCCAAAATAAGGGGAATTTCTGCTTTTTTTCCTCTAAATAAGTGGAATTTCTGTCTTTTTCCCCCAAGACAAAGGGAATTTCTGTCCTTTTTGCTCCAAAATAAAAACAATTTCTGACTTATTACCCTGAAATAAGTGAAATTTCTGCAATTTTGCCCAAAAATAAGGGAAATTTCTGCCTTTTTGCCCCCAAATACGGGGAATTTCAGACTTTTTATTTCAAAATAAGGGGAATTTCTGCATTTTTGCACCAAAATATAGGAAATTTCTGCATTTCTTGCCCCAAAATAAGAAAATTTCTGCTTTTTTCCATGAAATAAGTGAAATTTCTGCAATTTTGCCCCAAAATTAATGAAATTTCTGCAATTTTGCCCCAAAATAACGGAAATTTCTGGAATTTTGCCCCAAAATAAGTGGAATTTCTGAGTTTTGCCACAAAATAAGGAGAATTTCTGCCTTTTTGCCCCAACATATAGGGAATTTTTGCCTTTTTGCCCCACAATTAGGAGAATTTCTGCAATTTTGCTCCAAAATACGGGGAATTTCTGCCTTTTTCTGAAAATGAGAAGAATGCCTACCTTATTGCCATAAAAAAGGTAAATTTCTGCAATTTTGCTCCAAAATAAGGGGAATTTCTGCTTTTTTGCCTCTAAATTAGTGGAATTTCTGTGTTTTTCCTCCAAAACAAAGGGAATTTCTGTCTTTTTTGCCCCAAAATAAGGAAAATTTCTGACTTATTACCCTGAAATAAGTGAAATTTCTGCAATTTTGCCCCAAAATAAGAGAAATTTCTGCCTTTTTGCCGCCAAATAACGGGAATTTCAGTCTTTTTACCTCAAAATAAGGGGAATTTCTGCATTTTTGTCCCAAAATAAGGGATATTTCTGACTTTTTGTCCCAAAATAAGAAAAATTCTGCAATTTTGTACCAAAATAAAAGAAATTTTTGCCTTTTTGCCCCAAAATAAGAAAATTTCTGCTTTTTTCCATGAAATAAGTGAAATTTCTGCAATTTTGACCCAAAATAAGTGAAATTTCTGCAATTTTGCGCCAAAATAAGGGAAATTTTTGGAATTTTGCCCCAAAATAATTGGAATTTCTGAGTTTTGCCCCAAAATAAAGAGAATTTCTGTCTTTTTGCCCCAACATATAGGGAATTTCTGCCTTTTTGCTTCACAATTAGGGGAATTTCTGCAATTTTGCTCCAAAATACGGGGAATTTCTGCCTTTTTGCCCGAAAATAAGAAGAATGCATACATTTTTGCCATAAAAAAGGAAAATTTCTGCAATTTTGCTCCAATATAAGGGGAATTTCTGCTTTTTTGCCTCTAAATAAGTGGTATTTCTGTCTTTTTCCCCCAAAACAAAGGGAATTTCTGTCTTTTTTGCCCCAAAACAAGGAAAATTTCTGACTTATTACCCTGAAGTAAGTGAAGTTTCTGCAATTTTGCCCCAAAATAAGGGAAATTTCTGCCTTTTTGCCCCCAAATAAGGAGAATTTCAGCCTTCTTACCTCAAAATAAGGGGAATTTCTGCATTCTTGCCACAAAATATTGGGAATTTCTGCCTTTTTGCCCCAAAATAAGGAAAATTTCTGACTTTTTGCACTGAAATTAGTTAAATTTCTAAAATTTTTTCCCCAAAATAAGGGAAATGTCTGCTTTTTGCCCCAAAATAATGGGAATTTCTTACTTTTTGCCCCCAAATAATGGGAATTTCAGCCTTTTTACCTCAAAATAAGGGGAATTTCTGCATTCTTGCCCCAAAATATGAAAAATTTCTGCCTTTTTGCCCAAAATAAGAAAAATTCTGCTTTTTTTCCATGAAATAAATGAAATTTCTGCAATTTTGCCCCAAAATAACTTAAATTTCTGCAATTTTGCCCCAAAATAAGGGAAATTTCTGGAATTTTGCCCCAAAATAAGTGGAATTTCTGAGTTTTGCCTCAAAATAAGGAGAATTTCTGTATTTTTGCCCCAACATATAGGGAATTTCTGCCTTTTTGCCCCACAATTAGGGGAATTTCTGTAATTTTGCTACAAAATACGAGGAATTTCTGCCTTTCTTTCCCGAAAATAAGAAGAATGCATACCTTTTGCCATAAAAAGGGAAATTTCTTCATTTTTGCTCCAAAATAAGGGGAATTTCTGCATTTTTGCCCCAAAATATGGGAAATTTCTGACTTTTTGCCCCAAAATAAAAAAATTTCTCCTTTTTCTCCTGAAATAAGTGAAATTTCTGCAATTTTGCCCCAAAATAAGGGAAATTTCTGGAATTTTGCCCCAAAATAAGTGTAATTTCTGAGTTTTGACCCAAAATGAGGAGAATTTCTGTCTTTTTGCCCCAACATATAGGGAATTTCTGCCTTTTTGCTTCACAATTAGGGGAATTTCTGCAATTTTGCTCCAAAATACGGGGAATTTCTGCCTTTTTGCCCGAAAATAAGAAGAATGCATACATTTTTTCCATAAAAAAGGAAAATTTCTGCAATTTTGCTCCAATATAAGGGGAATTTCTGCTTTTTTGCCTCTAAATAAGTGGTATTTCTGTCTTTTTCCCCCAAAACAAAGGGAATTTCTGTCTTTTTTGCCCCAAAACAAGGAAAATTTCTGACTTATTACCCTGAAGTAAGTGAAGTTTCTGCAATTTTGCCCCAAAATAAGGGAAATTTCTGCCTTTTTGCCCCCAAATAAGGAGAATTTCAGCCTTTTTACCTCAAAATAAGGGGAATTTCTGCATTCTTGCCACAAAATATTGGGAATTTCTGCCTTTTTGCCCCAAAATAAGGAAAATTTCTGACTTTTTGCACTGAAATTAGTTAAATTTCTAAAATTTTTTCCCCAAAATAAGGGAAATGTCTGCTTTTTGCCCCAAAATAATGGGAATTTCTTACTTTTTGCCCCCAAATAATGGGAATTTCAGCCTTTTTACCTCAAAATAAGGGGAATTTCTGCATTCTTGCCCCAAAATATGAAAAATTTCTGCCTTTTTGCCCAAAATAAGAAAAATTCTGCTTTTTTTCCATGAAATAAATGAAATTTCTGCAATTTTGCCCCAAAATAACTGAAATTTCTGCAATTTTGCCCCAAAATAAGGGAAATTTCTGGAATTTTGCCCCAAAATAAGTGGAATTTCTGAGTTTTGCCTCAAAATAAGGAGAATTTCTGTATTTTTGCCCCAACATATAGGGAATTTCTGCCTTTTTGCCCCACAATTAGGGGAATTTCTGTAATTTTGCTACAAAATACGAGGAATTTCTGCCTTTCTTTCCCGAAAATAAGAAGAATGCATACCTTTTGCCATAAAAAGGGAAATTTCTTCATTTTTGCTCCAAAATAAGGGGAATTTCTGCATTTTTGCCCCAAAATATGGGAAATTTCTGACTTTTTGCCCCAAAATAAAAAAGTTTCTCCTTTTTCTCCTGAAATAAGTGAAATTTCTGCAATTTTGCCCCAAAATAAGGGAAATTTCTGGAATTTTGCCCCAAAATAAGTGTAATTTCTGAGTTTTGACCCAAAATGAGGAGAATTTCTGTCTTTTTGCCCCAACATATAGGGAATTTCTAATTTTTGGCCTAACAATTAGAGGAATTTCTGCAATTTTGCTTCAAAATACAGGGAATTTCTGCCTTTTTGTACGAAAAAAGAAGAATGCATACCTTTTTGCCATAAAAAAGGGAAATTTCTTCATTTTTGCTCCAAAATAAGGGGAATTTCTGCTTTTTTTCCTCTAAATAAGTGGAATTTCTGTCTTTTTCCCCCAAGACAAAGGGAATTTCTGTCCTTTTTGCTCCAAAATAAAAACAATTTCTGACTTATTACCCTGAAATAAGTGAAATTTCTGCAATTTTGCCCAAAAATAAGGGAAATTTCTGCCTTTTTGCCCCCAAATACGGGGAATTTCAGACTTTTTATTTCAAAATAAGGGGAATTTCTGCATTTTTGCACCAAAATATAGGAAATTTCTGCATTTCTTGCCCCAAAATAAGAAAATTTCTGCTTTTTTCCATGAAATAAGTGAAATTTCTGCAATTTTGCCCCAAAATTAATGAAATTTCTGCAATTTTGCCCCAAAATAACGGAAATTTCTGGAATTTTGCCCCAAAATAAGTGGAATTTCTGAGTTTTGCCACAAAATAAAGAGAATTTCTGCCTTTTTGCCCCAACATATAGGGAATTTCTGCCTTTTTGCCCCACAATTAGGAAAATTTCTGCAATTTTGCTCCAAAATACGGGGAATTTCTGCCTTTTTCCGAAAATGAGAAGAATGCCTACCTTATTGCCATAAAAAAGGTAAATTTCTGCAATTTTGCACCAAAATAAGGGGAATTTCTGCTTTTTTGCCTCTAAATTAGTGGAATTTCTGTGTTTTTCCTCCAAAACAAAGGGAATTTCTGTCTTTTTTGCCCCAAAATAAGGATAATTTCTGACTTATTACCCTGAAATAAGTGAAATTTCTGCAATTTTGCCCCAAAATAAGAGAAATTTCTGCCTTTTTGCCGCCAAATATCGGGAATTTCAGTCTTTTTACCTCAAAATAAGGGGAATTTCTGCATTTTTGTCCCAAAATAAGGGATATTTCTGCCTTTTTGTCCCAAAATAAGAAAAATTCTGCAATTTTGTACCAAAATAAAAGAAATTTTTGCCTTTTTGCCCCAAAATAAGAAAATTTCTGCTTTTTTTTGTGAAATAAGTGAAATTTCTGCAATTTTGCCCCAAAATAAGTGAAATTTCTGCAATTTTGCCCGAAAATAAGGGAATTTTCTGGAATTTTGCCCCAAAATAAGTGGAATTTCTGAGTTTTGCCCCAAAATAAGGAGAATTTCTGTCTTTTTGCCCTAACATATAAGGAATTTCTGCCTTTTTGCCCCACAATTAGGGGAATTTCTGCAATTTTGCTCCAAAATACGGGGAATTTCTGCTTTTTAGCCCGAAAAAAAGTGGAATGTATACCTTTTGCCAAAAAAAAGGGAAATTTCCTCATTTTTGCTCCAAAATAAGGGGAATTTCTGCTTTTTTGCCTATAAATAAGTGGAATTTCTGTCTTTTTCCCCCAAAACAAAGGGAATTTCTGTCTTTTTTGCCCCAAAATAAGGAAAATTTCTGACTTATTACCCTGAAGTAAGTGAAATTTCTGCAATTTTGCCCCAAAGTAAGGGAAATTTCTGCCTTTTGGCCCCGAAATAAGGGAATTTCAGGCTTTTTACCTCAAAATAATAGGAATTTCTGTATTTTTGCCACAAACGATTAAGAATTTCTGCCTTTTTGCCCGAAAATAAGAAAAATTTTTGACTTTTTGCTCTGAAATAAGTTATATTTCTTAATTTTTTCCCCAAAATAATGGAAATGTCTGCTTTTTGTTCAATAATAAAAGGAATTTCTTAATTTTGCCCACAAATAAGGGGAATTTCAGCCTTTTTACCTCAAAATAAGAGGAATTTCTGCATTTTTGATCCAAAATATGAGAAATTTCTGCCTTTTTGCCCAAAAGAAGAAAAAATTCTGCTATTTTGTACCATAATAAAAGAAATTTCTGTATTTGCCACAAAATAAAAAAATTTCTGCTTTTTTTCCCTGAAATAATTGAAATTTCTGCAATTTTGCCCCAAAATGAGTGAAATTTCTGCAATTTTGCCCCAAATAAGGGAAATTTCTGGAATTTTCCCCCAAAATAAGTGGAATTTCTGTGTTTTGCCCTAAAATAAGGAGAATTTCTGACTTTTTGCCCCAACATATAGGGAATTTCTGCCTTTTTGCCCCACAATTAGGGGAATTTCTGCAATTTTGCTCCAAAAAACATGGAATTTCTGTTTTTTTGCCCGAAAATAAGAAGAATGCAAACCTTTTTGCCATAAAAAAGGGAAATTTCTGCAATTTTGCTCCAAAATAAGGGGAATTTCTGCTTTTTTGCCTCTAAATAAGTGGAATTTCTGTTTTTTCCCCCAAAACAAAGGGAATTTCTGTATTTTTTGCCCCAAAATAAGGAAAATTTCTGACTTATTACCCTGAAATAAGTGAAATTTCTGCAATTTTGCCCCAAAATAAGGAAAATTTCTGCCTTTTTGCCCCCAAATAAGAGGAATTTCAGCCTTTTTACCTCAAAATAAGGGGAATTTCTACATTTTTGCCACAAAATATTAGGAATTTCTGCCTTTTTGCCACAAAATAAGGAAAATTTCTGCCTTTTTTCCCTGAAATAAGTGAAATTTCTGCAATTTTGCCCCAAAATAAGTGAAATTTCTGTAATTTTGCCCCATAATAAGGGAAATTTCTGGAATTTTGCCCCAAAATAAGTGGAATTTCTGAGTTTTGCCCCAAAATAAGGAGAATTTCTGTCTATTTGCCCCAACACATAGGGAATTTCTGACTTTTTGCCCGACAATTAGGGGAATTTCTGCATTTTTGCTGCAAAATACGAAGAATTTCTGCCTTTTTGCCTGAAAATAAGAAGAATGCATACCTTTATGTCATAAAAAGGGAAATTTCTTCATTTATGCTCCAAAATAAGGAGAATTTCCGCTTTTTTGCCTCTAAATAAGTGGAATTTCTGTCTTTCTCCCCCAAAACAAAGGGAATTTCTGTCTTTTTTGCCCCAAAATGAGGAAAATTTCTGACTTTACCCTGAAGTAAGTGAAATTTCTGCAATTTTTCCGCAAAATAAGGGAAATTTCTGCTTTTTTGCCTTCAAATAAGAGGAATTTCAGCCTTTTTACCTCTAAATAAGGGGAATTTCTGCATTTTTGTCAAATATATTAGGAATTTCTGCATTTTTGCCCCAAAATAAGGAAAATTTCTGAATTTTTGCCCTGAAATAAGTTAAATTTCTAAAATTTTTTCCCAAAATAATAGAAATGTCTGCTTTTTGCCCTAAAATAATGGGAATTTCTTAATTTTAGCCCCCAAATAAGGGGAATTTCAGCCTTTTTACCTCAAAATAAGGGGAATTTCTGCATTTTTGCCCCAAAATAAGAAAAATTTCTGCAATTTTGTACCAAAATAAAAGAAATTTCTGCCTTTTTGCCACAAAATATAAAAATTTCTGCTTTTTTCCCCTGAAATTAGTGAAATTTCTTCAATTTTGCTCCAAAATAATTGACATTATTGCAATTTTGCCCCAAAATGAGGGAAATTTCTCGAATTTTGCTTCAAAATAAGTGGAATTTCTGAGTTTTGCCCCAAAATAAGGAGAATTTCTGTCTTTTTGCCCCAACATTTAGGGAATTTCTGCTTTTTTGCCCAACAATTAGGGGAATTTTGCAATTTTGCTCCAAAATACGGGGAATTTTTCCTTTTTGTACGAAAAAAAGATGAATGCATACCTTTTTGCCATAAATAAAGGAAATTTCTTCATTTTTGCTCCAAAATAATAAGAATTTCTGCATTTTTGCCTTTAAATAAGTGGAATTTCTGTCTTTTTCCTCCAAAACAAAGGGTATTTCTGTCTTTTTTGCCCCAAAATAAGGAAAATTTCTGACTTATTACCCTGACATAAGTAAAATTTCTGCAATTTTGCTCCAAAATAAGGGAAATTTCTGCCTTTTTGCCACCAAATACGGGGAATTTCAGCCTTTTTACCTCAAAATAAGGGGAATTTTAGCATTTTTGCTCCAAAATATTGGAAATTTCTAAGTTTTTGCCCCAAAATAAGAAATTTCTGCTTTTTTCCATGAAATAAGTGTAATTTCTGCAATTTTTCCCCAAAATATGTGAAATTTCTGCAATTTTGCCCCAAAATAAGGGAAATTTCTGGAATTTTGCCTCAAAATAAGTGGAATTTCTGAGTTTTGCCTCAAAATAAGGAGAATTTCTTTCATTTTGCACTAACATATAAAGAATTTCTGCCTTTTTGCCCCACAATTAGGGGAATTTTTGCAATTTTGCTCCAAAATACAAGGAATTTCTTCTTTTTAGCCCGAAAATAAGGAGAATGTATACCTTTTGTCAAAAAAAGGGAAATTTCTTCATTTTTGCTCCGAAATAAGGGGAATTTCTGCTTTTTTGCCTCAAAATAAGTGGAATTTATCTCTTTTTCCACCAAAACAAAGGGAATTTCTGTCATTTTTGCCCCAAAATAAGGAAAATTTCTGACTTTTTACCCTGAAATAAGTGAAATTTCTGCAATTTAGCATCAAAATAAGGGAAATTTCTGCCTTTTTGCCCCCAAATAAGGGGAATTTCAGTCTATTTAACTCAAAATAAGGGGAATTTCTGCATTTTTGCCCCAAAATATGGGAAATTTCTGCCTTTTTGTCCCAAAATAAGAAAATTTTCTGCAATTTTGTATCAAAATAAAATAAATTTCTGGCTTTTTTCCACAAAATAAGAAAATTTCTGCTTTTTTTTCTGAAATAAGTGAAATTTCTGCAATTTGCCACAAAATAAGTAAAATTTCTGCAATTTTGCCCCAAAATAAAAGAAATTTCTGGAATTTTGCCCCAAAATAAGAGGAATTTTCGAGTTTTGCCCCAAAATAAGGAGAATTTCTGTCTTTTTGCCAAAAAATATAGGGAATTTCTGCCTTTTTGCCCCACAATTTGGGGAATTTCTGCAATTTTGCTCCAAAATACAGGAAATTTCTTCCTTTTTGCCCGAAAATAAGAAGAATGCATACCTCTTTGCCATAAAAAAGGGAACAATCTGCAATTTTGCTCCAAAATAAGGAGGATTTCTGCTTTTTTGCCTCTAAATAAGTGGAATTTCGTTTTCCCCCAAAACAAAGGGAATTTCTGTCTTTTTTGCCCCAAAATAAGAAAAATTTCTGACTTATTACCCTGAAATATGTGAAATTTCTGCAATTTTGCCCCAAAATAAGAGAAATTTCAGCCTTTTTGCCCCCAAATAAGAGGAATTTCAGCATTTTACCTTAAAATAAAGGGAATTTCTGCGTTTTTGCCCCAAAATAAAGAAAATTTCTGCCTTTTGTCTCTGAAATATGTGAAATTTCTGCAATTTTGCCCCATAATAAGTGAAATTTCTGCAATTTTGCCCCAAAATAAGGGAAATTTCTGGAATTATGCCCCAAAATAAATGGAATTTCTGAGTTTTGCCTCAAAATAAGAAGAATTTCTGTCTTTTTGCCCTAACATAAAAGGAATTTCTGACTTTTTGCCCCACAATTAGGGGAATTTCTGCAATTTTGCTCCAAAATACAGGGAATTTCTGCTTTTTAGCCCGAAAATAAGGGGAATGTATACCTTTTGCCACAAAAAATAGAAATTTCTTCATTTTTGCTCCAAAATAAGGGGAATTTCTGCTTTTTACCCCTAAATAAGTGGAATTTCTGTCTTTTTCCCCCAAAACAAAGCGAATTTCTGTCTTTTTTGCCCCAAAATAAGGAAAATTTCTGACTTAATACCCTGAAATAAGTGAAATTTCTGCAATTTTGCCTCAAAATAAGGGAAATTTCTGCCTTTTTGCCCCCAAATAAGGGGAATTTCTGCCTTTTTGTCCCAAAATAAGAAATATTTCTGCAATTTTGTACAAAATAAAAGAAATTTCTGCCTTTTTGCCCCAAAATAAGAAAATTTCTGCTTTTTTTCTGAAATAAGTGAAATTTGTGCAATTTTTCCCCAAAATAAGTGAAATTTGTGCAATTTTGCCCCAAAATAAGGGAAATTTCTGCCTTTTGGCACCCAAATATGAAGAATTTCAGCCTTTTTACCTCAATATAATAGGGATTTCTGTATTTTTGCCACAAAATATTAAGAATTTTTGCCTTTTTGCCCCAAAATAAGGAAAATTTTGACTTTTTGCCCTGAAATAAGTTAAATTTCTAAATTTTTTCCCCAAAATCATGTAAATGTCTGCTTTTTGTTGCAAAATAAGGGGAATTTCTTACTTTTTGCCCCCAAATAAAAGGAATTTCAGCCTTTTTACCTCAAAATAAGGGAATTTCTGCATTTTTGACCCAAAATATGGGAAATTTCTGCCTTTTTGCCCAAAATAAGAAAAATTTCTGTTATTTTGTACCATAATAAAAGAAATTTCTGTTTTTTCGCCCCAAAATAAGAAAATTTCTTCTTTTTTTCCCTGAAATAATTGAAATTTCTGCAATTTTGCCCCAAAATGAGTGAAATTTCTGCAATTTTGCCCCAAAATAAGGGAAATTTTTAGAATTTTCCCCCAAAATAAGTGGAATTTCTGAGTTTTGACCCAAAATAAGGAGAATTTCTGTCTTTTTGCCCCAACATATAGGGAATTTCTGCCTTTTTGCCCCACAATTAGGGAAATTTCTGCAATTTTGCTGCAAAATACAGGGAATTTCTGCCTTTTTGCCCGAAAATAAGAAGAATGCATACTTTTTGCCATAAAAAAGAAAAATTTCTGCAATTTTGCTCCAAAATAAGGGGAATTTCTGCTTTTTTGCCTCTAAATAAGTGGAATTTCTGTCTTTTTCCCCCAAACAAAAAGAATTTCTGTACTTTTTGCCCCAAAATAAGGAAAATTTCTGCCTTTTTTCCCTGAAATAAGTGAAATTTCTGCAATTTTGCCCCAAAAAAAGTTAAATTTCTGTAATTTTGCCCCAAATAAGAGAAATTTCTGGAATTTTGCCCCAAAATAAGTGGAATTTCTGAGTTTTGCCCCAAAATAAGGAGAATTTCTGTCTTTTTGCCCCAACATATAGGGAATTTCTGCCTTTTTGCCCCACAATTAGGGGAATTTCTGCAATTTTGCTGCAAAATACAGGGAATTTCTGCTTTTTAGCCCGAAAATAAGGGGAATGTATACCTTTTGCCACAAAAAAGAAAAATTTCTTCATTTTTGCTCCAAAATAAGGGGAATTTCTGCTTTTTTGCCTCTAAATAAGTGGAATTTCTGTCTTTTTCCCCCAAAACAAAAAAAAATTTCTGTCTTTTTTCCCCAAAATAAAGAAAATTTCTGACTTATTACCCTGAAATAAGTGAAATTTCTGCAATTTTGCCTCAAAATAAGGGAAATTTCTGCCTTTTTGCCCTCAAATAAGGGGAATTTCAATCTCTTTAACTCCAAATAATGGGAATTTCTGCATTTTTGCCCCAAAATATGGAAAATTTCTGCCTTTTTGTCTCAAAATAAGAAAAATTACTGCAATTTTGTACCAAAATAAAAAAAAATTTCTGCATTTTTGCAACAAAATAAGAAAATTTCTGCTTTTTTTTCTGAAATAAGTAAAATTTCTGCAATTTTGCCACAAAATAAGTGAAATTTCTGCAATTTTGCCCCAAAATAAGGGAAATTTCTGGAATTTTGCCCCAAATTAAGTGTAATTTCTGAGTTTTACCCCAAAATAAGGAGAATTTCTGTCTTTTTGCCCCAACATATAGGGAATTTCTGCCTTTTTACCCCACAATTAGAGGAATTTCTGTAATTTTGCTCCAAAATACGGGGATTTTCAGTTTTTTTGTCCAAAATAAGAAGACTGCATACCTTTTTGCCATAAAAAAGGGAAATTTCTTCATTTTTGCTCCAAAATAAGGGGAATTTCTGCTTTTTGCCTCTAAATAAGTGGAATTTCTGTCTTTCTCCCCCAAAACACAGGGAATTTCTGTCTTTTTTGCCACAAAATAAGGAAAATTTCTTACATATTACCCTGAAGTAAGTGAAATTTCTGCAATTTTACCCCAAAATAAGGGAAATTTCTGCCTTTTTGCCCCCAAATAAGGGGAATTTCAGCCTTTTTACCTCAAAATAAAAGGAATTTCTGCATTTTTGCCACAAAATATTAGGAATATCTGCCTTTTTGCACCAAAATAAAAAAAATTCTGACTTTTTCTCTGAAATAAGTTAAATTTCTAAAATTTTTTCCCAAAATAAGGGAAATGTCTGCTTTTTGCCCCCAAAAAAGTAATTTCTTACTTTTTGCCCCCAAATAAGGGGAATTTCAGCCTTTTTACCAAAAAATAAGGGAAATTTCTGCATTTTTGACCCAAAATATGGGAAATTTCTGCCTTTTTGCCCAAAATAAGAAAAATGTCTGCAATTTTGTACCGAAATAAAAGAAATTTCTTTTTTTTTTGCCCCAAAATAAGAAAATTTCTGCTTTTTATCCCTGAAATAATTAAAATTTCTGCAATTTTGCCCCAAAATAAGTGAAATTTCTGCAATTTTACCCCAAAATATGGAAAATTTCTGGAATTTTGCACCAAAATAAGTAGAATTTCTGAGTTTTGCCCCAAAATAAGGAGAATTTCTGTCTTTTTTCCCCAACATATTGGGAATTTCTGACTTTTTGCCTCACAATTATAGGAATTTCTGCAATTTTGCTTTAAAATTGGGGAATTTCTGCCTTTTTGCATGAAAATAAGAAGAATGCATACCTTTTTTCCATAAAAAAAGGAAATTTCTTCATTTTTGCTCCAAAATAAGAGGAATTTCTGCTTTTTTGTCTCTAAATATGTGGAATTTCTGTATTTTTCCCCCAAAACAAAGGGAATTTCAGTCTTTTTTGCCTCAAAATAAGGAAAATTTCTGACTTATTTCTCTGAAATAAGTGAAATTTCTGCAATTTTGCCCCAAAATAAGAGAAATTTCTGCCTTTTTGCTGCCAAATAAGGGGAATTTCAGTCTTTTTACCTCAAAATAAGGGAAATTTCTGCATTTTTGCCCCAAAATAAGGAAAATTTCTGCCTTTTTGTCCGAAAAGAAGAAAAATTTCTGCAATTTTGTACCAAAATAAACGAAATTTCTGCCTTTTTGCCCAAAAATAAGAAAATTTCTGCTTTTTTTTCTGAAATAAGTGAAATTTCTGCAATTTTGCCTCAAAATAAGTGAAATTTCTGCAATTTTGCCCGAAAATAAGGGAATTTTCTGGAATTTTGCCCCAAAATAAGTGGAAATTCTGAGTTTTGCCCCAAAATAAGGAGAATTTCTGTCTTTTTGCCCTAACATATAGGGAATTTCTGACTTTTTGCCCCACAATAGGGGAATTTCTGCAATTTTGCTCCAAAATACGGGGAATTTCTGCTTTTTAGCCCGAAAAAAAGTGGAATGTATAACTTTTGCCACAAATAAGGAAAATTTCTTCATTTTTGCTCCAAAATAAGGGGAATTTCTGCTTTTTTGCCTAAAAATAAGTGGAATTTCTGTCTTTTTCCCCCAAAACAAAGGGAATTTCTGTCTTTTTTGCCCCAAAATAAGAAAATTTCTGACTTATTACCCTGAAGTAAGTGAAATTTCTGCAATTTTGCCCCAAAGTAAGGGAAATTTCTGCCTTTTGGCCCCCAAATAAGGGAATTTCAGGCTTTTTACCTCAAAATAATAGGAATTTCTGTATTTTTGCCACAAACGATTAAGAATTTCTGCCTTTTTGCCCGAAAATAAGGAAAATTTCTGACTTTTTGCCCTGAAATAAGTTATATTTCTTAATTTTTCCCCAAAATAATGGAAATGTCTGCTTTTTGTTCCAAAATAAAGGGAATTTCTTACTTTTTGCCCCCAAATAAAAGGAATTTCTACCTTTTTACCTCAAAATAAGGGGAATTTCTGCATTTTTGACCCAAAATATGGGAAGTTTCTGCCTTTTTGTTCAAAATAAGAAAAAATTCTGCTATTTTGTACCATAATAAAAGAAATTTCTGTATTTGCCCCAAAATAAGAAAATTTCTGCTTTTTTTTCCCTGAAATAATTGAAATTTCTGCAATTTTGCCCCAAAATGAGTGAAATTTCTGCAATTTTGCCCCAAAATAAGGGAAATTTCTGGAATTTTCCCCCAAAATAAGTGGAATTTCTGTGTTTTGCCCTAAAATAAGGAGAACTTCTGTCTTTTTGCCCCAACATATAGGGAATTTCTGCCTTCTTGCCCCACAATTAGGGGAATTTCGGCAATTTTGCTCCAAAATACGGGGAATTTCTGTTTTTTTGCCCGAAAATAAGAAGAATGCATAACTTTTTGCCATAAAAAAGGGAAATTTCTGCAATTTTGCTCCAAAATAAGGAAAATATCTGCTGTTTTGTCTCTAAATAAGTGGAATTTCTGTTTTTTCCCCCAAAACAAAGGGAATTTCTGTATTTTTTGCCCCAAAATAAGGAAAATTTCTGACTTATTACCCTGAAATAAGTGAAATTTCTGCAATTTTGCCCCAAAATAAGGGAAATTTCTGCCTTTTTGCCCCCAAATAAGAGGAATTTCAGCCTTTTTACCTCAAAATAAGGGAATTTCTGCATTTTTGCCAAAAATATTAGGAATTTCTGCCTTTTTGCCCCAAAATAAGGAAAATTTCTGCTTTTTATTCCCGGAAATAAGTGAAATTTCTGCAATTTTGCCCCAAAATAAGTTAAATTTCTGTAATTTAGCCCCAAAATAAGGGAAATTTCTGAAATTTTGCTCCAAAATAAGTGGAATTTTTGAGTTTTGCCCCAAAATAAGGAGAATTTCTGTCTATTTGCCCCAACATATAGGGAATTTCTGCCTTTTTGCCCAACAGTTAGGGGAATTTCTGCATTTTTATGCAAAATACAGGGAATTTCTGCCTTTTTGCCTGAAAATAAGAAGAATGCATACCTTTATGTCATAAAAAGGGAAATTTCTTCATTTATGCTCCAAAATAAGGAGAATTTCTGCTTTTTTGCCTCTAAATAAGTGGAATTTCTGTCTTTCTCCCCCAAAACAAAGGGAATTTCTGTCTTTTTTGCCCCAAAATAAGGAAAATTTTTGACTTATTACCCTGAAGTAAGTGAAATTTCTGCAATTTTGCCGCAAAATAAGGGAAATTTCTGCTTTTTTGCCCCCAAATAAGGGGAATTTCAGACTTTTTACCTCTAAATAAAGGGAATTTCTGCATTTTTGCCAAAAATATTAGGAATTTCTGCCTTTTTGCCCCAAAATAAGGAAAATTTCTAAATTTTTGCCCTGAAATAAGTTAAATTTCTAAAATTTTTTCCCAAAATAAGAGAAATGTCTGCTTTTTGCCCCAAAATAATGAGAATTTCTTAAGTTTTGCCCCCAAATAAGGGGAATTTCAGCCTTTTTACCTCAAAATAAGGGGAATTTCTGCATTTTTGCCCAAAAATATGGGAAATTTCTGCCTTTTTGCCCCAAAATAAGAAAAATTTCTGCAATTTTGTACCAAAATAAAAGAAATTTCTGCCTTTTTGCCACAAAATAAGAAAATTTCTGCTTTTTCCCCCTGAAATAAGTGAAATTTCTGCAATTTTGCTCCAAAATAATTGACATTATTGCAATTTTGCCCCAAAATGAGGGAAATTTCTGGAATTTTGCTTCAAAATAAGTGGAATTTCTGAGTTTTGCCCCAAAATAAGGAGAATTTCTGTCTTTTTGCCCCAACATATACGGAATTTCTGCTTTTTTGCCCAACAATTAGGGGAATTTTGCAATTTTGCTCCAAAATACGGGGATTTTCTTCCTTTTTGTACGAAAATAAGAAGAATGCATACCTTTTTGCCATAAATAAAGGAAATTTCTTCATTTTTGCTCCATAATAAGGGGAATTTCTGCATTTTTGCCTTTAAATAAGTGGAATTTCTGTCTTTTTCCCCCAAAACAAAGGTATTTCTGTCTTTTTTGCCCCAAAATAAGGAAAATTACTGACTTATTACCCTGACATAAGTAAAATTTCTGGAATTTTGCTCCAAAATAAGGGAAATTTCTGCCTTTTTGCCACCAAATACGGGGAATTTCAGCCTTTTTACCTCAAAATAAAGGGAATTTTTGCATTTTTGCTCCAAAATATTGGAAATTTCTAAGTTTTTGCCCCAAAATAAGGTAATTTCTGCTTTTTCCCATGAAATAAGTGAAATTTCTGCAATTTTGCCCCCAAAAAAGTTAAATTTCTGTAATTTTGCCCCAAATAAGGGAAATTTCTGGAATTTTGCCCCAAAATAAGTGGAATTTCTGAGTTTTGCATCAAAATAAGGAGAATTTCTGTCTTTTTGCCCTAACATATAAGGAATTTCTGCCTTTTTGCCCAACAATTAGGGGAATTTCTGCAATTTTGCTCCAAAATACGGGGAATTTCTGCTTTTTAGCCCGAAAATAAGGGGAATGTATACCTTTTGCCACAAAAAATGGAAATTTCTTCATTTTTGCTCCGAAATAAGGGGAATTTCTGCTTTTTTGCCTCTAAATAAGTGGAATTTCTCTTTTTTTCCCCCAAAACAAATGGAATTTCTGTCTTTTTTTGCCCCAAAATTAGGAAAATTTCTTACTTATTACCCTGAAATAAGTGAAATTTCTGCAATTTTGCCTCAAAATAAGGGAAATTTCTGCCTTTTTGCCCCCAAATAAGGGGAATTTCAGTCTTTTTAACTCAAAATAAGGGGAATTTCTGCATTTTGCCCCACAATATGGGAAATTTCTGCCTTTTTGTCCCAAAATAAGAAAATTTTCTGCAATTTTGTATCAAAATAAAATAAATTTCTGCCTTTTTGCCACAAAATAAGAAAATTTCTGCTTTTTTTTCTGAAATAAGTGAAATTTCTGCAATTTGCCACAAAATAAGTGAAATTTCTGCAATTTTGCGCCAAAATAAAAGAAATTTCTGGAATTTTGCCCCAAAATAAGAGGAATTTTCGAGTTTTGCCCCAAAATAAGGAGAATTTCTGTCTTTTTGCCAAAAAATATAGGGAAATTCTGCCTTTTTGCCCCACAATTAGGGGAATTTCTGCAATTTTGCTCCAAAATACAGGAAATTTCTTCCTTTTTGCCCGAAAATAAGAAGAATGCATACCTTTTTGCCATAAAAAAGGGAACAATCTGCAAGTTTGCTCCAAAATAAGGATGATTTCTGCTTTTTTGCCTCTAAATAAGTGGAATTTCTGTCTTTTTCCCCCAAAACAAAGGGAATTACTGTCTTTTTTGACCCAAAATAAGGAAAATTTCTGACTTAATACCCTGAAATAAGTGAAATTTCTGCAATTTTGCCTCAAAATAAGGGAAATTTCTGCCTTTTTGCCCCCAAATAAGGGGAATTTCTGCCTTTTTGTCCCAAAATAAGAAATATTTCTGCAATTTTGTACAAAATAAAATAAATTTCTGCCTTTTTGCCCCAAAATAAGAAAATTTCTGCTTTTTTTCTGAAATAAGTGAAATTTGTGCAATTTTGCCCCAAAATAAGTGAAATTTCTGCAATTTTGCCCCAAATTAAGGGAAATTTCTGCCTTTTGGCACTCAAATATGAAGAATTTCAGCCTTTTTACCTCAAAATAATAGGAATTTCTGTATTTTTGCCACAAAATATTAAGAATTTCTGCCTTCTTGCCCCAAAATAAGGAAAATTTCTGACTTAATACCCTGAAATAAGTGAAATTTCTGCAATTTTGGCCCAAAATAAGGAAAATTTCTGCCTTTTGGCCCCCAAATAAGGGGAATTTCAGCCTTTTTACCTCAAAATAATAGGAATTTCTGTATTTTTGCCACAAAATATTAAGAATTTCGGCCTTTTTGCCCCAAAATAAGGAAAATTTCTGACTTTTTGCCCTGAAATAAGTTAAATTTCTAAATTTTTTCCCCAAAATAATGGAAATGTCTGCTTTTTGTTCCAAAATAAGGGGAATTTCTTACTTTTTGCCCCCAAATAAGAGGAATTTCAGCCTTTTTACCTCAAAATAAGGGGAATTTCTGCATTTTTGACCCAAAATATGGGAAATTTCTGCCTTTTTGCCCAAAATAAGAAAAATTTCTGCTATTTTGTACCATAATAAAAGAAATTTCTGTTTTTTTGCCCCAAAATAAGAAAATTTCTGCTTTTTTTCCCTGAAATAATGGAAACTTCTGCAATTTTGTTCCAAAATGAGTAAAATTTCTTCAATTTTGCCACAAAATAAGGGAAATTTCTGGAATTTTCCCCCAAAATAAGTGGAATTTCTGAGTTTTGCCCCAAAATAAGGAGAATTTCTGTCTTTTTGCCCCAACATATAGGGAATTTCTGCCTTTTTGCCCCACAATTAGGGTAATTTCTGCAATTTTGCTGCAAAATACGGGGAATTTCTGCCTTTTTGCCCAAAAATAAGAAGAATGCATACCTTTTTGCCATAAAAAGTGAAATTTCTTCATTTTTGCTCCAAAATAAGGGAAATTTCTGCTTTTTTGCCTATAAATAAGTGGAATTTCTGTCTTTCTCCCCTAAAACAAAGGGAATTTCTGTCTTCTTTGCCCCAAAATAGTGAAAATTTCTGACTTATTACCCTGAAGTAAGTAATATTTCTGCAATTTTACGCCAAAATAAGGGAAATTTCTGCCTTTTGGCCCCAAAAAAGGGGAATTTCAGCCTTTTTACCTCAAAATAATAGGAATATCTGTATTTTAGCCACAAAATATTAAGAATTTCTGCCTTTTTACCCCAAATTAAGAAAATTTCTGACTTTTTGCCCTGAAATTAGTTAAATTTCTAAATTTTTTCCACAAAATAATGGAAATGTCTGCTTTTTGTTCCAAAACAAGGGGAATTTCTTTCTTTTTGCCCCCAAATAAGGGGAATTTCAGCCTTTTTACCTCAAAATAAGGGGAATTTCTGCATTTTTGAGCCAAAATATGGGAAATTTCTGCCTTTTTGCCCAAAATAAGAAAAATTTCCGCTATTTTGTACCATAATAAAAAAAATTTCTGTTTTTTCGCCCCAAAATAAGAAAATTTCTCCTTTTTTTCCCAGAAATAATTGAAACTTCTGCAATTTTGCCCCAAAATGAGTGAAATTTCTGTAATTTTGCCCAAAATAAGGGAAATTTCTGGAATTTTCCTTCAAAATAAGTGGAATTCCTGAGTTTTGCCCCAAAATAAGGAGAATTTCTGTATTTTTGCCCCAACATATAGGGAATTTCTGCCTTTTTGCCCCACAATTGGAGGAATTTCTGATATTTTGCTGCAAAATACGGGGAATTTCTGCCTTTTTGCCCGAAAATAAGAAGAATGCATAACTTTTTGCCATAAAAAAGGAAAATTTCGGCAATTTTGCTTTAAAATAAGGGGAATTTCTGCTTTTTTGCCTCTAAATAAGTGGAATTGCTGTCTTTTTCCCCCAAAACAATGGGAATTTCTGTATTTTTTGCCCCAAAATAAGGAAAATTTCTGACTTATTACCCTGAAATAAGTGAAATTTCTGCAATTTTGCCCCATAATAAGGGAAATTTCTGCCTTTTTGCCCCCAAATAAGGAAAATTTCAGCCTTTTTACCTCAAAATAACAGGAATTTCTGCATTTTTGCCAAAAAATATTTGGAATTTCTGCCTTTTTGCCACAAAATAAGGAAAATTTCTGCCTTTTTTCCCTGAAATAAGTGAAATTTCTTCAATTTTGCCCCAAAATAAGTTAAATTTCTGTAATTTTGCCCAAAAATAAGGGAAATTTCTGGAATTTTGCCCCAAAATAAGTGGAATTTCTGTATTTTGCCCCAAAATAAGGAGAATTTCTGTCGTTTTGCCCCAACATATAGGGAATTTCTACTTTTTTGCCCCACAATTAGGGGAATTTCTGCAATTTTGCTGCAAAATACGGGGAATTTCTGCCTTTTTGCCCGAAAATAAGAAGAATGCATACCTTTTTGCCATAAAAAGGAAAATTTCTTCATTTTTGCTCCAAAATAAGGGGAATTTCTGCTTTTTTGCCTCTAAATAAGTGGAATTTCTGTATTTCTCCCCCAAAACAAAGGGAATTTCTGTCTTTTTTGCCCAAAATATGGAAAATTTCTGATTTATTACCCTGAAGTAAGTGAAATTTTTGCAATTTTGCCCCAAAAAAAGGTAAATTTCTGCATTTTTGCCCCCAAATAAGGGGAATTTCAGTTTTTTTACCTGTAAATAAAGGGAATTTCTGCCTTTTTCCCCAAAATAAGGAAAATTTCTTAATTTTTGCCCTGAAATAAGTTAAATTTCTAAAATTTTTTTCCAAAATAAGGGAAATGTCTGCTTTTTGCCCCAAAATAATGGGAATTTCTTAATTTTTGCCCCCAAATAAAAGGAATTTCAGGCTTTTTACCTCAAAATAAGGGGAATTTCTGCATTTTTGCCCCAAAATATGGGAAATTTCTTATTTTTGCCCAAAATAAGAATAATTTCTGCAATTTTGTACCAAAATAAAAGAAATTTCTGCCTTTTTGCCCCCAAAAAAAAAAATTTCTGCTTTTTTCCCCTGAAATAAGTGAAATTTCTGCAATTATGCCCCAAAATAAGTGAAATTATTGCAATTTTGCCCCAAAATAAGGGGTAATTTCTGGAATTTTGCGTCAAAATAAGTGGAATTTCTGAGTTTTGCCCCAAAACAAAAGGAATTTCTGTCTTTTTTGCCCGAAAATAAAAAAAAATTCTGACTTATTACCCTGAAATAAGTGAAATTTCTGCAATTTTGCCTCAAAATAAGAAAAATTTCTGCCTTTTTGCTCCAAAATATGGGGAATTTCAGCATTTTACCTCAAAATAAGAGGAATTTCAGCCTTTTTGCACCAAAATATAGGGAATTTCTGCCTTTTTGCCACAAAATAAGAAAAATTTCTGCAATTCTGTACCAAAATTAAAGAAATTTCTAAAATTTTTCCCCAAAATAAGGGAAATTTCTGCAATTTTTTCCCAAAATAAGGGAAATTTCTGCGTTTTTGCCACAAATTAAGGGGAATTTCTGTCTTTTTGCCTCAAAATAAAAGGATTTTAAGCCTTTTTACCTCATAATAAGGGGAATCTCTGCCTTTTTGCCCAAAAATATGGGGAATTTCTGCATTTTTGCCTCAAAATAAAGAAAATTTCTGCAATTTTGTACCAAAATAAAAGAAATTTTTGACTTTTTGCCCCAAAATAAGAGAAATTCCTGACTTCTTTCCCTGAAATAAGTGAAATTTCTGCAATTTTGCCCAAAATAAGAAAAATTTCTGCAATTTTGTTACAAAATAAGGGAAATTTCTGCAATTTTGCCCAAAAATAAGGGGAATTTCTGACTTTTTGCCGTGAAATAAGGAGAATTTCTGTCTTTTTGCCCCAAAATAATGTGAATTTCTTCACTTTCCCTCAAAATTAAGGGAATTTGTGCAATTTTGCTTCAAAATATGGGAAATTTCTGCCTTCTTGCACCAAAATAATGGGAACTTCTGCAATTTTTCCCCAAAATAAGGGAAAGTTCTGTCTTTTTGCCACAAAACAAAGGGAATTTCTGCATTTTTGCCCCAAAATAAAGAAAATTTCTGCAATGTTGTACCAAAATAAAAGAAATTTCTGCCTTTTTGCACCAAAATAAGAGAAATTCCTGCCTTCATTTCCTGAAATAAGTGAAATTTCTGCAATTTTGCTACAAAAAAGGGACATTTCTTCATTTTAGCCCCAAAATAAGAGTAATTTCTGCCTTTTTACCTCAAAATAAGTGAAATTTCTGCCTTTTTACCCAAAAATAAACGGAATTTCTGTCTTTTTGCTCCAAAATAAAAGGAATTTTTGAATTTTGCCTTGAAATAAGTGAAATTTCTGCAATTTTGCCCCAAAATAAGGGAAATTTCTGCCTTTTTGCCACAAAATAAGGGGAATTTCTGCAATTTTGCCACAAAATAAGGGAAATTTCTGTCTTTTTGCCCCAAAATAAAAGGAATTTCAGCCTTTTTACCTCATAATAAGGGGAATCTCTGCATTTTTGCCCCAAAATATGGGGAATTTCTGCATTTTTGCCTCAAAATAAAGAAAATTTCTGCAATTTTGTACCAAAATAAGAAAAATTTTTGCAATTTTGCAACAAAATAAGGGAAATTTCTGCAATTTTGCCCCAAAATAAGGGGAATTTCTAAATTTTTGCCGTGAAATAAGGAGAATTTCTGTCCTTTTGCCCCAAAATAATGTGAATTTCTGCATTTTCTCTCAAAATTAGGGGAATTTGTGCAATTTTGCTTCAAAATATGGGTAATTTTAGCCTTATTGCACCAAAATAAAGGGAATTTCTGCATTTTTGCACCAATATAAAAGGAATTTCTTAGATTTTGCTCAAAATACAGAAAATTTCTGCCTTATTGCCCGAAATTAAGTGGAATTTCTGCCTTTTTGCCCTGAAATATTTGAAATTTCTGCAATTTTACCCCAAAATAAAGGGAATTTCTGTTTTTGGCCCCAAAATTAGGAGAATTTCTGCTTTTTGCCCCAAAATAAAGCAAATTTCTGACTTTTTGCCCTAAAATAAGTGAAATGTGTGCAATTTTGCCCCAAATTAAGGGAAATTTCTGCCTTTTTGCCCAAAATAAGGGGAATTTCATCATTTTACCTCCAAATAAGGGGAATTTCTGCCTTTTTGCCGCAAAATATTTGGTATTTCTGCCTTATTGCTTTCAAATAAGGAAAATTTCTACTTTTCTGCCCGAATTAACAAGAATTTCTGCATTTTTGCCACAAAGTAAAGAAAATTTTTGCCTTTTTGCCCTAAAATAAAGGGAATTTCAACCTTTTTACCTCAAAATAAGGGGAATTTCTGCCTTTTACCCCAAAATATGGGGAATTTCTGCTTTTTTGTTTCAAAATAAGGAAAATTTTTTCAATTTTGTACCAATATAAAAGAAATTTCTGCTTTTTGCCCCAAAATAAAAGGAATATCTGACTTTTTGCCCTGAAATAAATGAAATTTCTGCAATTTTGACCGAAAATAAGGGAAATTTGTGCCTTTTTGCCCCAAAATGTAGGGAATTTCTGCCTTTTTGCCCCAAAATATGGGGAATTTCAGCATTTTACCTCAAAATAAGGGGAATTTCAGCCTTTTTGCACCAAAATATGGGGAATTTCTGCCTTTTAGGAACAAAATAAGAAAAATTTCTGCAATTCTGTACCAAAATAAAAGAAATTTCTAAAATTTTGCCTGAAAATAAGGGAAATTTCTGCAATTTTGCCCCAAAATAAGGGAAATTTCTGCCTTTTTGCCACAAAATAAGGGGAATTTCTGTATTTTTGCCCCAAAATAAAAGAAATTTCAGCCTTTTTACCTCATAATAAGGGGAATCTCTGTTTTTTTTTGCCCCAAAATATGGGGAATTTCTGCATTTTTGCCTCAAAATAAAAAAAATTTCTGCAATTTTGTACCAAAATAAAAGAAATTTCTGACTTTTTGCCCCAAAATAAGAGAAATTCCTGCCTTCTTTCCCTGAAATAAGTGAAATTTCTGCAATTTTGCCCAAAATAAGAAAAATTTTTGCAATTTTGCCACAAAATAAGGGAAATTTCTGCAATTTTGCCCCAAAATAAAGGGAATTTCTGACTTTTTGCCATGAAATAAGGAAAATTTCTGACTTTTTGCCCCAAAATAATGTGAATTTCTGCATTATCCCTCAAAATTAGGGGAATTTTTTCAATTTTGCTTCAAAATATGGGGAATTTCTGCCTTATTGCACCAAAATAAAAAGAATTTCTGCAATTTTGCCCCAAAATAAGGAAAATTTCTGCAATTTTTCCCCAAAATAAGGGAAATTTCTGCCTTTTTGCCACAAAATAAGGGGAATTTCTGTCTTTTTGCCCCAAAATAAAAGGAATGTCAGCCTTTTTACCTCATAATATGGGGAATCTCTGCCTTTTTGCCCCAAAATATGGGGAATTTCTGCATTTTTGCCTCAAAATAAAGAAAATTTTTGTAATTTTGTACCAAAATAAAAGAAATTTCTGCTTTTTTGCCCCAAAGTAAGGGAAATTCCTGTTTTCTTTCCCTGAAATATGTGAAATTTCTGCAATTTTGCCCAAAATAAGAAAAATTTCTGAAATTTTGCCACAAAATAAGGGAAATTTCTGCCTTTTTACCACAAAATAAGGGGAATTTCTGCATTTTTGCCCCAAAATAAAGAAAATTTCTGCAATGTTGTACCAAAAGTAAAGAAATTTCTGCCTTTTTGCCCCAAAATAAGAGAAATTCCTTCCTTTTTTCCCTGAAATAAGTGAAATTTCTGCAATTTTGCCCAAAATAAGAAAAATTTTTGCAATTTTGCCACAAAAAAGGAAAATTTCTTCATTTTAGCCCCAAAATAAGAGTAATTTCTTTCTTTTTACCTTAAAATAAGTGAAATTTCTGCCTTTTTACCCATAAATAAACGGAATTTCTGACTTTCTCCCCAAAATAAAAGGAATTTTTGAATTTTGCCTTGAAATAAGTGAAATTTCTGCAATTTTGCCCCAAAATAAGGGAAATTTTTGCCTTTTTGCCACAAAATAAGGGGAATTTCTGCATTTTTGCCCCAAAATAAAGAAAATTTCTGCAATTTTGTACCAAAATAAAAGAAATTTCTGCCCTTTTGCCCCAAAATAAGAGAAATTCCTAAGTTCTTTCCCTGAAATAATTGAAATTTCTGCAATTTTGCCCAAAATAAGAAAAATTTCTGCAATTTTGCCACAAAATAAGGGAAATTTCTGCAATTTTACCCCAAAATAAGGGGAATTTCTGACGTTATGCCCTGAAATAAAGAGAATTTCTGTCTTTTTGCCCCAAAATAATTTGAATTTTTGCATTATTCCTCAAAATTAGATGAATTTGTGCAATTTTGCTTCAAAACACGGGGAATTTCTGCCTTATTACACCAAAATAAAGGGAATTTCTGCATTTTTGCACCAATATAAGGGGAACTTCTGAGATTTTGCTCCAAAATACAGAAAATTTGTGCCTTATTGCCTAAAATTAAGTGGAATTTCTGCCATTTTGCACTGAAATATTTGAAATTTCTGCAATTATACTCTAAAATAAGGGGAATTTCTGTTTTTGGCCCCAAAATTAGGAGAATTTCTGCTTTTTGCCCAAAAATAAGGCAAATTTCTGACTTTTTGCCCTAAAATAAGTGAAATTTCTGCAATTTTGCCTTAAAATAAAAGGAATTTCTGCCTTTTGCCCAAAATAAGGGGAATTTCAGCATTTTACCTCCAAATAAGAAGAATTTCTGCCTTTTTGCCACAAAATATGGGGAATTTCTGCATTATTGCCCCCAAATAAGGAAAGTTTCTGCTTTTCTGCCCCAATTAATGGAAATTTCTGCCTTTTTGCCACAAAATAAAGGGAATTTCTGCCTTTTTGCCCCAAAATAAGGAGAATTTCAGCCTTTTTATCTCAAAATAAGGGGAATTTCTGCCTTTTGCCCCAAAATATAGGGAATTTCTGCCTTTTTGTTCCAAAATAAAAAAAATTTCTTCACCTTTTTACCAAAATAAAAGAAATTTCTGCTTTTTGCCCCAAAATAAAAGGAATTTCTGACTTTTTGCCCTGAAATAAATGAAATTTCTGCAATTTTGCCCAAAAAAAGGGAAATTTGTGCTTTTTTGCCACAAAATGTAGGGAATTTCTGCCTTTTTGCCCCAAAATATGGGGAATTTCATCATTTTATCTCAAAATAAGGGGAATTTCAGCCTTTTTGCACCAAAATATGGGGAATTTCTGACTTTTTGCCACAAAATAAGAAAAATTTCTGCAATTCTGTACCAAAATAAAAGAAATTTCTAAAATTTTGCCCGAAAATAAAGGAAATTTCTGCAATTTTGCACCAAAATACGGGAAATTTCTTCCTTTTTGCCACAAAATAAGGGGAATTTCTGTCTTTTTGCCCCAAAATAAAAGGAATTTCAGCCTTTTTACCTCATAATAAGGGGAATCTCTGCTATTTTGCCCCAAAATATAGGGAATTTCTGCATTTTTGCCTCAAAATAAAGAAAATTTTTGCAATTTTGTACCAAAATAAAAGAAATTTCTGCCTTTTTGCCCCAAAATAAGAGAAATTCCTGCCTTCCTTCCCTCAAATAAGTGAATTTTCTGCAATTTTGCCCAAAATAAGAAAAATTTCTGAAATTTTGCCCCAAAATAAGGGAAATTTCTGCCTTTTTGCCACAAAATTAGGGGAATTTCTGCATTTTTGCCCCAAAATAAAGAAAATTTCTGCAATGTTGTACCAAAATAAAAGAAATTTCTGCCTTTTTGCCCCAAAATAAGAGAAATTCCTTCCTTCTTTCCCTGAAATAAGTGAAATTTCTGCGATTTTGCTCAAAATAAGAAAAATTTTTGCAATTTTGCCACAAAAAAGGTAAATTTCTTCATTTTAGCCCCAAAATAAGAGTAATTTCTGCAATTTTGCCCCAAAATAAGAGAAATTTCTGCCTTTTTGCCACAAAATAAGGGGAATTTCTGCATTTTTGCCCCAAAATAAAGAAAATTTCTGGAATTTTGTACGAAAAAAAAAAGAAATTTCTGCCCTTTTGCCACAAAAAACGAGAATTTCCTGCCTTCTTTCCCTGAAATAAGTGAAATTTCTGCAATTTTGCCCAAAATAAGAAAAATGTCTGCAATTTTGCCACAATATAAGGGAAATTTCTGCAATTTTGCCCCAAAATAAGGGGAATTTCTGACGTTATGCCCTGAAATAAGGAGAATTTCTGTCTTTTTGCCCCAAAATAATTTGAATTTCTGCAGTTTCCCTCAAAATTAGATGAATTTGTGCAATTTTGCTTCAAAACACGGGGAATTTCTGCCTTATTACACCAAAATAAAAGGAATTTCTGCATTTTTGCACCAATATAAGGGGAATTTCTGAGATTTTGCTCCAAAATACAGGAAATTTGTGCCTTATTGCCGAAAATTAAGTGGAATTTCTGCCTTTTTGCACTGAAATATTTGAAATTTCTGCAATTTTACCCTAAAATAAGGGTAATTTCTGTGTTTGGCCCCAAAATTAGGGGAATTTCTGCGTTTTGCCACAAAATAAGGCAAATTTCTGACTTTTTTACCTAAAATAGTTGAAATTTCTGCAATTTTGCCCCAAAATAAGGGGAATTTCTGCCTTTTGCCCAAAATAAGGGGAATTTCAGCATTTTACCTTCAATTAAGGGGAATTTCTGCTTTTTTGCCACAAAATATGGGGAATTTCTGCATTATAGCCCCCAAATAAGGAAAGTTTCTGCTTTTCTGCCCAAATTAATGGGAATTTCTACCTTTTTGCCACAAAATAAAGGGAATTTCTGCCTTTTTGCCACAAAATAAGGAGAATTTCAGCCTTTTTACCTCAAAATAAGAGGAATTTCTGCCTTTTGCCCCAAAATATGGGGAATTTCTGCCTTTTTGTTCTAAAATAAGAAAAATTTCTTCACCTTTGTACCAAAATAAAAGAAATTTCTGCTTTTTGCCCCAAAATAAAAAGAATTTCTGACTTTTTGCCCTGAAATAATTGAAATTTCTGCAATTTTGCCCGAAAATAAGGGAAATTTGTGACTTTTTGCCCCAAAATGTAGGGAATTTCTGCCTTTTTGCCCCAAAATAAGGGGAATTTCAGCATTTTACCTCAAAAAGAGGAATTTCAGCCTTTTTGCACCAAAATATGGGGAATTTCTGCCTTTTGCCACAAAATAAGGAGAATTTCAGCCTTTTTACCTCAAAATAAGAGGAATTTCTGCCTTTTGCCCCAAAATATGGGGAATTTCTGCCTTTTTGTTCTAAAATAAGAAAAATTTCTTCACCTTTGTACCAAAATAAAAGAAATTTCTGCTTTTTGCCCCAAAATAAAAAGAATTTCTGACTTTTTGCCCTGAAATAATTGAAATTTCTGCAATTTTGCCCGAAAATAAGGGAAATTTGTGACTTTTTGCCCCAAAATGTAGGGAATTCCTGCCTTTTTGCCCCAAAATATGGGGAATTTCAGCATTTTACCTCAAAAAGAGGAATTTCAGCCTTTTTGCACCAAAATATGGGGAATTTCTGCCTTTTGCCACAAAATAAGAAAAATTTCTGCAATTCTGTACCAAAATAAAAGAAATTTCTAAAATTTTGCCCGAAAATAAGGGAAATTTCTGCAATTTTGCCCCAAAATAAGGGAAATTTCTGGATTTTTGCCCCAAAATAAGGGAAACTTCTGCCTTTTTGCCACAAAATAAGGGGAATTTCTGTCTTTTTGCCCCAAAATAAAAGGAATTTCAGCCTTTTTACCTCATAATAAGGGGAATCTCTGCCTTTTTGCCCCAAAATATGGGGAATTTCTGCATTTTTGCCTCAAAATAAAGAAAATTTTTGCAATTTTGTACCAAAATAAATGAAATTTCTGCCTTTTTACCCCAAAATAAGAAAAAATCCTGCCTTCTTTCCCTGAAATAAGTGAAATTTCTGCAATTTTGCCCAAAATAAGAAAAATTTCTGCAATTTTGCCACAAAATAAGGGAAATTTTTGCAATTTTGCCACAAAATAAGGGGAATTTCTGACTTTTTGCCGTGAAATAAGGAGAATTTCTGTCTTTTTGCCCCAAAATTATGTGAATTTCTGCATTTTCCCTCAAAATTAGGGGAATTTGTGCAATTTTGCTTCAAAATACGGGGAATTTCTGTCTTATTGCACCAAAATAAAGGGAATATCTGCATTTTTGCACCAATATAAGGGGATTTCCTGAGATTTTGTTCCAAAATACAGAAAATTTCTGCCTTATTGCCCGAAATTAAGTGGAATTTCTGCCTTTTTGCCCTGAAATATTTGAAATTTCTCCAATTTTACCCCAAAATAAGGGAAATTTTTATTTTTAGCCCCAAAATTAGGGGAATTTCTGCTTTTTGCCCCAAAATAAGGCAAATTTCTGACTTTTTGCCCTGAAATAAGTGAAATTTCTGCAATTTTGTCCCAAAATAAGGGGAATTTCTGCCTTTTTGCCCAAAATAAAGAGAATTTCAGCATTTTACCTCCAAATAAGGGGAATTTCTGCCTTTTTGCCACAAAATATGTGAAATTACTGCCTTATTGCCTTCAAATAAGGAAAATTTCTGCTTTTGTGCCCCAATTAACAAGAATTTCTGCCTTTTTGCCACAAAGTAAAGGAAATTTTTGCCTTTTTGCCCTAAAATAAGGGGAATTTCATCATTTTTACCTCAAAATAAGAGGAATTTCTACCTTTTACTCCAAAATATGGGGAATTTCTGCCCTTTTGTTCCAAAATAAGAAAAATTTCTTCAACTTTGTACCAAAATAAAAGAAATTTCTGCTTTTTGTCCCAAAATAAAAGGAATTTCTGACTTTTTGCCCTGAAATAAATGAAATTTCTGCAATTTTGCCCGAAAATAAGTAAAATTTGTGCCTTTTTGCCCCAAAATGAGGGAAATTTCTGCCTTTTAGTCCCAAAATATGGGGAATTTCAGCCTTTAACCTCAAAATAAGGGGAATTTCAGTTTTTTTGCACCAAAATATGGGGAATTTTAGCCTTTTTGCCACAATATAAAAAAAAATTTCTGCAATTCTGTACCAAAATAAAAGAAATTTCTAAAATTTTGCCCCAAAATAAGGGAAATTTCTACAATTTTGCCCCAAATAAGGGAAAGTTCTTCAATTTTGCCCCAAAATAAGGGGAATTTCTGACTTTTTGCCGCAAAATAAGGAGAATTTCTGTATTTTTGCCCCAAAATAAAGGGAATTTCTGCCTTTTTGCCCCAAAATTAGGGGAGTTTCTGCAATTTTGCTTCAAAATACAAGGAATTTCTGCCTCTTTTCCCAAAAATAAGGGGAACTTCTGCTTTTGCCCCAAATAAAGGGAATTTCTGCATTTTTGCCTCGATATTAGGGGAATTTCTGCAATTTTGCTCCAAAATACGGGGAATTTCTGCCTTTTTGCCCGAAATTAAAAGGATTTTCTGCCTTTTTGCCCCCAAATAAGGGAAATTTCTGCAATTTTATCCCAAAATAAGGGGAATTTCTGCCTTTTTGACCCAAAATATAAGGAATTTCTGCCTTTTTGCCCCAAAATAAGAAACATTTCTGCAATTTTGCCCCAAAATAAAAGGAATTTCTCACTTTTTGCCCAAAAATAAAGGAAATTTCAGCCTTTTTACCTGAAAATAAGTCAAATTTCTGCAATTTTGCTTCAAATAAGGGAAATTTCTGCAATTTTGCTCCAAAATAAGGTAAATTTCTGCAATTTTGCCCCAAATTAAAGGAAATTTCTGCAATTTTGCCCCAAAATAAGGGGAATTTCTGATTTTTGCACAAAATATAGGGAATGTCTGCCTTTTGCCCCAAAATTAGGGGAATTTTTGCAATTTTGCTTCAAAATAAGGGGAATTTCTGCCTTTTTTCCCGGAAATTAGGAAAATGCATATCTTTTTGCCATAAAAAAGGGAAATTTCTTCATTTTTGCGCCAAATTAAAAGGAACTTCTGCCTTTTGCCTCTAAATAAGTGGAATTTCTTTCTTTTTTACGCCAAAACAAAGGGAATTTCTGTCTTTTTTGCCCCAAAATAAGGGGAATTTCTGACTTATTACCTTGAAATAAGTGAAATTTCTGCAATTTTGCCCCAAAATAAAGAAAAATTCTTCCTTTTTGCTCCCAAATAAGAGGTATTTCAGCCTTTTTACCTCAAAATAAGGGGAATTTCTGCGTTTTTGCCACAATATATTAGGAATTTCTGCCTTTGTGCACTAAAATAAGGGAAATTTCTGGAATTTTGCCCCAAAATAAGTGGAATTTCTGAGTTTTGCCACAAAATAAGGAGAATTTCTGTCTTTTTGCCCCAACATATAGGGAATTTCAGCCGTTTTGCCTTACAATTAGGGGAATTTCTGCAATTTTGTTCCAAAATGTGGGGAATTTCTGCTTTTTTGCCTGAAAATAAGGGGAATGTATAACTTTTGCAACAAAAAAAGGAAATTTTTTCATTTTAGCCCCAAAATAAGAATAATTTCTGCCTTTTTACCTCAAAATAAGTGAAATTTCTGCCTTTTTACCCAAAAATAAAGGGAATTTCTGTCTTTTTGCCTCAAAATAAAAGGAATTTTTGAATTTTGCCTTGAAATAAGTGAAATTTCTGCAATTTTGCCCCAAAATAATGGTAAATTCGGCCTTTTTGCCACAAAATAAGGGGAATTTCTGCATTTTTGCCCCAAAATAAAGAAAATTTCTGCAATTTTGTACCAAAATAAAAGAAATTTCTGCCTTTTTGCCCCAAAATAAGAGAAATTCCTGCCTTCTTTCCCTGAAAAAAGTGAAATTTCTGCAATTTTGCCCAAAATAAGAAAAATTTCTGCAATTTTGCCACAAAAAAGTGAAATTTCTTCATTTTAGCCCCAAAATAAGAGTAATTTCTGCCTTTTTACCTCAAAATAAGTGAAATTTCAGCCTTTTTACCCAAAAATAAACGGAATTTCTGTTTTTTGCCCCAAAATAAAAGGAATTTTTTAATTTTGCCTTGAAATAAGTGAAATTTCTGCAATTTTGCCCCAAAATAAGGGAAATTTCTGCTTTTTGCCACAAAATCAGGGGAATTTCTGCATTTTTGCCCCAAAATAAAGAAAATTTCTGCAATTTTGTACCAAAATAAAAGAAATTTCTGCCCTTTTGCCCCAAAATAAGAGAAATTCCTAAGTTCTTTCCCTGAAATAATTGAAATTTCTGCAATTTTGCCCAAAATAAGAAAAATTTCTGCAATTTTGCAACAAAATAAGGGATATTTCTGCAATTTTGCCCCAAAATAAGGGGAATTTCTGACGTTATGTCCTGAAATAAGGAGAATTTCTGTCTTTTTGCCCCAAAATAATTTGAATTTCTGCATTTTCCCTCAAAATTAGATGAATTTGTGCAATTTTGCTTCAAAACACGGGGAATTTCTGCCTTATTACACCAAAATAAAAGGAATTTCTGCATTTTTGCACCAATATAAGGGGAATTTCTGAGATTTTGCTCCAAAATACAGGAAATTTGTTCCTTATTGCCGAAAATTAAGTGGAATTTCTGCCTTTTTGCACTGAAATATTTGAAATTTCTGCAATTTTACCCTAAAATAAGGGTAATTTCTGTTTTTGGCCCCAAAATTAGGGGAATTTCTGCTTTTTGCCACAAAATAAGGCAAATTTCTGACTTTTTTCCCTAAAATAGTTGAAATTTCTGCAATTTTGCCCCAAAATAAGGGGAATTTCTGCCTTTTGCCCAAAATAAGGGGAATTTCAGCATTTTACCTTCAATTAAGGGGAATTTCTGCTTTTTTGCCACAAAATATGGGGAATTTCTGCATTATAGCCCCCAAATAAGGAAAGTTTCTGCTTTTCTGCCCAAATTAATGGGAATTTCTACCTTTTTGCCACAAAATAAAGGGAATTTCTGCCTTTTTGCCACAAAATAAGGAGAATTTCAGCCTTTTTACCTCAAAATAAGAGGAATTTCTGCCTTTTGCCCCAAAATATGGGGAATTTCTGCCTTTTTGTTCTAAAATAAGAAAAATTTCTTCACCTTTGTACCAAAATAAAAGAAATTTCTGCTTTTTGCCCCAAAATAAAAAGAATTTCTGACTTTTTGCCCTGAAATAATTGAAATTTCTGCAATTTTGCCCGAAAATAAGGGAAATTTGTGACTTTTTGCCCCAAAATGTAGGGAATTTCTGCCTTTTTGCCCCAAAATATGGGGAATTTCAGCATTTTACCTCAAAAAGAGGAATTTCAGCCTTTTTGCACCAAAATATGGGGAATTTCTGCCTTTTGCCACAAAATAAGAAAAATTTCTGCAATTCTGTACCAAAATAAAAGAAATTTCTAAAATTTTGCCCGAAAATAAGGGAAATTTCTGGATTTTTGCCCCAAAATAAGGGAAACTTCTGCCTTTTTGCCACAAAATAAGGGGAATTTCTGTCTTTTTGCCCCAAAATAAAAGGAATTTCAGCCTTTTTACCTCATAATAAGGGGAATCTCTGCCTTTTTGCCCCAAAATATGGGGAATTTCTGCATTTTTGCCTCAAAATAAAGAAAATTTTTGCAATTTTGTACCAAAATAAATGAAATTTCTGACTTTTTACCCCAAAATAAGAAAAATTCCTGCCTTCTTTCCCTGAAATAAGTGAAATTTCTGCAATTTTGCCCAAAATAAGAAAAATTTCTGCAATTTTGCCCCAAAATAAGGGAAATTTTTGCAATTTTGCCCCAAAATAAGGGGAATTTCTGACTTTTTGCCGTGAAATAAGGAGAATTTCTGTCTTTTTGCCCCAAAATTATGTGAATTTCTGCATTTTCCCTCAAAATTAGGGGAATTTGTGCAATTTTGCTTCAAAATACGGGGAATTTCTGTCTTATTGCACCAAAATAAAGGGAATTTCTGCATTTTTGCACCAATATAAGGGGATTTCCTGAGATTTTGTTCCAAAATACAGAAAATTTCTGCCTTATTGCCCGAAATTAAGTGGAATTTCTGCCTTTTTGCCCTGAAATATTTGAAATTTCTCCAATTTTACCCCAAAATATGGGAAATTTCTATTTTTAGCCCCAAATTTAGGGGAATTTCTGCTTTTTGCCCCAAAATAAGGCAAATTTCTGACTTTTTGCCCTGAAATAAGTGAAATTTCTGCAATTTTGTCCCAAAATAAGGGGAATTTCTGCCTTTTTGCCCAAAATAAAGAGAATTTCAGCATTTTACCTCCAAATAAGGGGAATTTCTGCCTTTTTGCCACAAAATATGTGAAATTACTGCCTTATTGCCTTCAAATAAGGAAAATTTCTGCTTTTGTGCCCCAATTAACAAGAATTTCTGCCTTTTTGCCACAAAGTAAAGGAAATTTTTGCCTTTTTGCCCTAAAATAAGGGGAATTTCATCATTTTTACCTCAAAATAAGAGGAATTTCTACCTTTTACTCCAAAATATGGGGAATTTCTGCCCTTTTGTTCCAAAATAAGAAAAATTTCTTCAACTTTGTACCAAAATAAAAGAAATTTCTGCTTTTTGTTCCAAAATAAAAGGAATTTCTGACTTTTTGCCCTGAAATATATGAAATTTCTGCAATTTTGCCCGAAAATAAGTAAAATTTGTGCCTTTTTGCCCCAAAATGAGGGAAATTTCTGCCTTTTAGTCCCATAATATGGGGAATTTCAGCCTTTAACCTCAAAATAAGGGGAATTTCAGTTTTTTTGCACCAAAATATGGGGAATTTTAGCCTTTTTGCCACAATATAAAAAAAAATTTCTGCAATTCTGTACCAAAATAAAAGAAATTTCTAAAATTTTGCCCCAAAATAAGGGAAATTTCTACAATTTTGCCCCAAATAAGGGAAAGTTCTTCAATTTTGCCCCAAAATAAGGGGAATTTCTGACTTTTTGCCGCAAAATAAGGAGAATTTCTGTATTTTTGCCCCAAAATAAAGGGAATTTCTGCCTTTTTGCCCCAAAATTAGGGGAGTTTCTGCAATTTTGCTTCAAAATACTAGGAATTTCTGCCTCTTTTCCCAAAAATAAGGGGAACTTCTGCTTTTGCCCCAAATAAAGGGAATTTCTGCATTTTTGCCCCGATATTAGGGGAATTTCTGCAATTTTGCTCCAAAATACGGGGAATTTCTGCCTTTTTGCCCGAAATTAAAAGGATTTTCTGCCTTTTTGCCCCCAAATAAGGGAAATTTCTGCAATTTTATCCCAAAATAAGGGGAATTTCTGCCTTTTTGACCCAAAATATAAGGAATTTCTGCCTTTTTGCCCCAAAATAAGAAACATTTCTGCAATTTTGCCCCAAAATAAAAGGAATTTCTCACTTTTTGCCCAAAAATAAAGGAAATTTCAGCCTTTTTACCTGAAAATAAGTCAAATTTCTGCAATTTTGCTTCAAATAAGGGAAATTTCTGCAATTTTGCCCCAAAATAAGGTAAATTTCTGCAATTTTGCCCCAAATTAAAGGAAATTTCTGCAATTTTGCCCCAAAATAAGGGGAATTTCTGATTTTTGCCACAAAATATAGGGAATGTCTGCCTTTTGCCCCAAAATTAGGGGAATTTCTACAATTTTGCTTCAAAATAAGGGGAATTTCTGCCTTTTTTCCGGAAATTAGGAAAATGCATATCTTTTTGCCATAAAAAAGGGAAATTTCTTCATTTTTGCGCCAAATTAAAAGGAACTTCTGCCTTTTGCCTCTAAATAAGTGGAATTTCTTTCTTTTTTACGCCAAAACAAAGGGAATTTCTGTATTTTTTGCCCCAAAATAAGGAGAATTTCTGACTTATTACCCTGAAATAAGTGAAATTTCTGCAATTTTGCCCCAAAATAAAGAAAAATTCTTCCTTTTTGCTCCCAAATAAGAGGTATTACAGCCTTTTTACCTCAAAATAAGGGGAATTTCTGCGTTTTTGCCACAATATATTAGGAATTTCTGCCTTTGTGCCCTAAAATAAGGGAAATTTCTGGAATTTTGCCCCAAAATAAGTGGAATTTCTGAGTTTTGCCACAAAATAAGGAGAATTTCTGTCTTTTTGCCCCAACATATAGGGAATTTCAGCCGTTTTGCCTCACAATTAGGGGAATTTCTGCAATTTTGTTCCAAAATGCGGGGAATTTCTGCTTTTTTGACTGAAAATAAGGGGAATGTATACCTTTTGCAACAAAAAAAGGAAATTTTTTCATTTTAGCCCCAAAATAAGAGTAATTTCTGCCTTTTTACCTCAAAATAAGTGAAATTTCTGCCTTTTTACCCAAAAATAATGGGAATTTCTGTCTTTTTGCCCCAAAATAAAAGGAATTTTTGAATTTTGCCTTGAAATAAGTGAAATTTCTGCAATTTTGCTCCAAAATAAGGGTAAATTCGGCCTTTTTGCCACAAAATAAGGGGAATTTCTGCATTTTTGCCCCAAAATAAAGAAAATTTCTGCAATTTTGTACCAAAATAAAAGAAATTTCTGCCTTTTTGCCCCAAAATAAGAGAAATTCCTGCCTTCTTTCCCTGAAAAAAGTGAAATTTCTGCAATTTTGCCCAAAATAAGAAAAATTTCTGCAATTTTGCCACAAAAAAGGGAAATTTCTTCATTTTAGCCCCAAAATAAGAGTAATTTCTGCCTTTTTACCTCAAAATAAGTGAAATTTCATCCTTTTTACCCAAAAATAAACGGAATTTCTGTTTTTTGCCCCAAAATAAAAGGAATTTTTTAATTTTGCCTTGAAATAAGTGAAATTTCTGTAATTTTGCCCCAAAATAAGGGAAGTTTCTGCCTTTTTGCCACAAAATCAGGGGAATTTCTGCATTTTTGCCCCAAAATAAAGAAAATTTCTGCAATTTTGTACCAAAATAAAAGAAATTTCTGCCCTTTTGCCCCAAAATAAGAGAAATTGCTAAGTTCTTTCCCTGAAATAATTGAAATTTCTGCAATTTTGCCCAAAATAAGAAAAATTTCTGCAATTTTGCAACAAAATAAGGGATATTTCTGCAATTTTGCCCCAAAATAAGGGGAATTTCTGACGTTATGCCCTGAAATAAGGAGAATTTCTGTCTTTTTGCCCCAAAATAATTTGAATTTCTGCATTTTCCCTCAAAATTAGATGAATTTGTGCAATTTTGCTTCAAAACACGGGGAATTTCTGCCTTATTACACCAAAATAAAAGGAATTTCTGCATTTTTGCACCAATATAAGGGGAATTTCTGAGATTTTGCTCAAAATACGAGAAATTTGTTCCTTATTGCCGAAAATTAAGTGGAATTTCTGCCTTTTTGCACTGAAATATTTGAAATTTCTGCAATTTTACCCTAAAATAAGGGTAATTTCTGTTTTTGGCCCCAAAATTAGGGGAATTTCTGCTTTTTGCCACAAAATAAGGCAAATTTCTGACTTTTTTCCCTAAAATAAGTGAAATTTCTGCAATTTTGCCCCAAAATAAGGGGAATTTCTGCCTTTTGCCCAAAATAAGGGGAATTTCAGCATTTTACCTTCAATTAAGGGGAATTTCTGCTTTTTTGCCACAAAATATGGGGAATTTCTGCATTATAGCCCACAAATAAGGAAAGTTTCTGCTTTTCTGCCCAAATTAATGGGAATTTCTACATTTTTGCCACAAAATAAAGGGAATTTCTGCCTTTTTGCCACAAAATAAGGAGAATTTCAGCCTTTTTACCTCAAAATAAGGGGAATTTCTGCCTTTTGCCCCAAAATATGGGGAATTTCTGCCTTTTTGTTCTAAAATAAGAAAAATTTCTTCACCTTTGTACCAAAATAAAAGAAATTTCTGCTTTTTGTCCCAAAATAAAAAGAATTTCTGACTTTTTGCCCTGAAATAATTGAAATTTCTGCAATTTTGCCCGAAAATAAGGGAAATTTGTGACTTTTTGCCCCAAAATGTAGGGAATTTCTGCCTTTTTGCCCCAAAAGATGGGGAATTTCAGCATTTTACCTCAAAAAGAGGAATTTCAGCCTTTTTGCACCAAAATATGGGGAATTTCTGCCTTTTTGCCACAAAATAAGAATAATTTCTGTAATTCTGTACCAAAATAAAAGAAATTTCTAAAATTTTGCCCGAAAATAAGGGAAATTTCTGCAATTTTGCCCCAAAACAAGGGAAATTTCTGGATTTTGCCCCAAAATAAGGGAAACTTCTGCCTTTTTGCCACAAAATAAGGGGAATTTCTGTCTTTTTGCCCCAAAATAAAAGGAATTTCAGCCTTTTTACCTCATAATAAGGGGAATCTCTGCCTTTTTGCCCCAAAATATGGGGAATTTCTGCATTTTTGCCTCAAAATAAAGAAAATTTTTGCAATTTTGTACCAAAATAAATGAAATTTCTGACTTTTTACCCCAAAATAAGAAAAATTCCTGCCTTCTTTCCCTGAAATAAGTGAAATTTCTGCAATTTTGCCCAAAATAAGAAAAATTTCTGCAATTTTGCCACAAAATAAGGGAAATTTTTGCAATTTTGCCCCAAAATAAGGGGAATTTCTGACTTTTTGCCGTGAAATAAGGAGAATTTCTGTCTTTTTGCCCCAAAATTATGTGAATTTCTGCATTTTCCCTCAAAATTAGGGGAATTTGTGCAATTTTGCTTCAAAATACGGGGAATTTCTGTCTTATTGCACCAAAATAAAGGGAATTTCTGCATTTTTGCACCAATATAAGGGGATTTCCTGAGATTTTGTTCCAAAATACAGAAAATTTCTGCCTTATTGCCCGAAATTAAGTGGAATTTCTGCCTTTTTTCCCTGAAATATTTGAAATTTCTCCAATTTTACCCCAAAATAAGTGAAATTTCTATTTTTAGTCCCAAATTTAGGGGAATTTCTGCTTTTTGCCCCAAAATAAGGCAAATTTCTGACTTTTTGCCCTGAAATAAGTGAAATTTCTGCAATTTTGTCCCAAAATAAGGGGAATTTCTGCCTTTTTGCCGATAATAAAGAGAATTTCAGCATTTTACCTCCAAAAAAGGGGAATTTCTGCCTTTTTGCCACAAAATATGTGAAATTACTGCCTTATTGCCTTCAAATAAGGAAAATTTCTGCTTTTGTGCCCCAATTAACAAGAATTTCTGCCTTTTTGCCACAAAGTAAAGGAAATTTTTGCCTTTTTGCCCTAAAATAAGGGGAATTTCATCATTTTTACCTCAAAATAAGAGGAATTTCTACCTTTTACTCCAAAATATGGGGAATTTCTGCATTTTTGTTCCAAAATAAGAAAAATTTCTTCAACTTTGTACCAAAATAAAAGAAATTTCTGCTTTTTGTTCCAAAATAAAAGGAATTTCTGACTTTTTGCCCTGAAATATATGAAATTTCTGCAATTTTGCCCGAAAATAAGTAAAATTTGTGCCTTTTTGCCCCAAAATGAGGGAAATTTCTGCCTTTTAGTCCCATAATATGGGGAATTTCAGCCTTTAACCTCAAAATAAGGGGAATTTCAGTTTTTTTGCACCAAAATATGGGGAATTTTAGCCTTTTTGCCACAATATAAAAAAAAATTTCTGCAATTCTGTACCAAAATAAAAGAAATTTCTAAAATTTTGCCCCAAAATAAGGGAAATTTCTACAATTTTGCCCCAAATAAGGGAAAGTTCTTCAATTTTGCCCCAAAATAAGGGGAATTTCTGACTTTTTGCCGCAAAATAAGGAGAATTTCTGTATTTTTGCCCCAAAATAAAGGGAATTTCTGCCTTTTTGCCCCAAAATTAGGGGAGTTTCTGCAATTTTGCTTCAAAATACTAGGAATTTCTGCCTCTTTTCCCAAAAATAAGGGGAACTTCTGCTTTTGCCCCAAATAAAGGGAATTTCTGCATTTTTGCCCCGATATTAGGGGAATTTCTGCAATTTTGCTCCAAAATACGGGGAATTTCTGCCTTTTTGCCCGAAATTAAAAGGATTTTCTGCCTTTTTGCCCCCAAATAAGGGAAATTTCTGCAATTTTATCCCAAAATAAGGGGAATTTCTGCCTTTTTGACCCAAAATATAAGGAATTTCTGCCTTTTTGCCCCAAAATAAGAAACATTTCTGCAATTTTGCCCCAAAATAAAAGGAATTTCTCACTTTTTGCCCAAAAATAAAGGAAATTTCAGCCTTTTTACCTGAAAATAAGTCAAATTTCTGCAATTTTGCTTCAAATAAGGGAAATTTCTGCAATTTTGCCCCAAAATAAGGTAAATTTCTGCAATTTTGCCCCAAATTAAAGGAAATTTCTGCAATTTTGCCCCAAAATAAGGGGAATTTCTGATTTTTGCCACAAAATATAGGGAATGTCTGCCTTTTGCCCCAAAATTAGGGGAATTTCTACAATTTTGCTTCAAAATAAGGGGAATTTCTGCCTTTTTTCCGGAAATTAGGAAAATGCATATCTTTTTGCCATAAAAAAGGGAAATTTCTTCATTTTTGCGCCAAATTAAAAGGAACTTCTGCCTTTTGCCTCTAAATAAGTGGAATTTCTTTCTTTTTTACGCCAAAACAAAGGGAATTTCTGTATTTTTTGCCCCAAAATAAGGAGAATTTCTGACTTATTACCCTGAAATAAGTGAAATTTCTGCAATTTTGCCCCAAAATAAAGAAAAATTCTTCCTTTTTGCTCCCAAATAAGAGGTATTACAGCCTTTTTACCTCAAAATAAGGGGAATTTCTGCGTTTTTGCCACAATATATTAGGAATTTCTGCCTTTGTGCCCTAAAATAAGGGAAATTTCTGGAATTTTGCCCCAAAATAAGTGGAATTTCTGAGTTTTGCCACAAAATAAGGAGAATTTCTGTCTTTTTGCCCCAACATATAGGGAATTTCAGCCGTTTTGCCTCACAATTAGGGGAATTTCTGCAATTTTGTTCCAAAATGCGGGGAATTTCTGCTTTTTTGACTGAAAATAAGGGGAATGTATACCTTTTGCAACAAAAAAAGGAAATTTTTTCATTTTAGCCCCAAAATAAGAGTAATTTCTGCCTTTTTACCTCAAAATAAGTGAAATTTCTGCCTTTTTACCCAAAAATAATGGGAATTTCTGTCTTTTTGCCCCAAAATAAAAGGAATTTTTGAATTTTGCCTTGAAATAAGTGAAATTTCTGCAATTTTGCTCCAAAATAAGGGTAAATTCGGCCTTTTTGCCACAAAATAAGGGGAATTTCTGCATTTTTGCCCCAAAATAAAGAAAATTTCTGCAATTTTGTACCAAAATAAAAGAAATTTCTGCCTTTTTGCCCCAAAATAAGAGAAATTCCTGCCTTCTTTCCCTGAAAAAAGTGAAATTTCTGCAATTTTGCCCAAAATAAGAAAAATTTCTGCAATTTTGCCACAAAAAAGGGAAATTTCTTCATTTTAGCCCCAAAATAAGAGTAATTTCTGCCTTTTTACCTCAAAATAAGTGAAATTTCATCCTTTTTACCCAAAAATAAACGGAATTTCTGTTTTTTGCCCCAAAATAAAAGGAATTTTTTAATTTTGCCTTGAAATAAGTGAAATTTCTGTAATTTTGCCCCAAAATAAGGGAAGTTTCTGCCTTTTTGCCACAAAATCAGGGGAATTTCTGCATTTTTGCCCCAAAATAAAGAAAATTTCTGCAATTTTGTACCAAAATAAAAGAAATTTCTGCCCTTTTGCCCCAAAATAAGAGAAATTGCTAAGTTCTTTCCCTGAAATAATTGAAATTTCTGCAATTTTGCCCAAAATAAGAAAAATTTCTGCAATTTTGCAACAAAATAAGGGATATTTCTGCAATTTTGCCCCAAAATAAGGGGAATTTCTGACGTTATGCCCTGAAATAAGGAGAATTTCTGTCTTTTTGCCCCAAAATAATTTGAATTTCTGCATTTTCCCTCAAAATTAGATGAATTTGTGCAATTTTGCTTCAAAACACGGGGAATTTCTGCCTTATTACACCAAAATAAAAGGAATTTCTGCATTTTTGCACCAATATAAGGGGAATTTCTGAGATTTTGCTCAAAATACGAGAAATTTGTTCCTTATTGCCGAAAATTAAGTGGAATTTCTGCCTTTTTGCACTGAAATATTTGAAATTTCTGCAATTTTACCCTAAAATAAGGGTAATTTCTGTTTTTGGCCCCAAAATTAGGGGAATTTCTGCTTTTTGCCACAAAATAAGGCAAATTTCTGACTTTTTTCCCTAAAATAAGTGAAATTTCTGCAATTTTGCCCCAAAATAAGGGGAATTTCTGCCTTTTGCCCAAAATAAGGGGAATTTCAGCATTTTACCTTCAATTAAGGGGAATTTCTGCTTTTTTGCCACAAAATATGGGGAATTTCTGCATTATAGCCCACAAATAAGGAAAGTTTCTGCTTTTCTGCCCAAATTAATGGGAATTTCTACATTTTTGCCACAAAATAAAGGGAATTTCTGCCTTTTTGCCACAAAATAAGGAGAATTTCAGCCTTTTTACCTCAAAATAAGGGGAATTTCTGCCTTTTGCCCCAAAATATGGGGAATTTCTGCCTTTTTGTTCTAAAATAAGAAAAATTTCTTCACCTTTGTACCAAAATAAAAGAAATTTCTGCTTTTTGTCCCAAAATAAAAAGAATTTCTGACTTTTTGCCCTGAAATAATTGAAATTTCTGCAATTTTGCCCGAAAATAAGGGAAATTTGTGACTTTTTGCCCCAAAATGTAGGGAATTTCTGCCTTTTTGCCCCAAAAGATGGGGAATTTCAGCATTTTACCTCAAAAAGAGGAATTTCAGCCTTTTTGCACCAAAATATGGGGAATTTCTGCCTTTTTGCCACAAAATAAGAATAATTTCTGTAATTCTGTACCAAAATAAAAGAAATTTCTAAAATTTTGCCCGAAAATAAGGGAAATTTCTGCAATTTTGCCCCAAAACAAGGGAAATTTCTGGATTTTGCCCCAAAATAAGGGAAACTTCTGCCTTTTTGCCACAAAATAAGGGGAATTTCTGTCTTTTTGCCCCAAAATAAAAGGAATTTCAGCCTTTTTACCTCATAATAAGGGGAATCTCTGCCTTTTTGCCCCAAAATATGGGGAATTTCTGCATTTTTGCCTCAAAATAAAGAAAATTTTTGCAATTTTGTACCAAAATAAATGAAATTTCTGACTTTTTACCCCAAAATAAGAAAAATTCCTGCCTTCTTTCCCTGAAATAAGTGAAATTTCTGCAATTTTGCCCAAAATAAGAAAAATTTCTGCAATTTTGCCACAAAATAAGGGAAATTTTTGCAATTTTGCCCCAAAATAAGGGGAATTTCTGACTTTTTGCCGTGAAATAAGGAGAATTTCTGTCTTTTTGCCCCAAAATTATGTGAATTTCTGCATTTTCCCTCAAAATTAGGGGAATTTGTGCAATTTTGCTTCAAAATACGGGGAATTTCTGTCTTATTGCACCAAAATAAAGGGAATTTCTGCATTTTTGCACCAATATAAGGGGATTTCCTGAGATTTTGTTCCAAAATACAGAAAATTTCTGCCTTATTGCCCGAAATTAAGTGGAATTTCTGCCTTTTTTCCCTGAAATATTTGAAATTTCTCCAATTTTACCCCAAAATAAGTGAAATTTCTATTTTTAGTCCCAAATTTAGGGGAATTTCTGCTTTTTGCCCCAAAATAAGGCAAATTTCTGACTTTTTGCCCTGAAATAAGTGAAATTTCTGCAATTTTGTCCCAAAATAAGGGGAATTTCTGCCTTTTTGCCGATAATAAAGAGAATTTCAGCATTTTACCTCCAAATAAGGGGAATTTCTGCCTTTTTGCCACAAAATATGTGAAATTACTGCCTTATTGCCTTCAAATAAGGAAAATTTCTGCTTTTGTGCCCCAATTAACAAGAATTTCTGCCTTTTTGCCACAAAGTAAAGGAAATTTTTGCCTTTTTGCCCTAAAATAAGGGGAATTTCATCATTTTTACCTCAAAATAAGAGGAATTTCTACCTTTTACTCCAAAATATGGGGAATTTCTGCATTTTTGTTCCAAAATAAGAAAAATTTCTTCAACTTTGTACCAAAATAAAAGAAATTTCTGCTTTTTGTTCCAAAATAAAAGGAATTTCTGACTTTTTGCCCTGAAATATATGAAATTTCTGCAATTTTGCCCGAAAATAAGTAAAATTTGTGCCTTTTTGCCCCAAAATGAGGGAAATTTCTGCCTTTTAGTCCCATAATATGGGGAATTTCAGCCTTTAACCTCAAAATAAGGGGAATTTCAGTTTTTTTGCACCAAAATATGGGGAATTTTAGCCTTTTTGCCACAATATAAAAAAAAATTTCTGCAATTCTGTACCAAAATAAAAGAAATTTCTAAAATTTTGCCCCAAAATAAGGGAAATTTCTACAATTTTGCCCCAAATAAGGGAAAGTTCTTCAATTTTGCCCCAAAATAAGGGGAATTTCTGACTTTTTGCGGCAAAATAAGGAGAATTTCTGTATTTTTGCCCCAAAATAAAGGGAATTTCTGCCTTTTTGCCCCAAAATTAGGGGAGTTTCTGCAATTTTGCTTCAAAATACAAGGAATTTCTGCCTCTTTTCCCAAAAATAAGGGGAACTTCTGCTTTTGCCCCAAATAAAGGGAATTTCTGCATTTTTGCCTCGATATTAGGGGAATTTCTGCAATTTTGCTCCAAAATACGGGGAATTTCTGCCTTTTTGCCCGAAATTAAAAGGATTTTCTGCCTTTTTGCCCCCAAATAAGGGAAATTTCTGCAATTTTATCCCAAAATAAGGGGAATTTCTGCCTTTTTGACCCAAAATATAAGGAATTTCTGCCTTTTTGCCCCAAAATAAGAAACATTTCTGCAATTTTGCCCCAAAATAAAAGGAATTTCTCACTTTTTGCCCAAAAATAAAGGAAATTTCAGCCTTTTTACCTGAAAATAAGTGAAATTTCTGCAATTTTGCCCCAAATATCAGAAATTTCTGCAATTTTGCACCAAAATAAGGTAAATTTCTGCAATTTTGCCCCAAATTAAAGGAAATTTCTGGAATTTTTCCCCAAAATAAGGGGAATTTCTGATTTTTGCCCCAAAATAAAGGGAATGTCTGACTTTTACCCCAAAATTAGGGGAATTTCTGCAATTTTGCTTCAAAATAAGGGGAATTTCTGCCTTTTTGCTCGAAAATAAGGGGAATGCATATTTTTTTGCCATAAAAAAGGAAAATTTCTTCATTTTTGCGCAAAATTAAAAGGAACTTCTGCCTTTTGCTTCTAAATAAGTGGAATTTCTGTCTTTTTTACCCCAAAACAAAAGAAATTTCTGTTTTTTTTTTGCCCCAAAATAAGGAAAATTTCTGACATTACCCTGAAATAAGTGAAATTTCTGCAACTTTGCCCCAAAATAAAGAAAAATTCTTCCTTTTTGCCCCCAAATAAGAGGAATTTCAGCCTTTTTACCTCAAAATAAGGGGAATTTCTGCATTTTTTCCACAATATATTAGGAATTTCTGCTTTTTTGCCCTAAAATAAGGGAAATTTCTGGAATTTTGCCCCAAAATAAGTGGAATTTCTGAGTTTTGCCACAAAATAAGGAGAATTTCTGTCTTTTTGCCCCAACATATAGGGAATTTCTGCCGTTTTGCCTCACAATTAGGGGAATTTCTGCAATTTTGCTTTAAAATACGGGGAATTTCTGCTTTTTTGCCTGAAAATAAGGGGAATGTATACCTTTTGCCACAAAAAAGGGAAATTTCTTCATTTTAGCCCCAAAATAAAAGTAATTTCTGCCTTTTTACCTCAAATTAAGTGAAATTTCTGCTTTTTAACCCAAAAATAAACTGAATTTCTGTCTTTTTGCCCCAAAACAAAAGGACTTTTGGAATTTTGCCTTGAAATAAGTGAAATTTCTGCAATTTTGCCCCAAAATAAGGGGAAATTTCTGCCTTTTTGCCACAGAATAAGGGGAATTTCTGCATTTTTGTCCCAAAATATAGAAAATTTCTGCAATTTTGTACCAAAATATAAGAAATTTCTGCCTTTTTGCCCCAAAATAAAAGAAATTCCTGCCTTCTTTCCCTGAAATAAGTGAAATTTCTGCAATTTTGCCCAAAATAAGAAAAATTTTTGCAATTTTGCCACAAAATAAGGAAAATTTCTGCAATTTTGCCCCAAAATAAGGGAAATTTCTGCCATTTTGCCACAAAATAAGGGGAATTTCTGCATTTTTGTCCCAAAATATAGAAAATTTCTGCAATTTTGTACCGAAATATAAGAAATTTCTGCCTTTTTGCCCCAAAATAAGAGAAATTCCTGCCTTCTTTCCCTGAAATAAGTGAAATTTCTGCAATTTTGTCCAAAATAAGAAAAATTTCTGCAATTTTGCCCCAAAATAAAGAAAGTTTCTGCAATTTTGCCCCAAAATAAGGTAAATTTCTGCCTTTTTGTCCCAAAATAAGGGGAATTTCTGTCTTTTTGCCCCAAAATAAAAGGAATTTAAGCCTTTTTACCTCATAATAAGGGGAATCTCTGCCTTTTTGACCCAAAATATGGGGAATTTCTGCATTTTTGCCTAAAAATAAAGAAAATTTCTGCAATTTTGTACCAAAATAAAAGTAATTTCTGCCTTTTTGCCTCAAAATAAGAGAAATTCCTGCCTTCTTTCCCTGAAATAAGTGAAATTTCTGCAATTTTGCCCAAAATAAGAAAAATTTCTGCAATTTTGCCAAAAAATAAGGGAAATTTCTGCAACTTTGCCCAAAATAATGGGAATTTCTGACTTTTTGCCGTGAAATAAGGAGAATTTCTGCCTTTTTGCCCCAAAATAATGTGAACTTCTGCATTTTACCTCAAAATTAGGGGAATTTGTGCAATTTTGCTTCAAAATATTGGGAATTTCTGCCTTATTGCACCAAAATAAAAGGAATTTCTGCAATTTTGCCTCAAAATAAGGGAAATTTCTGCCTTTTTGCCACAAAATAAGGGGAATTTTTGCATTTTTGCCCCAAAATAAAGAAAATTTCTGCAATTTTGTACCAAAATAAAAGAAATTTCTGCCTATTTGCCCCAAAATAAGAGAAATTCCTGCCTTCTTTCGATGAAATAAGTGAAATTTCTGCAATTTTGCCCAAAATAAGAAAAATTTCTGCAATTTTGCCACAAAATAAAGGAAATTTCTGCAATTTTGCCCAAAAATAAGGGGAATTTCTTACTTTTTGCCGTGAAATAAGGAGAATTTCTGTCTTTTTGCCCAAAAATAATGTGAATTTCTGCATTTTCCCTCAAAATTAGGGGAATTTTTGCAATTTTGCTTCAAAATACGGGGAATTTCTGCCATATTGCACCAAAATAAAGGGAATTTCTGCAATTTTGCCCCAAAATAAGGGAAATTTCTGCCTTTTTGCCACAAAATAAGGGGGAATTTCTTCATTTTTGCCTCAAAATAAAAAAATCTCTGCAATTTTGTACCAAAATAAAAGAAATTTCTGCCTTTTTGCCCCAAAATGAGAGAAATTCCTGCCTTCTTTCCCTGAAATAAGTGAAATTTCTGCAATTTTGCCCAAAATAAGAAAACTTTCTGCATTTTTTCCACAAAAAAGGGAAATTTCTTCATTTTAGCCCCAAAGTAAGAGTAATTTCTGCCTTTTTACCTCAAAATAAGTGAAATTCGTGCCTTTTTACCCAAAAATAAACGGAATTTTTGTTTTTTTGCCCCAAAATAAAAGGAATTTTTGAATTTTGCCTTGAAATAAGTGAAATTTCTGCAATATTGCCCCAAAATAAGGGAAATTTCTGCCTTTTTGCCACAAAATAAGGGGAATTTCTTCATTTTTGCCCCAAAATAAAGAAAATATCTGCAATTTTGTACCAAAATAAAAGAAATTTCTGCTCTTTTGCCCCAAAATAAGAGAAATTCCTGCCTTCTTTCCCTTAAATAAGTGAAATTTCTGCAATTTTGCCCAAAATAAGAAAAATTTCTGCAATTTTGCCCCAAAATAAGGGGAATTTCTGACGTTATGCCCAGAAATAAGGAGAATTTCTGTCTTTTTGCCCCAAAATAATTTGAATTTCTGCATTTTCTCTCAAAATTAGATGAATTTGCAATTTTGCTTCAAAACACGGGGAATTTCTGCCTTATTACACCAAAATAAAGGGAATTTCTGCATTTTTGCACCATTATAAGGGGAATTTCTGAGATTTTGCTCCAAAATACGAAAAATTTGTGCCTTATTGTCTAAAATGAAGCGGAAATTCTGCCTTTTTGCACTGAAATATTTGAAATTTCTGCAATTTTACCCCAAAATAAGCGGAATTTCTGTTTTTGGCCCCAAAATTAGGGGAATTTCTGCTTTTTGCCCCAAAATAAGGCAAATTTCTGACTTTTTGCCCTAAAATAAGTGAAATTTCTGCAATTTTGCCCCAAAATAATGGGAATTTCTGCCTTTTGCCCAAAATAAGGGGAATTTCAGCATTTTACCTTCAAATAACGGGAATTTCTGACTTTTTGCCACAAAATATGGGGAATCTCTGCATTATTGCCCCCAAATAAGGAAAATTTCTGCTTTTCTGCCCCAATAAATGGGAATTTCTGCCTTTTTGCCAGAAAATAAAGGGAATTTCTGCCTTTTTGCCCCAAAACAAGGGGCATTTCAGCCTTTTTACCTCAAAATAAGGGGAATTTCTGCCTTTTGCCCCAAAATATGGGGAATTTCTGCCTTTTTGTTCCAAAATAAGAAAAACTTCTTCAACTTTGTACCAAAATAAAAGAAATTTCTGCTTTTTGCCCCAAAATAAAAGGAATTTCTGACTTTTTGCCCTGAAATAAATGAAATTTCTGCAATTTTGCCTGAAAATAAGGGAAATTTGTGCTTTTTTGCCTCAAAATGTAGGGAATTTCTGCATTTTTGTTCCAAAATATGGGGAATTTAAGCATTTTACCTCAAAATAAGGGGAATTTCAGCATTTTGCACCAAAATATGGGGAATTTCTGCATTTTTGTCACAAAAGAAGAAAAATTTCTGCAATTCTGTACCAAAATAAAAGAAATTTCTAAAATTTTGCCCCAAAATAAGGGAAATTTCTGCAATTTTGCCCCAAAATAAGGGAAATTTCTGCCTTTTTGCCACAAAATAAGGGGGATTTCTGTCTTTTTGCCCCAAAATAAAAGGAATTTCAGCCTTTTTACCTCATAATAAGGGGAATCTCTGCTTTTTTGCCCCAAAATATGGGGAATTTCTGCATTTTTGCCTCAAAATAAAGAAAATTTTTGCAATTTTGTACCAAAATAAAAGAAATTTCTGCCTTTTTGCCCCAAAATAAGAGAAATTCCTACCTTCTTTCCCTGAAATAAGTGAAATTTCTGCAATTTTGCCCAAAATAAGAAAAATTTCTGCAATTTTGCCACAAAATAAGGGAAATTTATGCAATTTTGCCCCAATATAAGGGGAATTTCTGACTTTTTGCCGTGAAACAAGGAAAATTTCTGACTTTTTGCCCCAAAATAATGTGAATTTCTGCATTTTCCCTCAAAATTAGGGGAATTAGTGCAATTTTGCTTCAAAATACGGGGAATTTCTGCCTTATTGCACCAAAATAAAGGGAATTTCTGCATTTTTGCACCAATATAAGGGGAATTTCTGAGATTTTGCTCCAAAATACAGAAAATTTCTGCCTTATTGCCCGAAATTAAGTGGAATTTCTGCCTTTTTGCCCTGAAATATTTGAAATTTCTGCAATTTTACCCCAAAATAAGGGGAATTTCTATTTTTGGCCCCAAAATTAGGGGAATATCTTCTTTTTGCCCCAAAATAAGGCAAATTTCTGACTTTTTGCCCTGAAATAAGTGAAATTTCTGCAATTTTGTCCAAAAATAAGGGGAATTTCTGCCTTTTTGCCCAAAATAAGGGGAATTTCAGCATTTTACCCCCAAATAAGGGGAATTTCTGCCTTTTTGCCACAAAATATGGGGAATTACTGCCTTATTGCCTTCAAATAAGGAAAATTTCTGCTTTTCTGCCCCAATTAACAAGAATTTCTGCCTTTTTGCCACAAAGTAAAGGAAATTTTTGCCTTTTTGTGCTAAAATAAGTAGAATTTCATCCTTTTTACCTCAAAATAAAGGGAATTTCTGCCCTTTACCCCAAAATATGGGGAATTTCTGCCTTTTTATTCCAAAATATGAAAAATTTCTTCAACTTTGTACCAAAATAAAAGAAATTTCTGATTTTTGTCCCAACATAAAAGGAATTTCTGACTTTTTGCCCTGAAATAAATGAAATTTCTGCAATTTTGCCCGATAATAAAGAAAATTTGTGCCTTTTTGCCCCAAAATGAGGGAAATTTCTGCCTTTTTGCCCCAAAATATGGGGAATTTCAGCATTTTACCTCAAAATAAGGGGAATTTCAGCCTTTCTGCACCAAAATATGGGGAATTTTAGCCTTTTTGCCACAATATAAAAAAAATTTCTGCAATTCTGTACCAAAATAAAAGAAATTTCTAAAATTTTGCCCCAAAATAAGGGAAATTTCTGCAATTTTGCCCCAAAATAAGGGGAATTTCTGACTTTTTGCCGCGAAATAAGGAGAATTTCTGTATTTTTGCCCCAAAATAAAGGGAATTTCTGCATTTTTGCCCCAAAATTAGGGGAGTTTCTGCAATTTTGCTTCAAAATACAAGGAATTTCTGCCTTTTTTCCTGAAAATAAGGGGAACTTCTGCTTTTGCACCAAATAAAGGGAATTTCTGCATTTTTGCCACGATATTAGGAGAATTTTTGCAATTTTGCTCCAAAATAAGGGGAATTTCTGCCTTTTTGCCCGAAATTAAAAGGATTTTCTGCCTTTTTGCCCCCAAATAAGGGAAATTTCTGCAATTTTGCCCCAAAATAAGGTAAATTTCTGCAATTTTGCCCCAAATTAAAGGAAATTTCTGGAATTTTGCCCCAAAATAAGGGGAATTTCTGACTTTTTGCCCTGAAATAAGGAGAATTTCTTTCTTTTTGCCCCAAAATAATGTGAATTTCTGCATTTTCCCTCAAAATTAGGGGAATTTGTGCAATTTTGCTTCAAAATACGGGGAATTTCTGCCTTATTGCACCAAAATAAAGGGAATTTCTGCATTTTTGCACCAATATAAGGGGAATTTCTGAGATTTTGCTCCAAAATACAGAAAATTTCTGCCTTATTGCCCGAAATTAAGTGGAATTTCTGCCTTTTTGCCCTGAAATATTTGAAATTTCTGCAATTTTAACCCAAAATAAAAGGAATTTCTATTTTTGGCCCCAAAATTAGGGGAATTTCTACTTTTTGCCCCAAAATAAGGCAAATTTCTGACTTTTTGCCCTGAAATAAGTGAAAATTCTGCAATTTTTCCCAAAATAAGGGGAATATCTGCCTTTTTGCCCAAAATAAGGGGAATTTCAGCATTTTACTCTCAAATAAGGGGAATTTCTGCCTTTTTGCCACAAAATATGGGGAATTACTGCCTTATTGCCTTCAAATACGGAAAATTTCTGCTTTTCTGCCCCAATTAACAAGAATTTCTGCCTTTTTGCCACAAAGTAAAAGAAAATTTTGCCTTTTTGCCCTAAAATAAGGGGAATTTCATCGTTTTTACCTCAAAATAAGGGGAATTTCTGCCTTTTACCCCAAAATATGGGGAATTTCTTCCTTTTTATTCCAAAATATGAAAAATTTCTTCAACTTTGTACCAAAATAAAAGAAATTTCTGCTTTTTGTCCCAAAATAAAAGGAATTTCAGACTTTTAGCCCTGAAATAAATGAAATTTCTGCAATTTTGCCCAAAAATAAGGAAAATTTGTGCCTTTTTGCCCCAATGAGGGAAATTTCTCCCTTTTTGCCCCAAAATATGGGGAATTTCAGCATTTTACCTCAAAATAAGGGGAATTTCAGCCTTTTTGCACCAAAATATGGGGAATTTTAGCCTTTATGCCACAATATAAGAAAAATTTCTGCAATTCTGTACCAAAATAATAGAAATTTCTAAAATTTTGCCTTAAAATAAAAGAAATTTCTGCAATTTTGCCCCAAAATAAGGGAAAGTTCTTCAATTTTGCCCCAAAATAAGGGGAATTTCTGACTTTTTGCCGCGAAATAAGGAGAATTTCTGTATTTTTGCCCCAAAATAAAGGGAATTTCTGCCTTTTTGCTTCAAAATTAGGGGAGTTTCTGCAATTTTGCTTCAAAATACAAGGAATTTCTGCCTTTTTTCCTGAAAATAAGGGGAACTTCTGCTTTTGCACCAAATAAAGGGAATTTCTGCATTTTTGCCACGATATTAGGGGAATTTCTGCAATTTTGCTCCAAAATAAGGGGAATTTCTGCATTTTTGCCCGAAATTAAAAGGATTTTCTGCCTTTTTGCCCCCAAATAAGGGAAATTTCTGCAATTTTATCCCAAAAAAGGGGAATTTCTGCCTTTTTGCCCTAAAATATAAGGAATTTCTACCTTTTTTCCCCAAAATAAGAAATATTTCTGCAATTTTGCCCCAAAATAAGGGGAATTTCTCACTTTTTGCCCAAAAATAAAGGAAATTTCAGCCTTTTTACACGAAAATAAGTTAAATTTCTGCAATTTTGCCCCAAATAAGGTAAATTTCTGCAATTTTGCCCCAAAATAAGGTAAATTTCTGCAATTTTGCCCCAAATTAAAGGAAATTTCTGGAATTTTGCCCCAAAATAAGGGGAATTTCTGAATTTTTGCCCTGAAAAAAGGAGAATTTCTGTCTTTTTGCCCCAAAATAATGTGAATTTCTACATTTTTCCTCAAAATTAGGGGAAATTGTGCAATTTTGCTTCAAAATACGGGGAATTTCTGCCTTATTGCACCAAAATAAAGGGAATTTCTGCATTTTTGCACCAATATAAGGGGAATTTCTGAGATTTTGCTCCAAAATACAGAAAATTTCTGCCTTATTGCCCGAAATTAAGTGAAATTTCTGCCTTTTTGCCACAAAATATGGGGAATTACTGCCTTATTGCCTTCAAATAAGGAAAATTTCTGCTTTTCTGCCCCAATTAACAAGAATCTCTGCCTTTTTGCCACAAAGTAAAGGAAAATTTTGCCTTTTTGCCCTAAAATAAGGGGAATTTCATCCTTTTTACCTCAAAATAAGGGGAATTTCTGCCTTTTACCACAAAATATGGGGAATTTCTTCCTTTTTATTCCAAAATATGAAAAATTTCTTCAACTTTGTACCAAAATAAAAGAAATTTCTGCTTTTTGTCCCAAAATAAAAGGAATTTCAGACTTTTAGCCCTGAAATAAATGAAATTTCTGCAATTTTGCCCAAAAATAAGGAAAATTTGTTCCTTTTTGCCCCAATGAGGGAAATTTCTCCCTTTTTGCCCCAAAATATGGGGAATTTCAGCATTTTACCTCAAAATAAGGGGAATTTCAGCCTTTTTGCACCAAAATATGGGGAATTTTAGCCTTTTTGCCACAATATAAGAAAAATTTCTGCAATTCTGTACCAAAATAAAAGAAATTTCTAAAATTTTGCCTTAAAATAAGGGAAATTTCTGCAATTTTGCCCCAAAATAAAGGAAAGTTCTTCAATTTTGCCCCAAAATAAGGGGAATTTTTGACTTTTTGCCGCGAAATAAGGAGAATTTCTGTATTTTCCCCCAAAATAAAGGGAATTTCTGCCTTTTTGCCCCAAAATTAGGGGAGTTTCTGCAATTTTGCTTCAAAATACAAGGAATTTCTGCCTTTTTTCCCGAAAATAAGGGGAACTTCTGCTTTTCAACCAAATAAAGGGAATTTCTGCATTTTTGCCCCGATATTAGGGGAATTTCTGCAATTTTGCTCCAAAATACGGGGAATTTCTGCCTTTTTGCCCGTAATTAAAAGGATTTTCTGCCTTTTTGCCCCCAAATAAGGGAAATTTCTGCAATTTTATCCCAAAAAAGGGGAATTTCTGCCTTTTTTCCCCAAAATATGAGGAATTTCTGCCTTTTTGCCCCAAAATAAAAAATATTTCTGCAATTTTGCCCCAAATTAAAGGAAATTTCTGGAATTTTGCGCCAAAATAAGGGGAATTTCTGATTTTTGCCCCAAAATAAAGGAAATGTCTACCTTTTGCCCCAAAATTAGGGGAATTTCTGCAATTTTGCTTCAAAATAAAGGGAATTTCTGCCTTTTTGCCCTAAAATACGGGGAATGCATACCTTTTTGCCATAAAAAATGGAAATTTCTTCATTTTTGCGCCAAATTAAGAGGAACTTCTGCCTTTTGCCTCTAAATAAGTGGAATTTCTGTCTTTTGTACCCCCCAAAAAGGGAATTTCTGTCTTTTTTGCCCCAAAATAAGGGGAATTTCTGACTTCTTACCCTGAAATAAGTGAAATTTCTGCAATTTTGCCACAAAATAAAGAAAAATTCTTTTTTTGTCCCCAAATAAGAGGAATTTCAGCCTTTTTACCTCAAAATAAGGGGAATTTCTGCATTTTTGCCACAATATATTAGGAATTTCTGCCTTTTTGCCCTAAAATAAGGAAAATTTCTGGAATTTTGCCCCAAAATAAGTGGAATTTCTGAGTTTTGCCACAAAATAAGGAGAATTTCTGTCTTTTTGCCCCAACATATAAGGAATTTCTGCCGTTTTGCCTCACAATTAGGAGAATTTCTGCAACTTTTCTTCAAAATACGGGGAATTTCTGCTTTTTGGCATGAAAATAAGGGGAATGTATACCTTTTGCCAGAAAAAAGGTAAATTTCTTCATTTTAACCCCAAAATAAGAGTAATTTCTGCCTTTTTACCTCAAAATAAGTGAAATTTCTGCCTTTTTACCCAAAAATAAATGGAATTTCTGTCTTTTTGCCCCAAAATAAAAGGAATTTTTGAATTTTGCCTTGAAATAAGTGAAATTTCTGCAATTTTGCCCCAAAATAAGGGAAATTTCTGCCTTTTTGCCCCAAAATAAGGGGAATTTCTGCATTTTTGCCCCAAAATAAAGAAAATTTCTGCAATTTTGTACCAAAATAATAGAAATTTCTGCCTTTTTGCCCCAAAATAAGAGAAATTCCAGCCTTCTTTCCCTGAACTAAGTGAAATTTCTGCAATTTTGCCCAAAATAAGAAAAATTTCTGCAATTTTGCCACAAAAAAGGGAAATTTCTTCATTTTAGCCCCAAAATAAGAGTAATTTCTGCCTTTTTACCTAAAAATAAGTGAAATTTCTGCCTTTTTACCCAAAAATAAACAGAATTTCTGTCTTTTTGCCCCAAAATGAAAAAAATTTTTGAATTTTTCCTTGAAATAAGTGAAATTTCTGCAATTTTGCCCCAAAATAATGGAAATTTCTGCCTTTTTGCCACAATATAATGGGAATTTCTGCATTTTTGCCCCAAAATAAAGAAAATTTCTGCAATTTTGTACCAAATAAAAAAGAAATTTCTTCCCTTTTGCCCCAAAATAAGAGAAATTCCTGCCTTCTTTCCCTGAAATAAGTGAAATTTCTGCAATTTTGCCCAAAATAAAAAATTTGGCAATTTTGCCACAAAATAAGGGAAATTTCTGCAATTTTGCCCCAAAATAAGGGGAATTTCTGACGTTATGCCCTGAAATAAGGAGAATTTCTGTCTTTTTGCCCCAAAATAATTTGAATTTCTGCATTTTCCCTCAAAATTAGATGAATTTGTGCAATTTTGCTTCAAAACACGGGGAATTTCTGCTTTATTACACCAAAATAAAGGGAATTTCTGCATTTTTGCACCATTATAAGGGGAATTTCTGAGATTTTGCTCCAAAATACGGATAATTTGTGCCTTATTGCCTAAAAGTAAGTGGAATTTCTGCCTTTTTGAACTGAAATATTTGAAATTCCTGCAATTTTACCCCAAAATAAGGGGAATTTCAGTTTTTGGCCCCAAAATTAGAAGAATTTCTGCTTTTTGCCCCAAAATAAGACAAATTTCTGACTTTTTGCCCTAAAATAAGTGAAATTTCTGCAATTTTGCCCCAAAATAAGGGGAATTTCTGCCTTTTGCCCAAAATAAGGGGAATTTCAGCATTTTACCTCCAAATAAGGGGAATTTCTGCCTTTTTGCCCAAAATAAGGGGAATTTCAGCATTTTACCTCCAAATAAGGGGAATTTCTGCATTTTGCCACAAAATATGGGGAATTACTGCCTTATTGCCTTCAAATAAGAAAAATTTCTGCTTTTCTGCCCCAATTAACAAGAATTTCTGCCTTTTTGCCACAAAGTAAAGAAAATTTTTGCCTTTTTGCGCTAAAATAATGGGAATTTCATCCTTTTTACCTCAAAATGAGGGGAATTTCTGCCCTTTACCCCAAAATATGGGAAATTTCTGCCATTTTATTCCAAAATATGAAAAATTTCTTCAACTTTGTACCAAAATAAAAGAAATTTCTGCTTTTTGTCCCAAAATAAAAAGAATTTCTGATTTTTGCCCTGAAATAAATGAAATTTCTGCAATTTTGCGCGAAAATAATGAAAATTTGTGCCTTTTTGCCCCAAAATGAGGGAAATTTTTGCCTTTTTGCCCCAAAATATGGGGAATTTCAGCATTTTACCTCAAAATAAGGGGAATTTCAGCCTTTTTGCACCAAAATATGGGAAATTTTAGCCTTTTTGCCACAATATTAAAAAAAATTCTGCAATTCTGTTCCAAAATAAAAGAAATTTCTAAAATTTTGCCCTAAAATAAGGGAAATTTCCTCAATTTTGCCCCAAAATAATTGAAAGTTCTTCAATTTTGCTCCAAAATAAGGGGAATTTCTGACATTTGCCGCAAAATAAGGAGAATTTCTGTATTTTTGCCCCAAAATAAAGGGAATTTCTGCCTTTCTGTCCCAAAATTAGGGGAGTTTCTGCAATTTTGCTTCAAAATACAAGGAATTTCTGCCTTTTTTCCCGAAAATAAGTGGAATTTCTGCTTTTGCCACAAATAAAGGGAATTTCTGCATTTTTGCCCCGATATTAGGGGAATTTCTGCAATTTTGCTCCAAAATACGGGGAATTTCGGCCTTTTTGCCCGAAATTAAAAGGATTTTCTGCCTTTTTGCCCTAAAATAAGGGAAATTTCTGCAATTTTATCCCAAAATAAGGGGAATTTCTGCCTTTTTGCCCCTAAATATAAGGAATTTCTGCCTTTTTGCCCCAAAATAAGAAATATTTCTGCAATTTTGCCCCAAAATAAGGGGAATTTCTCACTTTTTGCCCAAAAATAAAGGAAATTTCAGCCTTTTTACCCGAAAATAAGTGAAATTTCTGCAATTTTGCCCCAAATAAGGGAAATTTCTGCAATTTTGCCCCAAAATAAGGCAAATTTCTGCAATTTTGCTCCAAATTAAAGGAAATTTCTGGAATTTTGCCCCAAAATAAGGGGAATTTCTGTTTTTGCCCCAAAATAAAGGAAATGTCTGCCTTTTGCCCCAAAATAAAAAGAATTTCTGCAATTTGGCTTCAAAATAAGGGGAATTTCTGCCTTTTTGGCGAAAATAATGGGAATGCATACCTTTTTGCCATAAAAAAGAGAAAATTTCTTCTTTTTTGCGCCATATTAAGAGGAACTTCTGCCTTTTGCCTCTAAATAAGTAGAATTTCTGTCTTTTTTACCCCAAAACAAAGGGAATTTCTGTCTTTTTTGCCCCAAAATAAGGGGAATTTCTGACTTATTGCCCAGAAATAAGTGAAATTTCTGCAATTTTGCCACAAAATAAGGAAAAATTGTTCCTTTTTGCCCCCAAATAAGAGGAATTTCAGCCTTTTTACCTCAAAATAAGAGGAATTTCTGCATTTTTGCCACAATATATTAGGAATTTCTGCCTTTATGCCCTAAAATAAGGGAAATTTCTGGAATTTTGCCCCAAAATAAGTGGAATTTCTGAGTTTTGCCAGAAAATAAGGAGAATTTCTGTCTTTTTGCCCCAACATATAGAGAATTTCTGCCGTTTTGCCTCACAATTAGGAGAATTTCTGCAATTTTGCTTCAAAATACGGGGAATTTCTGCTTTTTTGCCTGAAAATAAGGGGAATGTATAACTTTTGCCACAAAAAAGGGAAATTTCTTCATTTTAGCCCCAAAATAAGAGTAATTTCTGCATTTTTACCTCAAAATAAGTGAAATTTCTGCCTTTTTACCCAAAAATAAACGGAATTTCTTTCTTTTTGCCCCAAAATGAAAGGAATTTTTGAATTTTACCTTGAAATAAGTGAAATTTCTGCAATTTTGCCCCAAAATAAGGGAAATTTCTGCCTTTTTGCCACAAAATAGGGGGAATTTCTGCATTTTTGCCCCAAAATAAGAGTAATTTCTGCATTTTTACCTCAAAATAAGTGAAATTTCTGCCTTTTTACCCCAAAATAAACGGAATTTCTTTCTTTTTGCCCCAAAATGAAAGGAATTTTTGAATTTTACCTTGAAATAAGTGAAATTTCTGCAATTTTGCCCCAAAATAAGGGAAATTTCTGCCTTTTTGCCACAAAATAAGGGGAATTTCTGCATTTTTGCCCCAAAATAAAGAAAATTTCTGCAATTTTGTACCAAAAAAAAACCAAATTTCTTCCCTTTTGCCCCAAAATAAGAGAAATTCCTGCCTTCTTTCCCTAAAATAAGTGAAATTTCTGCAATTTTGCCAAAAAACAAGGGAAATTTCTGCAATTTTGCCCCAAAATAAGGGGACTTTCTGACGTTATGCCCTGAAATAAAGAGAATTTCTGTTATTTTTCCCCAAAATAATTTGAATTTCTGCATTTTCCCTCAAAATTAGATGAATTTGTGCAATTTTGCTTCAAAACACGGGGAATTTCTGCCTTATTACACAAAAATAAAGGAAATTTCTGAATTTTTGCACCATTATAAGGGGAATTTCTGAGATTTTTCTTTAAAATACGGAAAATTTGTGCCTTATTGCCTAAAATTAAGTGGAATTTCTGCCTTTTTGCACTGAAATATTTGAAATTTCTGCAATTTTACCCCAAAATAAGGGGAATTTTTGTTTTTGGCCCCAAAATTAGGGGAATTTCTGATGTTTGCCCAAAAATAAAGTAAATTTCTGACTTTTTGCCCTAAAATAAGTGAAATTTCTGCAATTTTGCCCCAAAAAAAGAGGAATTTCTGCCTTTTGCCCAAAATAAGGGGAATTTCAGCATTTTACCTCCAAATAAGGGGAATTTCTGCCTTTTTGCCACAAAATATGGGGAATTTCTGCATTATTGCCCCCAAATAAGAAAAGTTTCTGCTTTTCTGCCCCAATTAAAGGGAATTTCTGCCTTTTTGCCACAAAATAAAAAGAATTTGTGCCTTTTTGTCCCAAAATAAGGGGAAATTCAGCCTTTTTACCTCAAAATAAAAGGAATTTCTGCCTTTTGCCCCAAAATATGGGGAATTTCTGCCTATTTGTTCCAAAATAAGAAAAATTTCTTCAACTTTGTACCAAAATAAAAGAAATTTTTGCTTTTTGCCCCAAAATAAGAGAAATTCCTGCCTTATTTCCCTGAAATAAGGCAAATTTCTGCAATTTAGCCCAAAATAAGAAAAATTTCCTCAATTTTGCCACAAAATAAGGGAAATTTTTGCAATTTTGCCCCAAAATAAGGGGAATTTCTGACTTTTTGCCGTGAAATAAGTAGAATTTCTGTCTTTTTCCCCAATATAATGTGAATTTCTGCATTTTCCCTCATAATTAGAGGAATTTGTGCAATTTTGCTTCAAAATACGGGGAATTTCTGCCTTATTGCACCAAAATAAAGGGAATTTCTTCATTTTTGCACCAATATAAGAGGAATTACTGAGATTTTTCTCCAAAATACAGAAAATTTCTGCCTTATTGACCGAAATTAAGTGGAATTTCTGCCTTTTTGCACTGACATATTTGAAATTTCTGCAATTTTACCCCAAAATAAGGGGAATTTCTGTTTTTGGCCCCAAAATTAGGGGAATTTCTGCTTTTTGCCCCAAAATAAGGCAAATTTCTGACTTTTTGCCCTGAAATAAGTGAAATTTCTGCAATTTTGTCCCAAAATAAGGGGAGTATCTGCCTTTTTGCCCCAAATAAGGGGAATTTCAGCATTTTACCCGCAAATAAGGGGAATTTCTACCTTTTTGCCACAAAATATGGGAAATTACTGACTTATTGCCTCCAAATAAGGAAAATTTCTGCTTTTCTGCCCCAATTAACAAGATTTTCTGCCTTTTTGTCACAAAGTAAAGGAAATTTTTGCCTTTCTGCCCTAAAATAAGGGGAATTTCATCCTTTTTACCTCAAAATAAGGGGAATTTCTGCCCTTTACCCGAAAATATGAAGAATTTCTGCCTTTTTATTCCAAAATATGGAAAATTTCTTCAACTTTGTACCAAAATAAAAGAAATTTCTGCTTTTTGTCCCAAAATAAAAGGAATTACTGACTTTTTGCCCTAAAATAAATGAAATTTCTGCAATTTTGCCCAAAAATAAGGAAAATTTGTGCCTTTTTGCCCCCCAAATATAGGGAATTTCTGCCTTTTTGCCCCAAAATATAGGAAAGTTCTTCAATTTTGCCCCAAAATAAGGGGAATTTCTTACTTTTTGCCGCGAAATAAGGAGAATTTCTGTATTTTTGCCCCAAAATAAAAGGAATTTCTGACTTTTTGCCCCAAAATTAGGAGAGTTTCTGCAATTTTGCTTCAAAATACAAGGAATTTCTGCCTTTTTTCCCGTAAATAAGGGGAACTTCTGCTTTTGCACCAAATAAAGGGAATTTCTGCATTTTTGCCCCGATATTAGGGGAATTTCTGCAAATTTGCTCCAAAATACGGGGAATTTCTGCCTTTTTGACCGAAATTAAAAGGATTTTCTGCCTTTTTGCCCCCAAATAAGGAAAATTTCTGCAATTTTATCCCAAAATAAGGGGAATTTCTGGCTTTTTGCCCCAAAATATAAGGAATTTCTGCGTTTTTGACCCAAAATAAAGTAAATTTCCGCAATTTTGCCACAAATTAAAGGAAATTTCTGGAATTTTGCCCCAAAATAAGGGGAATTTCTGTTTTTTGCCCCAAAATAAAGGAAATGTTTGCCTTTTGCCCCAAAATTAGGGGAATTTCTGCAATTTTGCTTCAAAATAAGGGGAATTTCTGCTTTTTTGGCCGAAAATAAGGGGAATGCATACCTTTTTGCCATAAAAAAGGGAAATTTCTTCATTTTTGGGCCAAATTAAGAGGAACTTCTGCCTTTTGCCTCTAAATAAGTGGAATTTTTGTCTTTTTTACCCCAAAAAAGGGAATTTCTCTCTTTTTTGCCCCAAAATAAGGGGAATTTCTGACTTATTACCCTGAAATAAGTGAAATTTCTGCAATTTTGCCACAAAATAAGGAAAAATTCTTTCTTTTTGCCCCCAAATAAGAGGAATTTCAGCGTTTTTACCTCAAAATAAGGGGAATTTCTGCATTTTTGCCACAATATATTAGGAATTTCTGACTTTTTGCCATAAAATAAGGGAAATTTCTGGAATTTTGCCCCAAAATAAGTGGAATTTCTGAGTTTTGCCACAAAATAAGGAGAATTTCTGTCTTTTTGCCCAAACATATAGGGAATTTCTGCCGTTTTGCCTCACAATTAGGGGAATTTCTGCAATTTTACTTCAAAATACGGGGAATTTCTGCTTTTTTGCCTGAAAATAAGGAGAATGTATACCTTTTGCCACAAAAAGGGAAATTTCTTAATTTTAACCCCAAAATAAGAGTAATTTCTGCCTTTTTACCTCAAAATAAGTGAAATTTCTGCCTTTTTACCCAAAAATAAATGGAATTTCTGTCTTTTTGCCCCAAAATAAAAAGAATTTTTGAATTTTGCCTTGAAATAATTGAAATTTCTGCAATTTTGCCCCAAAATAAGGGAAATTTCTGCCTTTTTGCCACAAAATAAGGGGAATTTCTGCATTTTTACCCAAAAATAAACGGAATTTCTGTCTTTTTGCCCCAAACTAAAAGGAATTTTTGAATTTTGCCTTGAAATAAGTGAAATTTCTGCAATTTTGCCACAAAATGAGGGAAATTTCTGCCTTTTTGCCACAAAATCAGGGGAATTTCTGCATTTTTGCCCCAAAATAAAGAAAATTTCTGCAATTTTGTACCAAAATAAAAGAAATTTCTGCCCTTTTGCCCCAAAATAAGAAAAATTCCTAACTTCTTTCCCTGAAATAAGTGAAATTTCTGCAATTTTCCCCAAAATAAGAAAAATTTCTGCAATTTTGCCACAAAATAAGGGATATTTCTGCAATTTTGCCCCAAAATAAGGGGAATTTCTGACGTTATGCTCTGAAATAAGGAGAATTTCTGTCTTTTTGCCCCAAAATAATTTGAATTTCTGCATTTTCCCTCAAAATTAGATGAATTTGTGCAATTTTGCTTCAAAACACGGGGAATTTCTGCCTTATTACACCAAAATAATGGGAATTTCTGCATTTTTGCACCAATATAAGGGGAATTTCTGAGATTTTTCTCCAAAATACGGAAAATTTCTGCCTTATTGCCTAAAATTAAGTGGAATTTCTGCCTTTTTGCACTGAAATATTTGAAATTTCTGCAATTTTACCCCAAAATAAGGGGAATTTCTGTTTTTGGCCCCAAAATTAGGGGAATTTCTGCTTTTTGCCACAAAATAATGCAAATTTCTGACTTTTTGCCCTAAAATAAGTGAAATTTCTGCAATTTTGCCCGAAAATAAGGGAAATTTGTGCCTTTTTGCCCCAAACTGTAGGGAATTTCTGCCTTTTTGCACCATAATATGGGGAATTTTAGCATTTTACCTCAAAATAAGGGGAATTTCAGCTTTTTTGCACCAAAATATGAGGAATTTCTGCCTTTTTGCCACAAAATAAGAAAAATTTCTGCAATTCTGTACCAAAATAAAAGAAATTTCAAAAATTTTGCCCGAAAATAAAGGAAATTTCTGCAATTTTGCCCCAAAATAAGGGAAATTTCTGCCTTTCTGCCACAAAATAAGGGAAATTTTGTCTTTTTGCCCCAAAATAAAAGGAATTTCAGCCTTTTTACCTCATAATAAGGGGAATCTCTGCCTTTTTGCCCCAAAATATGGGGAATTTCTGCATTTTTGCCTCAAAATAAAGAAAATTCCTTCAATTTTGTACCAAAATAAAAGAAATTTCTGCCTTTTTGCCCCAAAATAAAAGGAATTTCTGACTTTTTGCCCCAAAATTAGGAGAGTTTCTGCAATTTTGCTTCAAAATACAAGGAATTTCTGCCTTTTTTCCCGTAAATAAGGGGAACTTCTGCTTTTGCACCAAATAAAGGGAATTTCTGCATTTTTGCCCCGATATTAGGGGAATTTCTGCAAATTTGCTCCAAAATACGGGGAATTTCTGCCTTTTTGACCGAAATTAAAAGGATTTTCTGCCTTTTTGCCCCCAAATAAGGAAAATTTCTGCAATTTTATCCCAAAATAAGGGGAATTTCTGGCTTTTTGCCCCAAAATATAAGGAATTTCTGCGTTTTTGACCCAAAATAAAGTAAATTTCCGCAATTTTGCCACAAATTAAAGGAAATTTCTGGAATTTTGCCCCAAAATAAGGGGAATTTCTGTTTTTTGCCCCAAAATAAAGGAAATGTTTGCCTTTTGCCCCAAAATTAGGGGAATTTCTGCAATTTTGCTTCAAAATAAGGGGAATTTCTGCTTTTTTGGCCGAAAATAAGGGGAATGCATACCTTTTTGCCATAAAAAAGGGAAATTTCTTCATTTTTGGGCCAAATTAAGAGGAACTTCTGCCTTTTGCCTCTAAATAAGTGGAATTTTTGTCTTTTTTACCCCAAAAAAGGGAATTTCTCTCTTTTTTGCCCCAAAATAAGGGGAATTTCTGACTTATTACCCTGAAATAAGTGAAATTTCTGCAATTTTGCCACAAAATAAGGAAAAATTCTTTCTTTTTGCCCCCAAATAAGAGGAATTTCAGCGTTTTTACCTCAAAATAAGGGGAATTTCTGCATTTTTGCCACAATATATTAGGAATTTCTGACTTTTTGCCATAAAATAAGGGAAATTTCTGGAATTTTGCCCCAAAATAAGTGGAATTTCTGAGTTTTGCCACAAAATAAGGAGAATTTCTGTCTTTTTGCCCAAACATATAGGGAATTTCTGCCGTTTTGCCTCACAATTAGGGGAATTTCTGCAATTTTACTTCAAAATACGGGGAATTTCTGCTTTTTTGCCTGAAAATAAGGAGAATGTATACCTTTTGCCACAAAAAGGGAAATTTCTTAATTTTAACCCCAAAATAAGAGTAATTTCTGCCTTTTTACCTCAAAATAAGTGAAATTTCTGCCTTTTTACCCAAAAATAAATGGAATTTCTGTCTTTTTGCCCCAAAATAAAAAGAATTTTTGAATTTTGCCTTGAAATAATTGAAATTTCTGCAATTTTGCCCCAAAATAAGGGAAATTTCTGCCTTTTTGCCACAAAATAAGGGGAATTTCTGCATTTTTACCCAAAAATAAACGGAATTTCTGTCTTTTTGCCCCAAACTAAAAGGAATTTTTGAATTTTGCCTTGAAATAAGTGAAATTTCTGCAATTTTGCCACAAAATGAGGGAAATTTCTGCCTTTTTGCCACAAAATCAGGGGAATTTCTGCATTTTTGCCCCAAAATAAAGAAAATTTCTGCAATTTTGTACCAAAATAAAAGAAATTTCTGCCCTTTTGCCCCAAAATAAGAAAAATTCCTAACTTCTTTCCCTGAAATAAGTGAAATTTCTGCAATTTTCCCCAAAATAAGAAAAATTTCTGCAATTTTGCCACAAAATAAGGGATATTTCTGCAATTTTGCCCCAAAATAAGGGGAATTTCTGACGTTATGCTCTGAAATAAGGAGAATTTCTGTCTTTTTGCCCCAAAATAATTTGAATTTCTGCATTTTCCCTCAAAATTAGATGAATTTGTGCAATTTTGCTTCAAAACACGGGGAATTTCTGCCTTATTACACCAAAATAATGGGAATTTCTGCATTTTTGCACCAATATAAGGGGAATTTCTGAGATTTTTCTCCAAAATACGGAAAATTTCTGCCTTATTGCCTAAAATTAAGTGGAATTTCTGCCTTTTTGCACTGAAATATTTGAAATTTCTGCAATTTTACCCCAAAATAAGGGGAATTTCTGTTTTTGGCCCCAAAATTAGGGGAATTTCTGCTTTTTGCCACAAAATAATGCAAATTTCTGACTTTTTGCCCTAAAATAAGTGAAATTTCTGCAATTTTGCCCGAAAATAAGGGAAATTTGTGCCTTTTTGCCCCAAACTGTAGGGAATTTCTGCCTTTTTGCACCATAATATGGGGAATTTTAGCATTTTACCTCAAAATAAGGGGAATTTCAGCTTTTTTGCACCAAAATATGAGGAATTTCTGCCTTTTTGCCACAAAATAAGAAAAATTTCTGCAATTCTGTACCAAAATAAAAGAAATTTCAAAAATTTTGCCCGAAAATAAAGGAAATTTCTGCAATTTTGCCCCAAAATAAGGGAAATTTCTGCCTTTCTGCCACAAAATAAGGGAAATTTTGTCTTTTTGCCCCAAAATAAAAGGAATTTCAGCCTTTTTACCTCATAATAAGGGGAATCTCTGCCTTTTTGCCCCAAAATATGGGGAATTTCTGCATTTTTGCCTCAAAATAAAGAAAATTCCTTCAATTTTGTACCAAAATAAAAGAAATTTCTGCCTTTTTGCCCCAAAATAAAAGATATTCCTGCCTTCTTTCCCTGAAATAAGTGAAATTTCTGCAATTTTGCCCATAATAAGAAAAATTTCTGCAATTTTTCCACAAAATAAGGGAAATTTCTGCAATTTTGCCCCAAAATAAGGGGAATTTCTGACTTTTTGCCGTGAAATAAGGAGAATTTCTTTCTTTTTGCCCCAAAATAATGTGAATTTCTGCATTTTCTCTCAAAATTTGGGGAATTTGTGCAATTTTGCTTCAAAATATGGGGAATTTCTGCCTTATTGCACCAAAATAAAGGGAATTTCTGCAATTTTGCCTCAAAATAAGGGAAATTTCTGCATTTTTGCCACAAAATAAGGGGAATTTCTGCATTTTTGCCCCAAAATAAAGAAAATTTCTGCAATTTGGTACCAAAATAAAAGAAATTTCTGCCTTTTTGCCCCAAAATAAGAGAAATTCCTGCCTTCTTTCCCTGAAATAAGTGAAATTTCTGCAATTTTGCCCAAAATAAGAAAAATTTCTGCAATTTTGCCACAAAATAAGGGATATTTCTGCAATTTTGCCCCAAAATAAGGGGAATTTCTGACGTTATGCCCTGAAATAAGGAGAATTTCTGTCTATTTGCCCCGAAATAATTTGAATTTCTGCATTTTCCCTCAAAATTAGGGGAATTTGTGCAATTTTGCTTCCAAACACAGGGAATTTCTTCCTTATTACACCAAAATAATGGTAATTTCTCCATTTTTGCACCAATATAAAGGGAATTTCTGAGATTTTGCTCCAAAATACAGAAAATTTCTGCCTTATAGCCTAAAATTAAGTGGAATTTCTGCCTTTTTGCACTGAAATATTTGAAATTTCTGCAATTTTACCCAAAAATAAGGGGAATTTCTGTTTTTGGCCCCAAAATTAGGGGAATTTCTGCTTTTTGCCCAAAAATAAGGCAAATTTCTGACTTTTTGCCCTAAAATAAGTGAAATTTCTGCAATTTTGCCCCAAAATAAGAAAAATTTCTGCCTTTTTACCTCCAAATAAGGGGAATTTCAGTCTTTTTACCACAAAATAAGGAGAATTTCTGCATTTTTGCCTCAAAATATTAGAAATTTATGCCTTTTTGCCCAAAATAAGAAAAATTTCTGCAATTTTGTACCAAAATATGGGAAATTTCTGCCTTTTTGCCCCAAAATAAGAAAATTTCTGCTTTTTTCCCTGAAATGAGTGAAATTTCTCCAATTTTGCCCCAAAATAAGTGAAATTTCTTCAATTTTACCCCAAAATAAAAAAAATTTCTGAAATTTTGCCCCAAAATAAGTGGAATTTCTGAGTTTTGCCCCAAAAATAAGGAGAATTTCTGTCTTTTTGCCCCAACATATAGGAAATTTCTGCCTTTTTGTCCCACAATTAGGTTAATTTCTGCAATTTTGCTCCAAAATACGGGGAATTTCTGCCTTTTTGCCCGAAAATAAGAAGAATGCATACCTTTTTGCCATAAAAAAGTCAAATTTCTGTAATTTGGCTCCAAAATAAGAGGAATTTCTGCTTTTTTGCCTCTAAATATGTGGAATTTCTGTCTTTTTCCCCCAAAACAAAAGGAATTTCTGTCTTTTTTGCACCAAAATAAGAAAATTTTCTGACTTATTACCCTAAAATAAGTGAAATTTCTGCAATTTTGCCCCAACATAAGGGAAATTTCTGCCTTTTTGCCCACAAATAAGGGGAATTTCACACTTTTACCTCAAAATAAGGGGAATTTCTGCATTTTTGCCACAAAATAATAGGACTTTCTGCATTTTTGCCCCAAAATAAGAAAAATTTCTGCCTTTTTTCCTGAAATAAGTGAAATTTCTGCAATTTTGCCCCAAAATAAAGGAAATCTCTGGAATTTTGCCCCAAAATAAGTGGAATTTCTGAGTTTTGCCCCCAAATAAGGAGAATTTCTGTCTTTTTGCCCCAACATATAGGGAATTTCTGACTTTTTGCCCCACAGTTAGGGGAATTTCTGACTTTTTGCCCGAAAATAATAAGAATGCATAACTTTTTGCCATGAAAAAGGGAAATTTCTTCATTTTTGCTCCAAAATAAGGGGAATTTCTGCTTTTTTGCCTCCAAATAAGTGGAATTTCTGTACTATTCCCACAAAACAAAGGTAATTTCTGTTTTTTTTGCCACCAAATAAAAGAATTTCTGACTTATTACCCTGAAGTAAGTAAAATTTCTGCAATTTTGCTCCAAAATAAAGAGAATTTCTGCCTTTTTGCCCGAAAATAAGAAGAATGCATAACTTTTTGCCATAAAAAAGGGAAATTTCTTCATTTTTGCTCTAAAATAAGGGGAATTTCTTCTTTTTTGCCTCTAAAAAAGTAAAATTTCTGTCTTTTTCCCCCAAAACAAAGGGAATTTCTGTTTTTTGGCCCCAAAATAAGGAAAATTTCTGACTTATTACCCTGAAATAAGTGAAATTTCTGCAATTTTGCCCCAAAATAAGAGAAATTTCTGAATTTTCCCCCAAATAAGGGGAATTTCAGCCTTTTACCTCAAAATAAGAGAAATTTCTGAATTTTTGCCCCAAAATATGGGAAATTTCCTTCTTTTTGCCCCAAAATAAGAAAAAATTCTGTAATTTTGTTACAAAATAAAAGAAATTTCTGACTTTTGGCCCCAAAATAAGAAAATTTCTGCTTTTTTTTTCTGAAATAAGTGAAATTTCTGCAATTTTGCCCCAAAATAAGTTAAATTTCTGAGTTTTGCCCTAAAATAAGGAGAATTTCTCTCTTTTTGCCCCAACATATAGGGAATTTCTGCCTTTTTGCCGCACAATTAGGGGAATTTCTGCAATTTCGCTCCAAAATACGGGGAATTTCTGCATTTTTTGTCCGAAAATAATAAGAATGCATACCTTTTTGCCAAAAAAATGGAAATTTCTTCATTTTTGCTCCAAAATGAGGGGAATTTCTGCTTTTATGCCTCTAAATAAGTGGAATTTCTGTCTTTTTCCCCCAAAACATAGGGAATTTCTGTCTTTTTTGCCCCAAAATAAGGAAAACTTCTGACTTATTACCCTGAAATAAGTGAAATTTCCGCAATTTTGCCCCAAAATAAGGGAAATTTCTGCCTTTTTACCCCCAAATAAAAGGAATTTCAGCCTTTTTACCTCAAAATAAGGGGAATTTCTGAATTTTCCCCCAAAATATGGGAATTTCTGCCTTTTTGCCCAAAATAAGAAAAATTTCTGCAATTTTGTACCAAAATATGGGAAGTTTCTGCCTTTTTGCCCCAAAATAAGGAAAATTTCTGCCTTTTTTCCCTGAAATAAGTGAAATTTCTCCAATTTTGTCCCAAAATAAGTGAAATTTCTGCAATTTTGCCCCAAAATATGGGAAATTTCTGGAATTTTGCCCCAAAACAAGTGGAATTTCTGAGTTTTGCCCCAAAATAAGGAGAATTTCTGTTTTTTGCCCTAACATATAGGGAATTTCTGCCTTTTTGCCCCACAATTAGGGGAATTTCTGCAATTTTGCTCCAAAATACAAAGAATTTCTGCTTTTTAGCCTGAAAATAAGGGGAATGTATACCTTTTGCCACAAAAAAGAGAAATTTCTTCATTTTTGCTCCAAAATAAAAAGAAGTTCTGGTTTTTTGCCTCTCAAAAAGTGGAATTTCTGGCTTTTTCCCCAAAAACAAAGGGAATTTCTGTCTTTTTGCCCCAAAATAAAGAAAATTTCTGACTTATTACCCTGAAATAAGTGAAATTTTTCAATTTTGCCACAAAATAAGGAAATTTCTGCCTATTTTCCCCCAATTAAGGGGAATTTCAGCCTTTTTTCCTCAAAATAAGGGGAATTTCTGCATTTTTGCCCCAAAATATAGGAAATTTCTGCCTTTTTACTCCAAAATAAGAAAAATTTCTGCAATTTTGTACCAAAATAAAAAAATTTCTGCCTTTTTGCCCCAAAATAAGAAAATTTCATTTTTTTTTTGAAATAAGTGAAATTTCTGCAATTTTGCCACAAAATAAGTGTAATTTCTGCAATTTTGCCCCAAAATAAGTGAAATTTCTGGAACTTTGCTCCAAAATAAGTGGAATTTCTGAGTTTGGCCCTAAAATAAGGAGAATTTCTGTCTTTTTGCACCAACTTATTGGGAATTTCTGCCTTTCTGTCCAACAATTTGGGAAATTTCTGCAATTTTGCTCCAAAATAAGGGGAATTTTGGCCTTTTTGCCCAAAAATAAGAAGAATGCATACCTTTTTGCCCTTAAAAAGTGATATTTCTTCATTTTTGCTCCAAAATAAGGGGAATTTCTGCTTTTTGCCTCTAAAAAAGTGGAATTTCTGTCTTTTCCCCCCAAACAAAAGGAATTTCTGTCATTTGGCCCCAAAATAAGGAAAATTTCTGACTTATTACCCTTAAATAAGTGAAATCGCTGCAATTTTTGGTGCCTTTTTACCCCCAAATAAGGGGAATTTCAGCCTATTTACCTCAAAATAAGGGAAATTTCTGCATTTTTGCCCCAAAATATGGGAAATTTCTGCGTTTTAGCCCCAAAATAAGAAAAATTTCGGCAATTTTGTACCAAAATAAAAAAAAATTCTGCCTTTTTGCCCCAAAATAAGAAAATTTCTGCTTTTTAATAAAATAAGTGAAATTTCTTCAATTTTGCCCAAAATAAGTGAAATTTCTGCAATTTTGTTCCAAAATAAGGGAAATTTCTGGAATTTTGCTCCAAAATAAGTGGTATTTCTGAGTTTTGCCCCAAAATAAGGAGAATTTCTGTCCTTTTGCCCCAACATATAGGGAATTTCTGCCTTTTTGCCCCACCTTTAAGAGAATTTCTGCAATTTTGCTCCAAAATACGGGGAATTTCTGCCTTTTTGTCCGAAAATAAGAAGAATGCATACCTTTTTGCCATAAAAAATGGAAATTTCTTCATTTTTGCTTCAAAATAAGGGGAATTTCTGCTTTTTTGCCTCTAAATAAGTGTAATTTCTGTCTTTTTCCCCAAAAACAAAGGGAATTTTTGTCTTTTTTGCCCTAAATAAAAAAAATTTCTGACTTATTACCCTGAAATAAGTGAAATTTCTGCAATTTTGCCCCAAAATAAGGGAAATTTCTGCCCTTTTGCCCCCAAATATGGGGAATTTCAGCCTTTTTACCTAAAAGTAAGGGGAATTTCTGCATTTTTGCCACAAAATATTAGGAATTTCAGCCCTTTTGCCCCAAAATAAAGAAAATTTCTGCCTTTTTTCCCTGAAATAAGTGAAATTTCTCCAATTTTGTCCCAAAATAAGTGAAATTTCTGCAATTTTGCCCCAAAATAAGGGAAATTTCTGGAATTTTGCCCCAAAATAAGTGGAATTTCTGAGTTTTGCCCCAAAATAAGGAGAATTTCTGTCTTTTTGCCCCAACATATAGGGAATTTCTGCCTTTTTGACCCACAATTAGGGGAATTTCTGCAATTTTGCTCCAAAATATGGGGAATTTCTGCCTTTTTGTCCGAAAATAAGAAGAATGCATACCTTTTTGCCATAAAAAAGGGAAATTTCTTCATTTTTGCTCCAAAATAAGGAAAATTTTCGCTTTTTTGCCTCTAAATAAGTGGAATTTCTGTCTTTTTGCCCCAAAACAAAGGGAACTTCTGTCTTTTTTGCCCCAAAATTAAAAAAATTTCTGACTTATTACCCTGAAATAAGTGAAATTTCTGCAATTTTGCCCCAAAATAAGGGAAATTTCTGCCTTTTTGCCCCCAAATATGGGAAATTTCAGCCTTTTTACCTAAAAGTAAGGGGAATTTCTGCATTTTTGCCACAAAATATTAGGAATTTCAGCCTTTTTGCTTCAAAATAAAGAAAATTACTGCCTTTTTTCCCTGAAATAATTGAAATTTCTGAAATTTTGCCCCAAAATAAGTGAAATTTCTGCAATTTTGTCCCAAAATAAGGGAAATTTATGGAATTTTGCCCCCAAATATGTGGAATTTTTGAGTTTTGCCCCAAAATAATGAGAATTTCTGTATTTTTGCCCCAACATATAGGGAATTTCTGCCTTGTTGTCCCACAATTAGGTGAATTTCTGCAATTTTGCTCCAAAATACGGGGAATTTCTGCCTTTTTGCCCGAAAATAAGTAGAATGCATAGCTTTTTGCCATAAAAAAGAGAAATTTCTTCATTTTTGCTCCAAAATGAGGGGAAATTCCACTTTTTTTGCCTCTAAATAAGTGGAATTTCTGTCTTTTTCCCCCAAAACAAAGGGAATTTCTGTGTTTTTTGCACCAAAATAAGGAAAATTTCTGCAATTTTGTCCCAAAATAAGTGAAATTTCTGCTTTTTTGCCTCTAAATAAGGGAATTTCAGCATTTTTACCCCAAAATAAGGGGAATTTCTGCATTTTTGCCCCAAAATATGGAAAATTTCTGCCTTTTTGCCCCAAAATAAGAAAAAATTCTGCAATTTTTTACCAAAATAAAAGAAATTTCTGCCTTTTTGCCTTAAAATAAGAAAATTTCTGCTTTTTTTTCTGAAATAACTGAAATTTCTGCAATTTTGCCCCAAAATAAGTGAAATTTCTGAGTTTTGCTACAAAATAAAGAGAATTTCTGTTATTTTGCCCCAACATATAAGGAATTTCTGCCTTTTTGCCCCACAATTAGGGGAATTTATGCAATTTTGCTCCATAATACGAGGAATTTCTGCCTTTTTGTCCGAAAATAAGAATGCATACCTTTTTGCCATAAAAAAGTGAAATTTTTTCATTTTTGCTCCAAAATAAGAGGAATTTCTGCTTTTTTCCTCTAAATAATTGGAATTTCTGTTTTTTCCCCCAAAACAAAAGGAATTTCTGTCTTTTTTGCCCCAAAATAAGGAAAATTTCTGACTTATTATCCTGAAATAAGTGAAATTTCTGCAATTTTGCCCCAAAATAAGTGAAATTTCTGCCTTTTTTCCTACAAAATAAGAAAAATTTCTACAATTTTGTACCAAAATAATAGAAATTACTGCCTTTTTGCCCCAAAATAAGTGAAATTTCTGGAATTTTGCTCCAAAATAAGAGGAATTTCTGAGTTTTGTCCCAAAATAAAGAGAATTTCTTTTTTTTTTCCTTAACATATAGGGAATTTCTGCCTTTTTGCCCCACAATTAGGGGAATTTCTGCAATTTTGCTCCAAAATACGGGGAATTTCTGCCTTTTTGCCCGAAAATAAGAAGAATGCATACCTTTTTGCCATAAAAAAGGGAAATTTCTTCATTTTTGCTCCTAAATAAGGGGAATTAATGCTTTTTTGCCTCTAAATAAGTGGAATTTATGTATTTTTCCCCCAAAACAAAGGGAATTTCTGTCTTTTTTGCCCAAAATAAGGAAAATTTCTGACTTATTATCCTGAAATAAGTGAAATTTGTGCAATTTTGCCCCAAAATAAGGGAAATTTCTGCCTTTTTGCCCCAAATAATGGGAATTTCAGCCTTTTTACCTCAAAATAAGGGGAATGTTTGCATTTGTGTCACAAAATATTAGGAATTTCTGCCTTTTTGCCCCAAAATAAGGAAAATTTCTTACTTATTACCCTGAATTAAGTGAAATTTTTGCAATTTTGCCCCAAAATAAGGAAATTTCTGACTTTTTGCTTCCAATTAAGGGGAATTTCAGCCTTTTTCATCAACATAAGGGGAATTTCGGCATTTTTGCCCCAAAATATGGGAAATTTCTGCTTTTTTGCTCCAAAATAAGAAAAATTTCTGCAATTTTTTAACAAAATAAAAGAAATTTCTGCCTTCTTGCCCCAAAATAAGAAAATTTCTGCTTTTTTTTGAAATAAGTGAAATTTCTGCAATTTTGCCCAAAAATAAGGGAAATCTTTAGAATTTTGCCCCCAAATAAGTGGAATTTCTGAGTTCTGCCCCAAAATTAGGAGAATTTCTGTCTTTTTGCCCCAACATATAGGGAATTTCTGCCTTTTTGCCCCACAATTAGGGGAATTTCTGCAATTTTGCTCCAAAATACGGGGAATTTCTGCCTTTTTGCCCGAAAATAAGAAGAATGCATAGCTTTTTGCCATAAAAAAGGGAAATTTCTTCATTTTTGCTCCAAAATAAGGGGAATTTCTGCTTTTTTGCCTCTAAATAAGTGGAATTTCTGTCTTTTTCCCTGAAAACAAAGGTAATTTCTGTATTTTTTGCCACAAAATAAGGAAAATTTCTGACTTATTACCCTGAAGTAAGTGAAATTTCTGCAATTTTGCCCCAAAATAAGGAGAATTTCTGCTTTTTTGCCTCTAAATAAGTGGAATCTATGTATTTTTCCCCCAAAACAAAGGGAAATTCTGTCTTTTTTGCCCAAAATAAGGAAAATTTCTGACTTATTACCCTAAAATAAGTGAAATTTCTGCAATTTTGCCCCAAAATAATAGAAATTTCTGCCTTTTTGCCCCCAAATAAGGGGAATTTCAGCCTTCTTATCTCAAAATAAGGGGAATTTCTGCATTTTGCCACAAAATATTAGGAATTTCTGCCTTTTTGCCCCAAAATAAGAAAAATTTCTGACTTATTTCCCTGAAGTAAGTGAAATTTTTGCAATTTTGCCTCAAAATAAGGAAATTTCTGCCTGTTTATCCCAATTAAGGGGAATTTCAGGCTTTTTCCTCAAAATAAGGGGAATTTCTGCATTTTTGCCCCAAAATATGGGAAATTTCTGCCTTTTTGCTACAAAATAAGAAAAATTTCTACAATTTTGTACCAAAATAATAGAAATTTCTGCCTTTTTGCCCCAAAATAAGTGAAATTTCTGGAATTTCGCTCCAAAATAAGAGGAATTTCTGAGTTTTGCCCCAAAATAAAGAGAATTTCTGTCTTTTTTGCCTTAACATATAGGGAATTTCTGCCTTTTTGCCACACAATTAGGGGAATTTCTGCAATTTTGCTCCAAAATATGGGGAATTTCTGCCTTTTTGCCCGAAAATAAGAAGAATGCATAGCTTTTTGCCATAAAAAAGTGAAATTTCTTCATTATTGCTCCAAAATAAGGGGAATTTCTGCTTTTTTGCCTCTAAAAAAGTGGAATTTATGTATTTTTCCCCCAAAACAAAGGGAATTTCTGTCTTTTTTGCACCAAAATAAGGAAAATTCCTGACTTATTACCCTGAAATAAGTGAAATTTCTGCAATTGTGCCCCAAAATAATGGAAATTTCTGCCTTTTTGCCCCCAAATAAGGGGAATTTCAGCCTTTTTACCTCAAAATAAGGAGAATTTCTGCATTTTTGCCCCAAAATATGGGAAATTTCTGCCTTTTTGCTACAAAATAAGAAAAATTTCTACAATTTTGTACCAAAATAATAGAAATTACTGCCTTTTTGCCCCAAAATAAGTGAAATTTCTGGAATTTTGCTCCAAAATAAGAGGAATTTCTGAGTTTTGCCCCAAAATAAACAGAATTTCTGTCTTTTTGCCTTAACATATAGGGAATTTCTGCCTTTTTGCCCCACAATTAGGGGAATTTCTGCAATTTTGCTCCAAAATACGGGGAATTTCTGCTTTTTTGCCCGAAAATAAGAAGAATGCATACCTTTTTGCCATAAAAAAGGGAAATTTCTTCATTTTTGCTCCTAAATAAGGGGAATTTCTGCTTTTTTGCCTCTAAATAAGTGGAATTTATGTATTTTTCCCACAAAACAAAGGGAATTTCTGTCTTTTTTGCCCAAAATAAGGAAAATTTCTGACTTATTATCCTGAAATAAGTGAAATTTCTGCAATTTTGTCCCAAAATAAGGGAAATTTCTGCCTTTTTGCCCCCAAATAATGGGAATTTCAGCCTTTTTACCTCAAAATAAGGGGAATGTTTGCATTTTTGTCACAAAATATTAGGAATTTCTGCCTTTTTGCCCCAAAATAAGGAAAATTTCTTACTTATTACCCTGAATTAAGTGAAATTTTTGCAATTTTGCCCCAAAATAAGGAAATTTCTGACTTTTTGCTTCCAATTAAGGGGAATTTCAGCCTTTTTCATCAACATAAGGGGAATTTCGGCATTTTTGCCCCAAAATATGGGAAATTTCTGCTTTTTTGCTCCAAAATAAGAAAAATTTCTGCAATTTTTTACCAAAATAAAAGAAATTTCTGCCTTCTTGCCCCAAAATAAGAAAATTTCTGCTTTTTTTTTTGAAATAAGTGAAATTTCTGCAATTTTGCCCAAAAATAAGGGAAATCTTTAGAATTTTGCCCCCAAATAAGTGGAATTTCTGAGTTCTGCCCCAAAATTAGGAGAATTTCTGTCTTTTTGCCCCAACATATAGGGAATTTCTGCCTTTTTGCCCCACAATTAGGGGAATTTCTGCAATTTTGCTCCAAAATACGGGGAATTTCTGCCTTTTTTCCTGAAAATAAGAAGAATGCATAACTTTTTGCCATAAAAAAGGGAAATTTCTTCATTTTTGCTCCAAAATAAGGGGAATTTCTGCTTTTTTGCCTCTAAATAAGTGGAATTTCTGTCTTTTTCCCTGAAAACAAAGGTAATTTCTGTATTTTTTGCCACAAAATAAGGAAAATTTCTGACTTATTACCCTGAAGTAAGTGAAATTTCTGCAATTTTGCCCCAAAATAAGGAGAATTTCTGCTTTTTTGCCTCTAAATAAGTGGAATCTATGTATTTTTCCCCCAAAACAAAGGGAAATTCTGTCTTTTTTGCCCAAAATAAGGAAAATTTCTGACTTATTATTCTAAAATAAGTGAAATTTCTGCAATTTTGCCCCAAAATAATAGAAATTTCTGCCTTTTTGCCCCCAAATAAGGGGAATTTCAGCCTTCTTATCTCAAAATAAGGGGAATTTCTGCATTTTGCCACAAAATATTAGGAATTTCTGCCTTTTTGCCCCAAAATAAGAAAAATTTCTGACTTATTTCCCTGAAGTAAGTGAAATTTTTGCAATTTTGCCTCAAAATAAGGAAATTTCTGCCTGTTTACCCCAATTAAGGGGAATTTCAGGCTTTTTCCTCAAAATAAGGGGAATTTCTGCATTTTTGCCCCAAAATATGGGAAATTTCTGCCTTTTTGCTACAAAATAAGAAAAATTTCTACAATTTTGTACCAAAATAATAGAAATTTCTGCCTTTTTGCCCCAAAATAAGTGAAATTTCTGGAATTTCGCTCCAAAATAAGAGGAATTTCTGAGTTTTGCCCCAAAATAAAGAGAATTTCTGTCTTTTTTGCCTTAACATATAGGGAATTTCTGCCTTTTTGCCACACAATTAGGGGAATTTCTGCAATTTTGCTCCAAAATATGGGGAATTTCTGCCTTTTTGCCCGAAAATAAGAAGAATGCATAGCTTTTTGCCATAAAAAAGTGAAATTTCTTCATTATTGCTCCAAAATAAGGGGAATTTCTGCTTTTTTGCCTCAAAAAAGTGGAATTTATGTATTTTTCCCCCAAAACAAAGGGAATTTCTGTCTTTTTTGCACCAAAATAAGGAAAATTCCTGACTTATTACCCTGAAATAAGTGAAATTTCTGCAATTGTGCCCCAAAATAATGGAAATTTCTGCCTTTTTGCCCCCAAATAAGGGGAATTTCAGCCTTTTTACCTCAAAATAAGGAGAATTTCTGCATTTTTGCCCCAAAATATGGGAAATTTCTGCCTTTTTGCTACAAAATAAGAAAAATTTCTACAATTTTGTACCAAAATAATAGAAATTACTGCCTTTTTGCCCCAAAATAAGTGAAATTTCTGGAATTTTGCTCCAAAATAAGAGGAATTTCTGAGTTTTGCCCCAAAATAAAGAGAATTTCTGTCTTTTTGCCTTAACATATACGGAATTTCTGCCTTTTTGCCCCACAATTAGGGGAATTTCTGCAATTTTGCTCCAAAATACGGGGAATTTCTGCTTTTTTGCCCGAAAATAAGAAGAATGCATACCTTTTTGCCATAAAAAAGGGAAATTTCTTCATTTTTGCTCCTAAATAAGGGGAATTTCTGCTTTTTTGCCTCTAAATATGTGGAATTTATGTATTTTTCCCACAAAACAAAGGGAATTTCTGTCTTTTTTGCCCAAAATAAGGAAAATTTCTGACTTATTATCCTGAAATAAGTGAAATTTCTGCAATTTTGTCCCAAAATAAGGGAAATTTCTGCCTTTTTGCCCCCAAATAATGGGAATTTCAGCCTTTTTACCTCAAAATAAGGGGAATGTTTGCATTTTTGTCACAAAATATTAGGAATTTCTGCCTTTTTGCCCCAAAATAAGGAAAATTTCTTACTTATTACCCTGAATTAAGTGAAATTTTTGCAATTTTGCCCCAAAATAAGGAAATTTCTGACTTTTTGCTTCCAATTAAGGGGAATTTCAGCCTTTTTCATCAACATAAGGGGAATTTCGGCATTTTTGCCCCAAAATATGGGAAATTTCTGCTTTTTTGCTCCAAAATAAGAAAAATTTCTGCAATTTTTTACCAAAATAAAAGAAATTTCTGCCTTCTTGCCCCAAAATAAGAAAATTTCTGCTTTTTTTTGAAATAAGTGAAATTTCTGCAATTTTGCCCAAAAATAAGGGAAATCTTTAGAATTTTGCCCCCAAATAAGTGGAATTTCTGAGTTCTGCCCCAAAATTAGGAGAATTTCTGTCTTTTTGCCCCAACATATAGGGAATTTCTGCCTTTTTGCCCCACAATTAGGGGAATTTCTGCAATTTTGCTCCAAAATACGGGGAATTTCTGCCTTTTTTCCTGAAAATAAGAAGAATGCATAACTTTTTGCCATAAAAAAGGGAAATTTCTTCATTTTTGCTCCAAAATAAGGGGAATTTCTGCTTTTTTGCCTCTAAATAAGTGGAATTTCTGTCTTTTTCCCCGAAAACAAAGGTAATTTCTGTATTTTTTGCCACAAAATAAGGAAAATTTCTGACTTATTACCCTGAAGTAAGTGAAATTTCTGCAATTTTGCCCCAAAATAAGGAGAATTTCTGCTTTTTTGCCTCTAAATAAGTGGAATCTATGTATTTTTCCCCCAAAACAAAGGGAAATTCTGTCTTTTTTGCCCAAAATAAGGAAAATTTCTGATTATTATTCTAAAATAAGTGAAATTTCTGCAATTTTGCCCCAAAATAATGGAAATTTCTGCCTTTTTGCCCCCAAATTAGGGGAATTTCAGCCTTCTTATCTCAAAATAAGGGGAATTTCTGCATTTTGCCACAAAATATTAGGAATTTCTGCCTTTTTGCCCCAAAATAAGAAAAATTTCTGACTTATTACCCTGAAGTAAGTGAAATTTTTGCAATTTTGCCACAAAATAAGGAAATTTCTGCCTGTTTGCCCCCAATTAAGGGGAATTTCAGGCTTTTTCCTCAAAATAAGGGGAATTTCTGCATTTTTGCCCCAAAATATGAGAAATTTCTGCCTTTTTGCTACAAAATAAGGAAAATTTCTACAATTTTGTACCAAAATAATAGAAATTTCTTCCTTTTTGCCCCAAAATAAGTGAAATTTCTGGAATTTCGCTCCAAAATAAGAGGAATTTCTGAGTTTTGCCCCAAAATAAAGAGAATTTCTGTCTTTTTGCCTTAACATATAGGGAATTTCTGCCTTTTTGCCCCACAATTAGGGGAATTTCTGCAATTTTGCTCCAAAATATGGGGAATTTCTGCCTTTTTGCCCGAAAATAAGAAGAATGCATAGCTTTTTGCCATAAAAAAGTGAAATTTCTTCATTATTGCTCCAAAATAAGGGGAATTTCTGCTTTTTTGCCTCTAAATAAGTGGAATTTATGTATTTTTCCCCCAAAACAAAGGGAATTTCTGTCTTTTTTGCACCAAAATAAGGAAAATTCCTGACTTATTACCCTGAAATAAGTGAAATTTCTGCAATTGTGCCCCAAAATAATGGAAATTTCTGCCTTTTTGCCCCCAAATAAGGGGAATTTCAGCCTTTTTACCTCAAAATAAGGGGAATTTCTGCATTTTTGCCCCAAAATATGGGAAATTTCTGCCTTTTTGCTACAAAATAAGAAAAATTTCTACAATTTTGTACCAAAATAATAGAAATTACTGCCTTTTTGCCCCAAAATAAGTGAAATTTCTGGAATTTTGCTCCAAAATAAGAGGAATTTCTGAGTTTTGCCCCAAAATAAAGAGAATTTCTGTCTTTTTGCCTTAACATATAGGGAATTTCTTCCTTTTTGCCCCACAATTAGGGGAATTTCTGCAATTTTGCTCCAAAATACGGGGAATTTCTGCTTTTTTGCCCGAAAATAAGAAGAATGCATACCTTTTTGCCATAAAAAAGGGAAATTTCTTCATTTTTGCTCCTAAATAAGGGGAATTTCTGCTTTTTTGCCTCTAAATAAGTGGAATTTATGTATTTTTCCCACAAAACAAAGGGAATTTCTGTCTTTTTTGCCCAAAATAAGGAAAATTTCTGACTTATTATCCTGAAATAAGTGAAATTTCTGCAATTTTGTCCCAAAATAAGGGAAATTTCTGCCTTTTTGCCCCCAAATAATGGGAATTTCAGCCTTTTTACCTCAAAATAAGGGGAATGTTTGCATTTTTGTCACAAAATATTAGGAATTTCTGCCTTTTTGCCCCAAAATAAGGAAAATTTCTTACTTATTACCCTGAATTAAGTGAAATTTTTGCAATTTTGCCCCAAAATAAGGAAATTTCTTACTTTTTGCTTCCAATTAAGGGGAATTTCAGCCTTTTTCATCAACATAAGGGGAATTTCGGTATTTTTGCCCCAAAATATGGGAAATTTCTGCTTTTTTGCTCCAAAATAAGAAAAATTTCTGCAATTTTTTACCAAAATAAAAGAAATTTCTGCCTTCTTGCCCCAAAATAAGAAAATTTCTGCTTTTTTTTGAAATAAGTGAAATTTCTGCAATTTTGCCCAAAAATAAGGGAAATCTTTAGAATTTTGCCCCCAAATAAGTGGAATTTCTGAGTTCTGCCCCAAAATTAGGAGAATTTCTGTCTTTTTGCCCCAACATATAGGGAATTTCTGCCTTTTTGCCCCACAATTAGGGGAATTTCTGCAATTTTGCTCCAAAATACGGGGAATTTCTGCCTTTTTTCCTGAAAATAAGAAGAATGCATAACTTTTTGCCATAAAAAAGGGAAATTTCTTCATTTTTGCTCCAAAATAAGGGGAATTTCTGCTTTTTTGCCTCTAAATAAGTGGAATTTCTGTCTTTTTCCCCGAAAACAAAGGTAATTTCTGTATTTTTTGCCACAAAATAAGGAAAATTTCTGACTTATTACCCTGAAGTAAGTGAAATTTCTGCAATTTTGCCCCAAAATAAGGAGAATTTCTGCTTTTTTGCCTCTAAATAAGTGGAATCTATGTATTTTTCCCCCAAAACAAAGGGAAATTCTGTCTTTTTTGCCCAAAATAAGGAAAATTTCTGACTTATTATTCTAAAATAAGTGAAATTTCTGCAATTTTGCCCCAAAATAATGGAAATTTCTGCCTTTTTGCCCCCAAATAAGGGGAATTTCAGCCTTCTTATCTCAAAATAAGGGGAATTTCTGCATTTTGCCACAAAATATTAGGAATTTCTGCCTTTTTGCCCCAAAATAAGAAAAATTTCTGACTTATTACCCTGAAGTAAGTGAAATTTTTGCAATTTTGCCACAAAATAAGGAAATTTCTGCCTGTTTGCCCCCAATTAAGGGGAATTTCAGGCTTTTTCCTCAAAATAAGGGGAATTTCTGCATTTTTGCCCCAAAATATGAGAAATTTCTGCCTTTTTGCTACAAAATAAGGAAAATTTCTACAATTTTGTACCAAAATAATAGAAATTTCTTCCTTTTTGCCCCAAAATAAGTGAAATTTCTGGAATTTCGCTCCAAAATAAGAGGAATTTCTGAGTTTTGCCCCAAAATAAAGAGAATTTCTGTCTTTTTGCCTTAACATATAGGGAATTTCTGCCTTTTTGCCCCACAATTAGGGGAATTTCTGCAATTTTGCTCCAAAATATGGGGAATTTCTGCCTTTTTGCCCGAAAATAAGAAGAATGCATAGCTTTTTGCCATAAAAAAGTGAAATTTCTTCATTATTGCTCCAAAATAAGGGGAATTTCTGCTTTTTTGCCTCTAAATAAGTGGAATTTATGTATTTTTCCCCCAAAACAAAGGGAATTTCTGTCTTTTTTGCACCAAAATAAGGAAAATTCCTGACTTATTACCCTGAAATAAGTGAAATTTCTGCAATTGTGCCCCAAAATAATGGAAATTTCTGCCTTTTTGCCCCCAAATAAGGGGAATTTCAGCCTTTTTACCTCAAAATAAGGGGAATTTCTGCATTTTTGCCCCAAAATATGGGAAATTTCTGCCTTTTTGCTACAAAATAAGAAAAATTTCTACAATTTTGTACCAAAATAATAGAAATTACTGCCTTTTTGCCCCAAAATAAGTGAAATTTCTGGAATTTTGCTCCAAAATAAGAGGAATTTCTGAGTTTTGCCCCAAAATAAAGAGAATTTCTGTCTTTTTGCCTTAACATATAGGGAATTTCTTCCTTTTTGCCCCACAATTAGGGGAATTTCTGCAATTTTGCTCCAAAATACGGGGAATTTCTGCTTTTTTGCCCGAAAATAAGAAGAATGCATACCTTTTTGCCATAAAAAAGGGAAATTTCTTCATTTTTGCTCCTAAATAAGGGGAATTTCTGCTTTTTTGCCTCTAAATAAGTGGAATTTATGTATTTTTCCCACAAAACAAAGGGAATTTCTGTCTTTTTTGCCCAAAATAAGGAAAATTTCTGACTTATTATCCTGAAATAAGTGAAATTTCTGCAATTTTGTCCCAAAATAAGGGAAATTTCTGCCTTTTTGCCCCCAAATAATGGGAATTTCAGCCTTTTTACCTCAAAATAAGGGGAATGTTTGCATTTTTGTCACAAAATATTAGGAATTTCTGCCTTTTTGCCCCAAAATAAGGAAAATTTCTTACTTATTACCCTGAATTAAGTGAAATTTTTGCAATTTTGCCCCAAAATAAGGAAATTTCTTACTTTTTGCTTCCAATTAAGGGGAATTTCAGCCTTTTTCATCAACATAAGGGGAATTTCGGCATTTTTGCCCCAAAATATGGGAAATTTCTGCTTTTTTGCTCCAAAATAAGAAAAATTTCTGCAATTTTTTACCAAAATAAAAGAAATTTCTGCCTTCTTGCCCCAAAATAAGAAAATTTCTGCTTTTTTTTGAAATAAGTGAAATTTCTGCAATTTTGCCCAAAAATAAGGGAAATCTTTAGAATTTTGCCCCCAAATAAGTGGAATTTCTGAGTTCTGCCCCAAAATTAGGAGAATTTCTGTCTTTTTGCCCCAACATATAGGGAATTTCTGCCTTTTTGCCCCACAATTAGGGGAATTTCTGCAATTTTGCTCCAAAATACGGGGAATTTCTGCCTTTTTTCCTGAAAATAAGAAGAATGCATAACTTTTTGCCATAAAAAAGGGAAATTTCTTCATTTTTGCTCCAAAATAAGGGGAATTTCTGCTTTTTTGCCTCTAAATAAGTGGAATTTCTGTCTTTTTCCCCGAAAACAAAGGTAATTTCTGTATTTTTTGCCACAAAATAAGGAAAATTTCTGACTTATTACCCTGAAGTAAGTGAAATTTCTGCAATTTTGCCCCAAAATAAGGAGAATTTCTGCTTTTTTGCCTCTAAATAAGTGGAATCTATGTATTTTTCCCCCAAAACAAAGGGAAATTCTGTCTTTTTTGCCCAAAATAAGGAAAATTTCTGACTTATTATTCTAAAATAAGTGAAATTTCTGCAATTTTGCCCCAAAATAATGGAAATTTCTGCCTTTTTGCCCCCAAATAAGGGGAATTTCAGCCTTCTTATCTCAAAATAAGGGGAATTTCTGCATTTTGCCACAAAATATTAGGAATTTCTGCCTTTTTGCCCCAAAATAAGAAAAATTTCTGACTTATTACCCTGAAGTAAGTGAAATTTTTGCAATTTTGCCACAAAATAAGGAAATTTCTGCCTGTTTGCCCCCAATTAAGGGGAATTTCAGGCTTTTTCCTCAAAATAAGGGGAATTTCTGCATTTTTGCCCCAAAATATGAGAAATTTCTGCCTTTTTGCTACAAAATAAGAAAAATTTCTACAATTTTGTACCAAAATAATAGAAATTTCTGCCTTTTTGCCCCAAAATAAGTGAAATTTCTGGAATTTCGCTCCAAAATAAGAGGAATTTCTGAGTTTTGCCCCAAAATAAAGAGAATTTCTGTCTTTTTGCCTTAACATATAGGGAATTTCTGCCTTTTTGCCCCACAATTAGGGGAATTTCTGCAATTTTGCTCCAAAATATGGGGAATTTCTGCCTTTTTGCCCGAAAATAAGAAGAATGCATAGCTTTTTGCCATAAAAAAGTGAAATTTCTTCATTATTGCTCCAAAATAAGGGGAATTTCTGCTTTTTTGCCTCTAAATAAGTGGAATTTATGTATTTTTCCCCCAAAACAAAGGGAATTTCTGTCTTTTTTGCACCAAAATAAGGAAAATTCCTGACTTATTACCCTGAAATAAGTGAAATTTCTGCAATTGTGCCCCAAAATAATGGAAATTTCTGCCTTTTTGCCCCCAAATAAGGGGAATTTCAGCCTTTTTACCTCAAAATAAGGGGAATTTCTGCATTTTTGCCCCAAAATATGGGAAATTTCTGCCTTTTTGCTACAAAATAAGAAAAATTTCTACAATTTTGTACCAAAATAATAGAAATTACTGCCTTTTTGCCCCAAAATAAGTGAAATTTCTGGAATTTTGCTCCAAAATAAGAGGAATTTCTGAGTTTTGCCCCAAAATAAAGAGAATTTCTGTCTTTTTGCCTTAACATAGAGGGAATTTCTGCCTTTTTGCCCCACAATTAGGGGAATTTCTGCAATTTTGCTCCAAAATACGGGGAATTTCTGCTTTTTTGCCCGAAAATAAGAAGAATGCATACCTTTTTGCCATAAAAAAGGGAAATTTCTTCATTTTTGCTCCTAAATAAGGGGAATTTCTGCTTTTTTGCCTCTAAATAAGTGGAATTTATGTATTTTTCCCACAAAACAAAGGGAATTTCTGTCTTTTTTGCCCAAAATAAGGAAAATTTCTGACTTATTATCCTGATATAAGTGAAATTTCTGCAATTTTGTCCCAAAATAAGGGAAATTTCTGCCTTTTTGCCCCCAAATAATGGGAATTTCAGCCTTTTTACCTCAAAATAAGGGGAATGTTTGCATTTTTGTCACAAAATATTAGGAATTTCTGCCTTTTTGCCCCAAAATAAGGAAAATTTCTTACTTATTACCCTGAATTAAGTGAAATTTTTGCAATTTTGCCCCAAAATAAGGAAATTTCTGACTTTTTGCTTCCAATTAAGGGGAATTTCAGCCTTTTTCATCAACATAAGGGGAATTTCGGCATTTTTGCCCCAAAATATGGGAAATTTCTGCTTTTTTGCTCCAAAATAAGAAAAATTTCTGCAATTTTTTACCAAAATAAAAGAAATTTCTGCCTTCTTGCCCCAAAATAAGAAAATTTCTGCTTTTTTTGAAATAAGTGAAATTTCTGCAATTTTGCCCAAAAATAAGGGAAATCTTTAGAATTTTGCCCCCAAATAAGTGGAATTTCTGAGTTCTGCCCCAAAATTAGGAGAATTTCTGTCTTTTTGCCCCAACATATAGGGAATTTCTGCCTTTTTGCCCCACAATTAGGGGAATTTCTGCAATTTTGCTCCAAAATACGGGGAATTTCTGCCTTTTTTCCTGAAAATAAGAAGAATGCATAACTTTTTGCCATAAAAAAGGGAAATTTCTTCATTTTTGCTCCAAAATAAGGGGAATTTCTGCTTTTTTGCCTCTAAATAAGTGGAATTTCTGTCTTTTTCCCCGAAAACAAAGGTAATTTCTGTATTTTTTGCCACAAAATAAGGAAAATTTCTGACTTATTACCCTGAAGTAAGTGAAATTTCTGCAATTTTGCCCCAAAATAAGGAGAATTTCTGCTTTTTTGCCTCTAAATAAGTGGAATCTATGTATTTTTCCCCCAAAACAAAGGGAAATTCTGTCTTTTTTGCCCAAAATAAGGAAAATTTCTGATTATTATTCTAAAATAAGTGAAATTTCTGCAATTTTGCCCCAAAATAATGGAAATTTCTGCCTTTTTGCCCCCAAATAAGGGGAATTTCAGCCTTCTTATCTCAAAATAAGGGGAATTTCTGCATTTTGCCACAAAATATTAGGAATTTCTGCCTTTTTGCCCCAAAATAAGAAAAATTTCTGACTTATTACCCTGAAGTAAGTGAAATTTTTGCAATTTTGCCACAAAATAAGGAAATTTCTGCCTGTTTGCCCCCAATTAAGGGGAATTTCAGGCTTTTTCCTCAAAATAAGGGGAATTTCTGCATTTTTGCCCCAAAATATGAGAAATTTCTGCCTTTTTGCTACAAAATAAGAAAAATTTCTACAATTTTGTACCAAAATAATAGAAATTTCTTCCTTTTTGCCCCAAAATAAGTGAAATTTCTGGAATTTCGCTCCAAAATAAGAGGAATTTCTGAGTTTTGCCCCAAAATAAAGAGAATTTCTGTCTTTTTGCCTTAACATATAGGGAATTTCTGCCTTTTTGCCCCACAATTAGGGGAATTTCTGCAATTTTGCTCCAAAATATGGGGAATTTCTGCCTTTTTGCCCGAAAATAAGAAGAATGCATAGCTTTTTGCCATAAAGAAGTGAAATTTCTTCATTATTGCTCCAAAATAAGGGGAATTTCTGCTTTTTTGCCTCTAAATAAGTGGAATTTATGTATTTTTCCCCCAAAACAAAGGGAATTTCTGTCTTTTTTGCACCAAAATAAGGAAAATTCCTGACTTATTACCCTGAAATAAGTGAAATTTCTGCAATTGTGCCCCAAAATAATGGAAATTTCTGCCTTTTTGCCCCCAAATAAGGGGAATTTCAGCCTTTTTACCTCAAAATAAGGGGAATTTCTGCATTTTTGCCCCAAAATATGGGAAATTTCTGCCTTTTTGCTACAAAATAAGAAAAATTTCTACAATTTTGTACCAAAATAATAGAAATTACTGCCTTTTTGCCCCAAAATAAGTGAAATTTCTGGAATTTTGCTCCAAAATAAGAGGAATTTCTGAGTTTTGCCCCAAAATAAAGAGAATTTCTGTCTTTTTGCCTTAACATATAGGGAATTTCTTCCTTTTTGCCCCACAATTAGGGGAATTTCTGCAATTTTGCTCCAAAATACGGGGAATTTCTGCTTTTTTGCCCGAAAATAAGAAGAATGCATACCTTTTTGCCATAAAAAAGGGAAATTTCTTCATTTTTGCTCCTAAATAAGGGGAATTTCTGCTTTTTTGCCTCTAAATAAGTGGAATTTATGTATTTTTCCCACAAAACAAAGGGAATTTCTGTCTTTTTTGTCCAAAATAAGGAAAATTTCTGACTTATTATCCTGAAATAAGTGAAATTACTGCAATTTTGTCCCAAAATAAGGGAAATTTCTGCCTTTTTGCCCCCAAATAATGGGAATTTCAGCCTTTTTACCTCAAAATAAGGGGAATGTTTGCATTTTTGTCACAAAATATTAGGAATTTCTGCCTTTTTGCCCCAAAATAAGGAAAATTTCTTACTTATTACCCTGAATTAAGTGAAATTTTTGCAATTTTGCCCCAAAATAAGGAAATTTCTGACTTTTTGCTTCCAATTAAGGGGAATATCAGCCTTTTTCATCAACATAAGGGGAATTTCGGCATTTTTGCCCCAAAATATGGGAAATTTCTGCTTTTTTGCTCCAAAATAAGAAAAATTTCTGCAATTTTTTACCAAAATAAAAGAAATTTCTGCCTTCTTGGCCCAAAATAAGAAAATTTCTGCTTTTTTTTGAAATAAGTGAAATTTCTGCAATTTTGCCCAAAAATAAGGGAAATCTTTAGAATTTTGCCCCCAAATAAGTGGAATTTCTGAGTTCTGCCCCAAAATTAGGAGAATTTCTGTCTTTTTGCCCCAACATATAGGGAATTTCTGCCTTTTTGCTCCACAATTAAAGGAATTTCTGCAATTTTGCTCCAAAATACGGGGAATTTCTGCCTTTTTGCCTGAAAATAAGAAGAATGCATAACTTTTTGCCATAAAAAGGGAGATTTCTTCATTTTTGCTCCAAAATAAGGGGAATTTCTGCTTTTTTGCCTCTAAATAAGTGGAATTTCTGTCTTTTTCCACGAAAACAAAGGTAATTTCTGTATTTTTTGCCACAAAATAAAGAAAATTTCTGACTTATTACCCTGAAGTAAGTGAAATTTCTGCAATTTTGCCCCAAAATAAGGAGAATTTCTGCTTTTTTGACTCTAAATAAGTGGAATTTATGTATTTTTCCCCCAAAACAAAGGGAAATTCTGTCTTTTTTGCCCAAAATAAAGAAAATTTCTGACTTATTACCCTAAAATAAGTGAAATTTTTGCATTTTTGCCCCAAAATATGGGAAATTTCTGCGTTTTAGCCCCAAAATAAGAAAAATTTCTGCAATTTTGTACCAAAATAAAGAAAATTCTGCCTTTTTGCCCCAAAATAAGAAAATTTCTGCTTTTTTTCTAAAATAAGTTAAATTTCTGCAATTTTGCCCAAAAGAAGTGAAAGTTCTGCAATTTTGTTCCACAATAAGGGAAATTTCTGGAATTTTGCTCCAAAATAAGTGGTATTTCTGAGTTTTGCCCCAAAATAAGGAGAATTTCTGTCCTTTTGCCCCAACATATAGGGAATTTCTGCCTTTTTGCCCCACCTTTAAGGGAATTTCTGCAATTTTGCTCCAAAATACGGGGAATTTCTGCCTTTTTGTCCGAAAATAAGAAGAATGCATACCTTTTTGCCATAAAAAATGGAAATTTCTTCATTTTTGCTTCAAAATAAGGGGAATTTCTGCTTTTTTGCCTCTAAATAAGTGTAATTTCTGTCTTTTTATCCCAAAACAAAGGGAATTTTTGTCTTTTTTGCCCTAAATAAAAAAAAATTTCTGACTTATTACCCTGAAATAAGTGAAATTTCTGCAATTTTGCCCCAAAATAAGGGAAATTTCTGTCCTTTTGCCCCCAAATATGGGGAATTTCAGCCTTTTTACCTAAAAGTAAGGGAAATTTCTGCATTTTTGCCACAAAATATTAGGAATTTCAGCCCTTTTGCCCAAAATAAAGAAAATTTCTGCCTTTTTTCCCTGAAATAAGTGAAATTTCTCCAATTTTGTCCCAAAATAAGTGAAATTTCTGCAATTTTGTCCCAAAATAAGGGAAATTTATGGAATTTTGCCCCCAAATATGTGGAATTTTTGAGTTTTGCCCCAAAATAATGAGAATTTCGGTATTTTTGCCCCAACATATAGGGAATTTCTGCCTTTTTGCCCCACAATTAGGGGAATTTCTGCAATTTTGCTCCAAAATACGGGGAATTTCTGCCTTTTTGCCCGAAAATAAGTAGAATGCATACCTTTTTGCCATAAAAAAGAGAAATTTCTTCATTTTTGCTCCAAAATGAGGGGAATTTCCGCTTTTTTTGCCTCTAAATGAGTGGAATTTCTGTCTTTTTCCCCCAAAACAAAAAGAATTTATGTCTTTTTTGCACCAAAATAAGGAAAATTTCTGCAATTTTGCCCCAAAATAAGTGAAATTTCTGCTTTTTTGCCCCCAAATAAGGGAATTTCAGCCTTTTTACCCCAAAATAAGGGGAATTTCTGCATTTTTGCCCCAAAATATGGAAAATTTCTGCCTTTTTGCCCCAAAATAAGAAAAAATTCTGCAATTTTGTACCAAAATAAAAGAAATTTCTGCCTTTTTGCCCCAAAATAAGAAAATTTCTGCTTTTTTTTCTGAAATAACTGAAATTTCTGCAATTTTGCCCCAAAATAAGTGAAATTTCTGAGTTTTGCTACAAAATATAGAGAATTTCTGTCTTTTTGCCCCAACATATAAGGAATTTCTGCCTTTTTGCCCCACAATTAGGGGAATTTATGCAGTTTTGCTCCATAATACGAGCAATTTCTGCCTTTTTGTCCGAAAATGAGAATGCATACCTTTTTGCCATAAAAAAGTGAAATTTTTTCATTTTTGCTCCAAAATAAGAGGAATTTCTGCTTTTTTCCTCTAAATAATTGGAATTTCTGTTTTTTCCCCCAAAACAAAAGGAATTTCTGTCTTTTTTGCCCCAAAATAAGGGAAATTTCTGATTTATTACCCTGAAATAAGTAAAATTTCTGCAATTTTGCCCCAAAATTTGGGAAATTTCTGCCTTTTTGCCTTCAAATAAGGGGAATTTCAGCCTTTTTACCTCAAAATAAGTAACATTTCTGCATTTTTGCCACAAAATATTAGGAATTTCTGCCTTTTTGCCCCAAAATAAGGAAAATTTCTGACTTATTACCCTGAAATAAGTGAAATATCTGCAATTTTGCCCCAAAATATCGGAAATTTCTGCCTTTTTGCTACAAAATAAGAAAAATTTCTACAATTTTGTACCAAAATAATAGAAATTACTGCCTTTTTGCCCCAAAATAAGTGAAATTTCTGGAATTTTGCTCCAAAATAAGAGGAATTTCTGAGTTTTGCCCCAAAATAAAGAGAATTTCTGTCTTTTTGCCTTAACATAGAGGGAATTTCTGCCTTTTTGCCCCACAATTAGGGGAATTTCTGCAATTTTGCTCCAAAATACGGGGAATTTCTGCCTTTTTGCCCGAAAATAAGAAGAATGCATACCTTTTTGCCATAAAAAAGGGAAATTTCTTCATTTTTGCTCCTAAATAAGGGGAATTTCTGCTTTTTTGCCTCTAAATAAGTGGAATTTATGTATTTTTCCCCCAAAACAAAGGGAATTTCTGTCTTTTTTGCCCAAAATAAGGAAAATTTCTGACTTATTATCCTGAAATAAGTGAAATTTCTGCAATTTTGACCCAAAATAAGGGAAATTTCTGCCTTTTTGCCCCCAAATAATGGGAATTTCAGCCTTTTTACCTCAAAATAAGGGGAATTTTTGCATTTTTGCCACAAAATATTAGGAATTTCTGCCTTTTTGCCCCAAATTAAGGAAAATTTCATACTTATTACCCTGAATTAAGTGAAATTTTTGCAATTTTGCCCCAAAATAAGGAAATTTCTGACTTTTTGCTTCCAATTAAGGGAAATTTCAGCCTTTTTCATCAAAATAAGGGGAATTTCGGCATTTTTGCCCCAAAATATGGGAAATTTCTGCTCTTTTGCTCCAAAATAAGAAAAATTTCTGCAATTTTTTACCAAAATAAAAGAAATTTCTGCCTTCTTGCCCCAAAATAAGAAAATTTCTGCTTTTTTTTGAAATAAGTGAAATTTCTGCAATTTTGCCCAAAAATAAGGGAAATCTTTAGAATTTTGCCCCCAAATAAGTGGAATTTCTGAGTTCTGCCCCAAAATTAGGAGAATTTCTGTCTTTTTGCCCCAACATATAGGGAATTTCTGCCTTTTTGCCCCACAATTAGGGGAATTTCTGCAATTTTGCTCCAAAATACGGGGAATTTCTGCCTTTTTGCCTGAAAATAAGAAGAATGCATAACTTTTTGCCATAAAAAAGGGAAATTTCTTCATTTTTGCTCCAAAATAAGGGGAATTTCTGCTTTTTTGCCTCTAAATAAGAGGAATTTCTGTCTTTTTCCCCGAAAACAAAGATAATTTCTGTATTTTTTTGCCACAAAATAAGGAAAATTTCTGACTTATTACCCTGAAGTAAGAGAAATTTCTGCAATTTTGCCACAAAATAAGGAAATTTCTGCCTGTTTGCCCCCAACTAAGGGGAATTTCAGCTTTTTTCCTCAAAATAAGGGAAATTTCTTCATTTTTGCCCCAAAATATGGGAAATTTCTGCCTTTTTGCTACAAAATAAGAAAAATTTCTAAATTTTGTACCAAAATAATAGAAATTTCTGCCTTTTTGCCCCAAAATAAGTGAAATTTCTGGAATTTCGCTCCAAAATAAGAGGAATTTCTGAGTTTTGCCCCAAAATAAAGAGAATTTCTGTCTTTTTGCCTTAACATATAGTGAATTTCTGCATTTTTGCCCCACAATTAGGGGAATTTCTGCAATTTTGCTCCAAAATATGGGGAATTTCTGCCTTTTTGCCCGAAAATAAGAAGAATGCATAGCTTTTTGCCATAAAAAAGTGAAATTTCTTCATTATTGCTCCAAAATAAGGGGAATTTCTGCTTTTTTGCCTCTAAATAAGTGGAATTTATGTATTTTTCCCCCAAAACAAAGGGAATTTCTGTCTTTTTTGCACCAATATAAGGAAAATTCCTGACTTATTATCCTGAAATAAGTGAAATTTCTGCAATTGTGGCCCAAAATAAAGGAAATTTCTGCCTTTTTGCCCCCAAATAAGGGGAATTTCAGCATTTTTACCTCAAAATAAGGGGAATTTCTGCATTTTTGCCACAAAATATTAGGAATTTCTGCCTTTTTGCCCCAAAATAAGGAAAATTTCTGACTTATTACACTGAAATAAGTGAAATTTCTGCAATTTTGCCCCAAAATAAAAAAAATTTATGCTTTTTTTCTGAAATAAGTGAATTTTCTGCAATTTTGCCCAAAATAAGTGAATTTCTGCAATTTTGCCCCAAAATAAGGGAAATTATTGGAATTATGCCCCAAAATAAGTGGAATTTCTGAGTTTTGCCCCAAAATAAGGAGAATTTCTGTATTTTTGCCCCCAACATATTGGGAATTTCTGCATTTTTGCCCCACAATTTGGGAAATTTCTGCAATTTTGCTCCAAAATAAGGGGAATTTCTGCTATTTTGCCCAAAAATAAGAAGAATGCATAACTTTTTGCCCTTAATAAGTGAAATTTCTTCATTTTTGCTCCAAATTAAGGGGAATTTCTGCTTTTAGCCTCTAAAAAAGTGGAATTACTATCTTTTTCCCCAAAAAAAGGTTATTTCTGATTTTTGGCCCCAAAATAAGGAAAATTTCTGACTTATTACCCTAAAATAAGTGAAATTTCTGCAATTTTGCCCCAAAATAAGAGAAATTTCTGCCTTTTTGCCCCCAAATAAGGGGAATTTCAGCCTTTTACCTCAAAATAAGAGAAATTTCTGCATTTTTGCCCCAAAATATGGGAAATTTCTGCCTTTTTGCCCCAAAATAAAAAAAATTCTGCAATTTTGTAACAAAATAAAAGAAATTTCTGCCTTTTGGCCCCCAAATAAAGTTAATTTCAGCCTTTTTACCTCAAAATAAGGGGAATTTCTGCATTTTTGCCACAACATATTAGGAATTTCTGCCTTTTTGCCCCAAAATAAGGAAAATTTCTGACTTATTACCCTGAAGTAAGTGAAATTTTTGCATTTTTGCCACAAAATAAGGAAATTTCTGCCTGTTTGCCCCCAATTAAGGGGAATTTCAGGCTTTTTCCTCAAAATAAAGGGAATTTCTGCATTTTTGCCCCAAAATATGAGAAATTTCTGCCTTTTTGCTACAAAATAAGAAAAATTTCTACAATTTTGTACCAAAATAATAGAAATTTCTGCCTTTTTGCCCCAAAATAAGTGAAATTTCTGGAATTTCGCTCCAAAATAAGAGGAATTTCTGAGTTTTGCCCCAAAATAAAGAGAATTTCTGTCTTTTTGCCCCACAATTAGGGGAATTTCTGCAATTTTGCTCCAAAATATGGGGAATTTCTGCCTTTTTGCCCGAAAATAAGAAGAATGCATAGCTTTTTGCCATAAAAAAGTGAAATTTCTTCATTATTGCTCCAAAATAAAAGGAATTTCTGCTTTTTTGCCTCTAAATAAGTGGAATTTATGTATTTTTCCCCCAAAACAAAGGGAATTTCTGTCTTTTTTGCACCAAAATAAGGAAAATTCCTGACTTATTACCCTGAAATAAGTGAAATTTCTGCAATTGTGCCCCAAAATAATGGAAATTTCTGCCTTTTTGCCCCCAAATAAGGGGAATTTCAGCCTTTTTACCTCAAAATAAGGGGAATTTCTGCATTTTTGCCCCAAAATATGGGAAATTTCTGACTTTTTGCTACAAAATAAGAAAAATTTCTACAATTTTGTACCAAAATAATAGAAATTACTGCCTTTTTGCCCCAAAATAAGTGAAATTTCTGGAATTTTGCTCCAAAATAAGAGGAATTTCTGAGTTTTGCCCCAAAATAAAGAGAATTTTTGTCTTTTTGCCTTAACATATAGGGAATTTCTGCCTTTTTGCCCCACAATTAGGGGAATTTCTGCAATTTTGCTCCAAAATACGGGGAATTTCTGCTTTTTTGCCCGAAAATAAGAAGAATGCATACCTTTTCGCCATAAAAAAGGGAAATTTCTTCATTTTTGCTCCTAAATAAGGGGAATTTCTGCTTTTTTGCCTCTAAATAAGTGGAATTTATGTATTTTCCCCCAAAACAAAGGGAATGTCTGTCTTTTTTGCCCAAAATAAGGAAAATTTCTGACTTATTATCCTGAAATAAGTGAAATTTCTGCAATTTTGCCCCAAAATAAGGGAAATTTCTGCCTTTTTGCCCCCAAATAATGGGAATTTCAGCCTTTTTACCTCAAAATAAGGGGAATGTTTCCATTTTTGTCACAAAATATTAGGAATTTCTGCCTTTTTGCCCCAAAATAAGGAAAATTTCTTACTTATTACCCTGAATTAAGTGAAATTTTTGCAATTTTGCCCCAAAAGTAAGGAAATTTCTGACTTTTTGCTTCCAATTAAGGGGAATTTCAGCCTTTTTCATCAAAATAAGGGGAATTTCGACATTTTTGCCCCAAAATATGGGAAATTTCTGCTTTTTTGCTCTAAAATAAGAAAAATTTCTGCAATTTTTTACCAAAATAAAAGAAATTTCTGCCTTCTTGCCCCAAAATAAGAAAATTTCTGCTTTTTTTTGAAATAAGTGAAATTTCTGCAATTTTGCCCAAAAATAAGGGAAATCTTTAGAATTTTGCCCCCAAATAAGTGGAATTTCTGAGTTCTGCCCCAAAATTAGGAGAATTTCTGTCTTTTTGCCCCAACATATAGGGAATTTCTGCCTTTTTGCTCCACAATTAGGGGAATTTCTGCAATTTTGCTCCAAAATACGGGGAATTTCTGCCTTTTTTCCTGAAAATAAGAAGAATGCATAACTTTTTGCCATAAAAAAGGGAGATTTCTTCATTTTTGCTCCAAAATAAGGGGAATTTCTGCTTTTTTGCCTCTAAATAAGTGGAATTTCTGTCTTTTTCCACGAAAACAAAGGTAATTTCTGTATTTTTTGCCACAAAATAAGGAAAATTTCTGACTTATTACCCTGAAGTAAGTGAAATTTCTGCAATTTTGCCCCAAAATAAGGAGAATTTCTGCTTTTTTGACTCTAAATAAGTGGAATTTATGTATTTTTCCCCCAAAACAAAGGGAAATTCTGTCTTTTTTGCCCAAAATAAAGAAAATTTCTGACTTATTACCCTAAAATAAGTGAAATTTTTGCATTTTTGCCCCAAAATATGGGAAATTTCTGCGTTTTAGCCCCAAAATAAGAAAAATTTCTGCAATTTTGTACCAAAATAAAGAAAATTCTGCCTTTTTGCCCCAAAATAAGAAAATTTCTGCTTTTTTTCTAAAATAAGTTAAATTTCTGCAATTTTGCCCAAAATAAGTGAAAGTTCTGCAATTTTGTTCCACAATAAGGGAAATTTCTGGAATTTTGCTCCAAAATAAGTGGTATTTCTGAGTTTTGCCCCAAAATAAGGAGAATTTCTGTCCTTTTGCCCCAACATATAGGGAATTTCTGCCTTTTTGCCCCACCTTTAAGGGAATTTCTGCAATTTTGCTCCAAAATACGGGGAATTTCTGCCTTTTTGTCCGAAAATAAGAAGAATGCATACCTTTTTGCCATAAAAAATGGAAATTTCTTCATTTTTGCTTCAAAATAAGGGGAATTTCTGCTTTTTGCCTCTAAATAAGTGTAATTTCTCTCTTTTTCCCCCAAAACAAAGGGAATTTTTGTCTTTTTTGCCCTAAATAAAAAAAAATTCTGACTTATTACCCTGAAATAAGTGAAATTTCTGCAATTTTGCCCCAAAATAAGGGAAATTTCTGTCCTTTTGCCCCCAAATATGGGGAATTTCAGCCTTTTTACCTAAAAGTAAGGGAAATTTCTGCATTTTTGCCACAAAATATTAGGAATTTCAGCCCTTTTGCCCAAAATAAAGAAAATTTCTGCCTTTTTTCCCTGAAATAAGTGAAATTTCTCCAATTTTGTCCCAAAATAAGTGAAATTTCTGCAATTTTGCCCCAAAATAAGGGAAATTTCTGGAATTTTGCCCCAAAATAAGTGGAATTTCTGAGTTTTGCCCCAAAATAAGGAGAATTTCTGTCTTTTTGCCCCAACATATAGGGAATTTCTGCCTTTTTGACCCACAATTAGGGGAATTTCTGCAATTTTGCTCCAAAATATGGGGAATTTCTGCCTTTTTGTCTGAAAATAAAAAGAATGCATACCTTTTTGCCATAAAAAAGGGAAATTTCTTCATTTTTGCTCCAAAATAAGGAAAATTTCTGCTTTTTTGCCTCTAAATAAGTGGAATTTCTGTCTTTTTGCCCCAAAACAAAGGAAACTTCTGTCTTTTTTGCCCCAAAATTAAAAAAATTTCTGACTTATTACCCTGAAATAAGTGAAATTTCTGCAATTTTGCCCCAAAATAAGGGAAATTTTTGCCTTTTTACCCCCAAATATGGGAAATTTCAGGCTTTTTACCTAAAAGTAAGAAGAATTTCTGCATTTTTGCCACAAAATATTAGGAATTTCAGCCTTTTTGCTTCAAAATGAAGAAAATTACTGCATTTTTTCCCTGAAATAATTGAAATTTCTGAAATTTTGCACCCAAATAAGTGAAATTTCTGCAATTTTGTCCCAAAATAAGGGAAATTTATGGAATTTTGCCCCCAAATATGTGGAATTTTTGAGTTTTGCCCCAAAATAATGAGAATTTCTGTATTTTTGCCCCAACATATAGGGAATTTCTGCCTTGTTGCCCCACAATTAGGGGAATTTCTGCAATTTTGCTCCAAAATACGGGGAATTTCTGCCTTTTTGCCCGAAAATAAAAAGAATGCATACCTTTTTGCCATAAAAAAGAGAAATTTCTTCATTTTTGCTCCAAAATGAGGGGAATTTCCGCTTTTTTTGCCTCTAAATGAGTGGAATTTCTGTCTTTTTCCCCCAAAACAAAGGGAATTTATGTCTTTTTTGCACCAAAATAAGGAAAATTTCTGCAATTTTGCCCCAAAATAAGTGAAATTTCTGCTTTTTTGCCCCCAAATAAGGGAATTTCAGCGTTTTTACCCCAAAATAAGGGGAATTTCTGCATTTTTGCCCCAAAATATGGAAAATTTCTGCCTTTTTGCCCCAAAATAAGAAAAAATTCTGCAATTTTGTACCAAAATAAAAGAAATTTCTGCCTTTTTGCCCCAAAATAAGAAAATTTCTGCTTTTTTCTGAAATAACTGAAATTTCTGAAATTTTGCCCCAAAATAAGTGAAATTTCTGAGTTTTGCTACAAAATATAGAGAATTTCTGTCTTTTTGCCCCAACATATAAGGAATTTCTGCCTTTTTGGCCCACAATTAGGGGAATTTATGCAGTTTTGCTCCATAATACGAGCAATTTCTGCCTTTTTGTCCGAAAATGAGAATGCATACCTTTTTGCCATAAAAAAGTGAAATTTTTTCATTTTTGCTCCAAAATAAGAGGAATTTCTGCTTTTTTCCTCTAAATAATTGGAATTTCTGTTTTTTCCCCCAAAACAAAAGGAATTTCTGTCTTTTTTGCCCCAAAATAAGGGAAATTTCTGATTTATTACCCTGAAATAAGTAAAATTTCTGCAATTTTGCCCCAAAATTTGGGAAATTTCTGCCTTTTTGCCTTCAAATAAGGGGAATTTCAGCCTTTTTACCTCAAAATAAGTAACATTTCTGCATTTTTGCCACAAAATATTAGGAATTTCTGCCTTTTTGCCCCAAAATAAGGAAAATTTCTGACTTATTACCCTGAAATAAGTGAAATATCTGCAATTTTGCCCCAAAATATGGGAAATTTCTGCCTTTTTGCTACAAAATAAGAAAAATTTCTACAATTTTGTACCAAAATAATAGAAATTACTGCCTTTTTGCCCCAAAATAAGTGAAATTTCTGGAATTTTGCTCCAAAATAAGAGGAATTTCTGAGTTTTGCCCCAAAATAAAGAGAATTTCTGTCTTTTTGCCTTAACATAGAGGGAATTTCTGCCTTTTTGCCCCACAATTAGGGTAATTTCTGCAATTTTGCTCCAAAATACGGGGAATTTCTGCCTTTTTGCCCGAAAATAAGAAGAATGCATACCTTTTTGCCATAAAAAAGGGAAATTTCTTCATTTTTGCTCCTAAATAAGGGGAATTTCTGCTTTTTTGCCTCTAAATAAGTGGAATTTATGTATTTTTCCCACAAAACAAAGGGAATTTCTGTCTTTTTTGCCCAAAATAAGGAAAATTTCTGACTTATTATCCTGAAATAAGTGAAATTTCTGCAATTTTGACCCAAAATAAGGGAAATTTCTGCCTTTTTGCCCCCAAATAATGGGAATTTCAGCCTTTTTACCTCAAAATAAGGGGAATTTTTGCATTTTTGCCACAAAATATTAAGAATTTCTGCCTTTTTGCCCCAAATTAAGGAAAATTTCTTACTTATTACCCTGAATTAAGTGAAATTTTTGCAATTTTGCCCCAAAATAAGGAAATTTCTGACTTTTTGCTTCCAATTAAGGGAAATTTCAGCCTTTTTCATCAAAATAAGGGGAATTTCGGCATTTTTGCCCCAAAATATGGGAAATTTCTGCTCTTTTGCTCCAAAATAAGAAAAATTTCTGCAATTTTTTACCAAAATAAAAGAAATTTCTGCCTTCTTGCCCCAAAATAAGAAAATTTCTGCTTTTTTTTGAAATAAGTGAAATTTCTGCAATTTTGCCCAAAAATAAGGGAAATCTTTAGAATTTTGCCCCAAAATAAGTGGAATTTCTGAGTTCTGCCCCAAAATTAGGAGAATTTCTGTCTTTTTGCCCCAACATATAGGGAATTTCTGCCTTTTTGCCCCACAATTAGGGGAATTTCTGCAATTTTGCTCCAAAATACGGGGAATTTCTGCCTTTTTGCCTGAAAATAAGAAGAATGCATAACTTTTTGCCATAAAAAAGGGAAATTTCTTCATTTTTGCTCCAAAATAAGGGGAATTTCTGCTTTTTGGCCTCTAAATAAGTGGAATTTCTGTCTTTTTCCCCGAAAACAAAGGTAATTTCTGTATTTTTTGCCACAAAATAAGGAAAATTTCTGACTTATTACCCTGAAGTAAGAGAAATTTCTGCAATTTTGCCACAAAATAAGGAAATTTCTGCCTGTTTGCCCCCAAATTAAGGGGAATTTCAGCCTTTTTCCTCAAAATAAGGGAAATTTCTGCATTTTTGCCCCAAAATATGGGAAATTTCTGCCTTTTTGCTACAAAATAAGAAAAATTTCTAAATTTTGTACCAAAATAATAGAAATTTCTGCCTTTTTGCCCCAAAATAAGTGAAATTTCTGGAATTTCGCTCCAAAATAAGAGGAATTTCTGAGTTTTGCCCCAAAATAAAGAGAATTTGTGTCTTTTTGCCTTAACATATAGTGAATTTCTGCATTTTTGCCCCACAATTAGGGGAATTTCTGCAATTTTGCTCCAAAATATGGGGAATTTCTGCCTTTTTGCCCGAAAATAAAAAGAATGCATAGCTTTTTGCCATAAAAAAGTGAAATTTCTTCATTATTGCTCCAAAATAAGGGGAATTTCTGCTTTTTTGCCTCTAAATAAGTGGAATTTATGTATTTTTCCCCCAAAACAAAGGGAATTTCTGTCTTTTTTGCACCAATATAAGGAAAATTCCTGACTTATTACCCTGAAATAAGTGAAATTTCTGCAATTGTTGCCCAAAATAATAAAAATTTCTGCCTTTTTGCCCCCAAATAAGGGGAATTTCAGCATTTTTACCTCAAAATAAGGGGAATTTCTGCATTTTTGCCACAAAATATTAGGAATTTCTGCCTTTTTGCCCCAAAATAAGGAAAATTTCTGACTTATTACACTGAAATAAGTGAAATTTCTGCAATTTTGCCCCAAAATAAAAAAAATTTATGCTTTTTTTCTGAAATAAGTGAATTTTCTGCAATTTTGCCCAAAATAAGTGAATTTCTGCAATTTTGCCCCAAAATAAGGGAAATTATTGGAATTATGCCCCAAATTAGTGGAATTTCTGAGTTTTGCCCCAAAATAAGGAGAATTTCTGTATTTTTGCCCCAACATATTGGGAATTTCTGCATTTTTGCCCCACAATTTGGGAAATTTCTGCAATTTTGCTCCAAAATAAGGGGAATTTCTGCTATTTTGCCCAAAAATAAGAAGAATGCATACCTTTTTGCCCTTAATAAGTGAAATTTCTTCAATTTTGCTCCAAATTAAGGGGAATTTCTGCTTTTTTGCCTCTAAAAAAGTGGAATTACTGTCTTTTTCCCTCAAAAAAGGTTATTTCTGATTTTTGGCCCCAAAATAAGGAAAATTTCTGACTTATTACCCTAAAATAAGTGAAATTTCTGCAATTTTCCCCTAAAATAAGAGAAATTTCTGCCTTTTTGCCCCAAAATAAGGGGAATTTCAGCCTTTTACCTCAAAATAAGAGAAATTTCTGCATTTTTGCCCCAAAATATGGGAAATTTCTGCCTTTTTGCCCCAAAATAAAAAAAATTCTGCAATTTTGTAACAAAATAAAAGAAATTTCTGCCTTTTGGCCCCCAAATAAAGTTAATTTCAGCCTTTTTACCTCAAAATAAGGGGAATTTCTGCATTTTTGCCACAACATATTAGGAATTTCTGCCTTTTTGCCCCAAAATAAGGAAAATTTCTTACTTATTACCCTGTAATAATTGAAATTTTTGCAATTTTGCCCTAAAATAAGGAAATTTCTGACTTTTTGCCCCCAATTTAGGGGAATTTCAGCCTTTTTCCTCAAAATAAAAGGAATTTCTGCATTTTTGCCCCAAAATATGGGAAATTTCTGCTTTTTTGCTCCAAAATAAGAAAAATTTCTGAAATTTTGTACCAAAATAAAAGAAATTTCTGCACTTTTGCCCCAAAATAAGGGAAATCTCTGGAATTCTGCCCCAAAATAAGTGGAATTTCTGAGTTCTACCCCAAAATAAGGAGAATTTCTGTCTTTTTGCCCCAACATATAGGGAATTTCTGCCTTTTTGCCCCACAATTAGGGGAATTTCTGCAATTTTGCTCCAAAATACGGGGAATTTCTGCCTTTTTGCCCGAAAAAAGAAGAATACATAACTTTTTGCCATAAAAAAGGGAAATTTCTTCATTTTTCCTCCAAAATAAGAGGAATTTCTGCTTTTTTGCCTCTAAATAAGTGGAATTTCTGTCTTTTTTCCCCTAAAACAAAGGTAATTTTTGTATTTTTTGCCCCAAAATAAGGAAAATTTCTGACTCTTTACCCTGAAGTAAGTGAAATTTCTGCAATTTTGCCCCAAAATAAGGGGAATTTCTGCTTTTTTGCCTCTAAATTAGTGGAATTTATGTATTTTTTTCCCAAAGCAAAGAGAATTTCTGTCTATTTTGCCCAAAATAAGGAAAATTTCTGACTTATTACCCTAAAATAAGAGAAATTTCTGCAATTTTGCCCCAAAATAATGGAAATTTCTGCCTTTTTGCCCCCAAATAAGGGGAATTTCAGCCTTTTTATCTCAAAATAAGGGGAATTTCTGCATTTTTGCCACAAAATATTAAGAATTTCTGCCTTTTGTCCCAAAGTAAAGAAAATTTCTGACTTATTACCCTTTATAAGTGAAATTTTTGCAATTTTGTCACAAAATAAGGAAATTTCTGCCTGTTTGCCCCCAATTAAGGGGAATTTCAGCCTTTTTCCTCAAAATAAGGGGAATTTCTGCATTTTTGCCCCATAATATGGTAAATTTCTGCCTTTTTGCTACAAAATAAGAAAAATTTCTAAAATTTTGTAACAAAATGAAAGAAATTTCAGCCTTTTTGCCCAAAAATAAGTGAAATTTCTGGAATTTTGCTCCAAAATAAGTGGAATTTCTGTGTTTTCCCCCAAAATAAGGAGAATTTCTGCATTTTTGCCCCACAATTTGGGAAATTTCTGCAATTTTGCTCCAAAATAAGGGGAATTTCTGCCTTTTTGCCCAAAAATAAAAAGAATGCATACCTTTTTGCCTTTAAAAAGTGAAATTTCTTTATTTTTGCTCCAAAATAAAGGGAATTTCTGCTTTTTTGCCTCTAAAAAAGTGGAATTTCTGTCTTTTTCCCCCAAAACAAAGGTTATTTCTGTTTTTGGCCCCAAAATAAGAAAAATTTCTGACTTATTACCCTGAAATAAGTGAAATTTCTGCAATTTTGCCCCAAAATAAGAGAAATTTCTGCCTTTTTGCCCCCAAATAAGGGGAATTTCAGCCTTTTTCCTCAAAATAAAAGAAATTTCTGCATTTTTGCCCCAAAATATGGGAAATTTCTGCATTTTTGCCCCAAAATAAAAAAAAATTCTGCAATTTTGTTACAAAATAAAAGAAATTTCAGCCTTTTGGCCCCAAAATAAGAAAATTTCTGCTTTTTTTTTCTGAAATAAGTGAAATTTCTGAAATTTTGCCCCCAAATAAGTTAAATTTCTGAGTTTTGCCCTAAAATAAGGAGAATTTCTGTCTTTTTGCCCCAACATATAGGGAATTACTGCATTTTTGCCCCACAATTTGGGGAATTTCTGCAATTTTGCTCCAAAATACGGGGAATTTCTGCCTTTTTTGTCCGAAAATAATAAGAATGCATACCTTTTTGCCATAAAAAAGGGAAATTTCTTCATTTTTGTCCAAAATGAGGGGAATTTCTGCTTTTATGCCTCTAAATAAGTGGAATTTCTGTCTTTTTCCCCCAAAACAAAGGGAATTTCTGTCTTTTTTGCCCCAAAATAAGGAAAATTTCTGATTTATTACCCTGAAATAAGTGAAATTTCTACAAATTTGCCCAAAAATAAGGGAAATTTCTGCATTTTTACCCTCAAATAAGGGGAATTTCAGCCTTTTTACCTCAAAATAAAGGAAATTTCTGCATTTTTGCCCCAAAATATGGGAAATTTCTGACTTTTTGCCCAAAATAAGAAAAATTTCTGCAATTTTGTACCAAAATATGGGAAATTTCGGCCTTTTTGCCCCAAAATAAGGAAAATTTCTGCCTTTTTTCCCTGAAATAAGTGAAATTTCTCCAATTTTGTCCCAAAATAAGTGAAATTTCTGCAATTTTGCCCCAAAATAAGGGAAATTTCTGGAATTTTGCTCCAAAATAAGTGGTATTTCTGAGTTTTGCCCCAAAATAATGAGAATTTCTGTCCTTTTGCCCCAACATATAGGGAATTTCTGCCTTTTTGCCCGAAAATAAGAAGAATGCATACCTTTTTGCTATAAAAAAGGGAAATTTCTGTAATTTTGCTCCAAAATAAGGAGAATTTCTGTCTTTTTGCCCTAACATATAGGGAATTTCTGCCTTTTTGCCCCACAATTAGGGGAATTTCTATAATTTTGCTCTAAAATACAGGGAATTTCTGCTTTTTAGCCCGAAAATAAGGGGAATGTATACCTTTTGCCACAAAAAAGGGAAATTTCTTCATTTTTGCTCCAAAATAAGGGAATTTCTGCTTTTTTGCCTCTAAATAAGTGGAATTTCTGTCTTTTTCCCCCAAAACAAAAAGAATTTCTGTATTTTTTGCCCCAAGATAAGGAAAATTTCTGACTTATTGCCCTTAAATAAGTGAAATTGCTGAAATTTTGCCTGAAAATAAGAAAAATTTCTCCCTTTTTGCCCCCAAATAAGGGGAATTTTAGTCTTTTTACGTCAAAATAAGGGAAATTTCTGCATTTTTGCCACAAAATATGGGAAATTTCTGCGTTTTTGCCCCAAAATAAGAGAAATTTCTTCAATTTTGTACCAAAATAAAAGAAATTTCTGCCTTTTTGCCCCAAAATAAAAAAATTTCTGTTTTATTCTGAAATAAGTGAAATTTCTTCATTTTTGCTCCAAAATAAGTGAAATTTCTGCAATTTTGCCATAAAATAAGGGAAATTTCTGGAATTTTGCCCCAAAATAAGTGGTATTTCTGAGTTTTGCCCCAAAATAAGGAGAATTTCTGTCTTTTTGACCCAACATAGAGGGAATTTCTGCCTTTTTGCCCCACAATTAGGGGAATTTCTGCAATTTTGCTCCAAAATACGGGGAATTTCTGCCTTTTTGCCCGTAAATAAGAAAAATGCATACCTTTTTGCCATAAAAAAGGGAAATTTCTTCATTTTTGCTCCAAAATGAGGGGAATTTCTGCTTTTTTGCCTCTAAATAAGTGGAATTTCTGTCTTTTTTCCCAAATACAAAAGGAATTTCTGTCTTTTTGCCCCAAAATAAGGAAAATTTCTGACTTTTTTTCTTGAAATAAGTGAAATTTTTGCAATTTTGCCCCAAAATAAGTGAAATTTCTGCTTTATTGCCCCCAAATAAGGGAATTTCAGAGTTTTTACCCCAAAATAAGAGGAATTTCTGCATTTTTGCCCCAAAATATGGGAAATTTCTTTCTTTTTGCCCCAAAATAAGGAAAATTTCTGCAATTTTGTACCAAAATAAAAGAAATTTCTGCCTTTTTGCCCCAAAATAAGAAAATTTCTGCTTTTTTTTTCTGAAATAACTGAAATTTTTGCAATTTTGCCCCAAAATAAGTGAAATATCTGAGTTTTGCCACAAAATAAAGAGAATTTCTGTTTTTTTGCCCCAACATAAGGAATTTCTGCTTTTTTGCCCCACAATTAGTAAAATTTCTGCAATTTTGCTCCAAAATACGGGGAATTTCTGCCTTTTTGTCTGAAAATAAGAAGAATGCATACCTTTTTGCCATAAAAAAGAGAAATTTTTTCATTTTTGCTCCAAAATAAGAAGAATTTCTGCTTTTTTTTTTCTAAATAATTCTGATTTCTGTTTTTTCCCCCAAAACAAAGAGAATTTCTGTCTTTTTTGCCCCAAAATAAAAAAAAATTTCTGATTTATTACCCTGAAATAAGTGAAATTACTGCAATTTTGCCTCAAAATAAGAGAAATTTCTGCCTTTTTGCCCCCAAATAAGGGGAATTTCAGCTTTTTTTACCTCAAAATAAGGGGAATTTCTGCATTTTTGCTTCAAACTTTGGGAAATTTCTGCCTTTTTGCCCCAAAATAAGAAAATTTTTGCTTTTTTTCCTTGAAATAAGTGAAATTTCTGCAATTTGGTTCCAAAATTTGGGAAATTTCTGGAATTTTGCCCCAAAATAAGTGGAATTTCTCAGTTTTGACCCAAAAAAAAGAAGAATGTCTGTCTTTTTGCCCCAACATATAGGGAATTTCTGCCTTTTTGCCCCACAATTAGGGGAATTTCTGCAATTTTGCTCCAAAATACGGGGAATTTCTGCCTTTTTTGTCCGAAAATAATAATAATGCATACCTTTTTGCCATAAAAAAGGGAATTTTCTTCATTTTTCTCCAAAATGTGGGGAATTTTTGCTTTTATGCCTCTAAATAAGTGGAATTTCTGTCTTTTTCCCCAAAAAACAAAGGGAATTTCTGTCTTTTTTGCCCCAAAATAAGGAAAATTTCGGACTTATTACTCTGAAATAAGTGAAATTTCTGCAATTTTGCCCCAAAATAAGAGAAATTTCTGTTTTTTAACCCCAAATAAGGGGAATTTCAGCATTTTACCTCAAAATAAGGGGAATTTCTGCATTTTTTCTTCAAAATATGGGAAATTTTTGCCTTTTTGCCAAAAATAAGAAAAAATTTCTGCAATTTTGTACCAAAATATGGGAAATTTCTGACTATTTGCCCCAAAATAAGGAAAATTTCTGCCTTTTTTCTCTGAAATAAGTGAAATTTCTCCAATTTTGTCCCAAAATAAGTGCAATTTCTGCAATTTTGCCCCAAAATAAGGGAAATTTCTGGAATTTTGCCCCAAAATATGTGGAATTTCTGAGTTTTGCCCCAAAATAAGCAGAATTTCTGTCTTTTTGCCCCAACATATAGAGAATTTCTGCCTTTTTGCCCCACAATTAGGTTAATTTCTGCAATTTTGTTCCAAAATACAGAGAATTTCTGCCTTTTTGCCCGAAAATAAGAAGAATGCATACCTTTTTGCCATAAAAAAGGGAAATTTCTGTAATTTTGCTCCAAAATAAGGGGAATTTCTGCTTTTTGCCTCTAAATATGTGTAGTTTCTCTCTTTTTCCCCCAAAACAAAGAAAATTTCTGTCTTTTTTGCAACAAAATAAAGAAATTTTCTGACTTATTACCCTGAAATAAGTGAAATTTCTGCAATTTTGCCCCAAAATAAGGGAAATTTCTGCCCTTTTGCCCCCAAATAAGAGGAATTTCACCCTTTTACCTCAAAATAAGGAGAATTTCTGCATTTTTGCAACAAAATATTAGGAATTTCTGCCTTTTTGCCCCAAAATAAGGAAAATTTCTGCCTTTTTTCCTGAAATAAGTGAAATTTCTGCAATTTTGCCCCAAAATAAGGGACATCTCTTGAATTTTGCCCCAAAATAAGTGGAATTTCTGAGTTTTGCCCAAAAATAAGGAGAATTTATGTATTTTTGCCCTAACATATAGGGAATTTCTGCCTTTTTGCCCCACAATTAGGAGAATTTCTAGAATTTTGCTCCAAAATACGGGGAATTTTTGCTTTTTAGGCCGAAAATAAAGGGAATGTATACCTTTTGCCACAAAAAAGGGAAATCTTCATTTTTGCTTCAAAATAAGGGGAATATCTGCTTTTTTGCCTCTAAATAAGTGGAATTTCTGTCTTTTTCCCCCAAAACAAAGGGAATTTCTGTATTTTTTGCCCCAAGATAAGGAAAATTTCTGACTTATCACCCTGAAATAAGTGAAATTGCTGTATTTTGCCTCAAAATAAGAAAAATTTCTCCCTTTTTGCCCCCAAATAAGGGGAATTTCAGACTTTTTACGTCAAAAAAAGGGAGATTTCTGCATTTTTGCCCCAAAATATGGGAACTTTCTGCGTTTTTGTTCCAAAATAAGAAAAAATTCTTCAATTTTGTACCAAAATAAAAGAAATTTCTGCCTTTTTGCCCCAAAATAAAAAAATTTCTGCTTTTTTTCTGAAATAAGTGAAATTTCTGCAATTTTGCCCAAAATAAGTGAAATTTCTGCAATTTTGCCCCAAAATAAGGGAAATTTCTGGAATTTTACCTCAAAATAAGTGGTATTTCTGAGTTTTGCCACAAAATAAGGAGAATTTATGTTCTTTTGCCCCAACATATAGGGAATTTCTGCCTTTTTGCCCCACAATTAGGGGAATTTCTGCAATTTTGCTCCAAAATACGGAGAATTTCTGCCTTTTGGCCGAAAATAAGAAGAATGCATACCTTTTTGCCATAAAAAAGGGAAATTTCTTCATTTTTGCTCCAAAATAAGGGGAATTTCTGCATTTGCCTCTAAATAAGTGGAATTTCTGTCTTTTTCCCCCAAAACAAAGGAAATTTCTGTCTTTTTTGCCCCAAAATAAGGAAAATTTCTGACTTATTACCCTGAAATATGTGAAATTTCTGCAATTTTGCCCCAAAATAGAGGAAATTTCTGCCTTTTTGCCCCCAAATAAGGGGAATTTCAGCCTTTTTACCTCAAAATAAGGGGAATATCTGCTTTTTTGCCTCTAAATAAGTGGAATTTCTGTCTTTTTTCTCTAAAACAAAAGGAATTTCTGTCTTTTTGCCCCAAAATAAGGAAAATTTCTGACTTTTTTTCCTTAAATAAGTGAAATTTCGGCTTTTTTGCCCACAAATAAGGGAATTTCAGACTTTTTACCCCAAAATAAGGGGAATTTTTGCATTTTTCCCCAAAATATGGGAAATTTCTGCCTTTTTGCCCCAAAATAAGAAAAATTTCTGCAATTTTGTACCAAAATAAAAGAAATTTCTGCCTTGTTGCCCCAAAATAAGAAAATTTATGATTTTTTTCTGAAATAACTGAAATTTCTGCAATTTTGCCCCAAAATAAGTGAAATTTCTGAGTTTTGCCACAAAATAAGGAGAATTTCTGTCTTTTTGCCCCAACATATAAGGAATTTCTGCCTTTTTGCCCCACAATTAGAGGAATTTCTGCAATTTTGCTCCAAAATACGAGGAATTTCTGCCTTTTTGCCTGAAAATAAGAAAAATGCATACCTTTTTGCAATAAAAAAAGGAAATTTCTTCATTTTTGCTTCAAAATAAGGGGAATTTCTGCATTTTTGATTCAAAATAAGTGGAATTTCTGTCTTTTTCCCCCAAAACAAAGGGAATTTCTGTATTTTTTCTTCCAAAATAAAAAAAATTTCTTACTTATTACCCTGAAATAACTGAAATCTCTTCAATTTTGCCCCAAAATAAGGGAAATTACTGCCTTTTTGCCCCCAAATAAGGGTAATTTCAGCCTTTTTACCTCAAAATAAGGGGAATTTCTGCATTTTTGCCACAAAATATTAGGAATTTCTGATTTTTGCCCCAAAATAAAGAAAATTTCTGCTTTTTTCCCTGAAATAAGTGAAATTTCTGCAATTTTGCCCCAAAATAAATGAAATTTCTGCAATTTTGTTCTAAAATAAGGTAAATTTCTGGAATTTTGCCCCAAATAAGTGGAATTTCTGAATTTTGCCCCAAAATAAGTAGAATTTCTGTCTTTTTGCCCCAACATATAGGGAATTTCTACCTTGTTGCCCGACAATTAGGGGAATTTCTGCAATTTTGCTCCAAAATACGGGGAATTTCTGCCTTTTTGCCCGAAAATAAGAAGAATGCATACCTTTTTGCCATAAAAAAGGGAAATTTCTTCATTTTTGCTCCAAAATAAGGAAAATTTCTGCTTTTTTGCCTCTAAATAAGTGGTATTTCTGTCTTTTTCCCCAAAAACAAAGGAAATTTCTGTCTTTTTTGCCCCAAAATAATGAAAATTTCTTACTTATTACCCTGAAATAAGTGAAATTTCTGCAATTTTGCCCCAAAATAAGGGAAATTTCGGCCTTTTTACCCCCAAATAAGGGGAATTTCACCCTTTTGACCTCAAAATAAATTGAATTTCTGCATTTTTGCAACAAAATATTAGGAACTTCTGCCTTTTTGCCCCAAAATAAGGAAAATTTCTGCCTTTTTTCCCTGAAATAAGTGAAATTTCCGCAATTTTGGCCCAAAATAAGTGAAATTTCTGCCTTTTTGCCCCCAAATAAGGGGAATTTTAGCCTTTTTACCTCAAAATAAGGGGAATTTCTGATTTTTGCCCCAAAATATGGGAAATTTCTGCCTCTTTGCCCCAAAATAAGAAAAATTTCTGCAATTTTGTACCAAAATAAAAGAAATTTCTGACTTTTTGCTTCCAAATAGAAAAATTTCTACTTTTTTTTCTGAAAAAAGTTAAATTTCTGAAATTTTGCCCCAAAATAAGTGAAATTTCTACAATTTTGCCCCAAAATAAGTGAAATTTCTGGAATTTTGCCCCAAAATAAGTGGAATTTCTGTCTTTTTCCCCCAAAACAAAGGGAATTTCTGTATTTTTTGCCCCAAGATAAAGAAAATTTCTGACTTATTACCCTGAAGTAAGTGAAATTGCTGCAATTTTTCCTCAAAATTAAAAAAATTTCTCCCTTTTTGCCCCCAAATAAGGGGAATTTCAGCCTTTTTACGTCAAAAAAAGGGAAATTTCTGCAGTTTTGCCCCAAAATATGGGAAATTTCTGCGTTTTTACCCAAAAATAAGAAAAATTTCTTCAATTTTGTACCAAAATAAAAGAAATTTCTGCCTTCTTGCCCCAAAATAAAAAAAATTCTGTTTTTTTTCTGAAATAAGTGAAATTTCTGCAATTTTGCACAAAATAAGTGAAATTTCTGCAATTTTTCCACAAAATAAGGAAAATTTCTGGAATTTTGCCTCAAAATAAGTGTTATTTCTGAGTTTTGCCACAAAATAAGGAGAATTTCTGTACTTTTGCCCCAACATATAGGGAATTTCTGCCTTTTTGCCCCACAATTAGGGGAATTTCTGCAATTTTGCTCCAAAATACGGGGAATTTCTGCCTTTTTGTCCGAAAATAAGAAGAATGCATACCTTTTTGCCATAAAAAAGGGAAATTTCTTCATTTTTGCTCCAAAATAAGGGGAATTTCTGCATTTGCCTCTAAATAAGTGGAATTTCTGTCTTTTTTGCCCCAAAATAAGGAAAATTTCTGACTTATTACCCTGAAATAAGTGAAATTTCTGCAATTTTGCCCCAAAATAAAGGAAATTTCTGCATTTTTGCCCCCAAATAAGGGGAATTTCAGCCTTTTTACCTCAAAATAAGGGGAATTTCTGCTTTTTTGCCTCTAAATAAGTTGAATTTCTGTATTTTTTCTCTAAAACTAAAGGAATTTCTGTCTTTTTGCCCCAAAATAAGGAAAATTTCTGACTTTTTTTCCTTAAATAAGTGAAATTTCTGCTTTTTTCCCCCAAATAAGGGAATTTCAGACTTTTTACCCCAAAATAAGGGGAATTTCTGCATTTTTGCCCCAAAATATGGGAAATTTCTGGCTTTTTGCCCCAAAATAAGAAAATTTCTGCTTTTTTTCCCTGAAATAAGTGAAATTTCTGAAATTTTGCCCCAAAATAAGTGAAATTTCTGCAATTTGGCCCCAAAATATGGGAAATTTCTGGAATTTTGCCCCAAAATAAATGGAATTTCTGAGTTTTGCCCCAAAATAAGAAGAATGTCTGTTTTTTTGCCCCAACATATAGGGAATTTCTGCCTTTTTGCCTCACAATTAGGGGAATTTCTGCAATGTTGCTCAAAATACAGGGAATTTCTGCCTTTTTGCCTGAAAATAAAAAGAATGCATACCTTTTTGCCATAAAAAAAGGGAAATTTCTTCATTTTTGCTCCAAAATAAGGGGTATTTCTGCATTTTTGACTCTAAATAAGTGGAATTTCTGTCTTTTTCCCCCAAAACAAAGGGAATTTCTGTCTTTTTTGTTCCAAAATAAGGAAAATTTCTTACTTATTACCCTGAAATAAGTGAAATTTCTGCAATTTTGCCCCAAAATAAGGAAAATTACTGCCTTTTTGCCCCCAAATAAGGGGAATTTCAGCCTTTTAACCTCAAAATAAGGGGAATTTCTGCATTTTTACCACAAAATATTAGGAATTTCTGTTTTTTGCCCCAAAATAAGGAAAATTTCTGCCTTTTTTCCCTGAAATAAGTGAAATTTCTGCAATTTTGCCCCAAAATAAGTGAAATTTCTGCAATTTTGCCCTAAAATAAGGTAAATTTCTGGAATTTTGCACCAAATAAGTGGAATTTCTGAGTTTCGCCCCAAAATAAGGAGAATTTCTGTCTTTTTGCCCCAACATATATGGAATTTCTACATTTTTGCCCGACAATTAGGGGAATTTCTGCAATTTTGCTCCAAAATACAAGGAATATTTGCCTTTTTGCCCGAAAATAAGTAGAATGCATACCTTTTTGCCATAAAAAAGGGAAATTCCTTCATTTTTGCTCCAAAATAAGGAAAATTTCTGCTTTTATGCCTCTAAATAAGTGGTATTTCGGTCTTTTTCTTCCAAAACAAAGGGAATTTCTGTCTTTTTTGCCCCAAAATAAAAAAAATTTCTGACTTATTACCCTTAAATAAGTGAAATTTCTGCAATTTTGCACCAAAATAGGGAAATTTCGGCCTTTTTACCCCCAAATAAGGGGAATTTCACCCTTTTTACCTCAAAATAAAGGGAAATTCTGTATTTTTGCCACAAAATATTAGGAATTTCTGCCTTTTTGCCCCAAAATAAGGAAAATTTCTGCCTTTTTTCCCTAAAATAAGTGAATTTTCCGCAATTTTGGCCCAAAATAAGTGAAATTTCTGCCTTTTTGCCCCCAAATAGCGGGAATTTCAGCCTTTTCACCTCAAAATAAGGGGAATTTCTGAATTTTTGCCCCAAAATATGGGAAATTTCTGCCTTTTTGCCCCAAAATAAGAAAAATTTCTGCAATTTTGTACCAAAATAAAAGAAATTTCTGCATTTTTGCTTCCAAATAGAAAAATTTCTATTTTTTTTTTCTTAAAATAAGTCAAATTTCTGAAATTTTGGCCCAAAATAAGTGAAATTTCTAGAATTTTGCCCCAAAATAAGTGAAATTTCTGGAATTTTGCCCCAAAATAAGTGGAATTTCTGAGTTTTACCCCAAAATAAGGAGAATTTCTGTCTTTTTGCCCCAACATATAGGGATTTTCTGCCTTTTTGCACCACAATTAGGGGAATTTCTGCAATTTTGCTCCAAAATACGGGGAATTTCTGCCTTTTTGCCCGAAAATAAGAATGCATACCTTTTTGCCATAAAAAATGAAAATTTCTTCATTTTTGCTCCAAAATAAAAGGAATTTCTGCCTTTTTGACTCTAAATAAGTGGAATTTCTGTCTTTTTCCCCCAAAACAAAGGGAATTTCTGTTTTTTTTGTTCCAAAATAATGAAAATTTCTGACTTATTACCCTGAAGTAAGTGAAATTTCTACAATTTTGCCCCAAAAAAGGAAAATTTCTGCCTTTTTGCCCCCAAATAAGGGGAATTTCAGCATTTTTACCTCAAAATAAGGGGAATTTCTGCATTTTTGCCACAAAATATTAGGAATTTCTGCCTTTTTGCCCCAAAATAAAAAAAATTTCTGCCTTTTTTTCCTGAAATAAGTGAAATTTCTGAAATTTTACCCCAAAATAAGTGAAATTTCTGCAATTTTGCCCCAAAATAAGAGAAATTTCTGCAATTTTGTACCAAAATAAAAGAAATTTCTGCCTTTTTGCTTCCAAATAAGAAAATTTCTGCTTTTTTTCTGAAATAAGTGAAATTTCTGAAATTTTTCCCCAAAATAAGTGAAATTTCTACAATTTTGCCCCAAAATAAGTGAAATTTCTGGAATTTTGCCTCAAAATAATTGTAATTTCATAGTTTTGACCCAAAATAAGGAGAATTTCTGTCTTTTTGCCTCAACATATAGGGAATTTCTGCCTTTTTGCCCCACAATTAGGGGAATTTCTGCAATTTTGCTCCAAAATATGGGGTATTTCTGCCTTTTTTTCCGAAAATAAGAATGCATACTTTTTTGCCATAAAAAAGGAAAATTTCTTCATTTTTGCTCCAAAATAAAGGGAATTTTTGCTTTTTTGCCTCTAAATTAGTGGAATTTCTGTCTTTTTCCCCCAAAACAAAGGTAATTTCTGTCTTTTTTGCCCAAAAATAAGGAAAATTTCTGACTTATTACCCTGAAGTAAGTGAAATTTATGCAATTTTGCCCCAAAATAAGGGGAATTTCTGCTTTTTTGTCTCTAAATAAGTGGAATTTATGTATTTTTCCCCCAAAACAAAGGGAATTTATGTCTTTTTTGCGCAAAATAAGGAAAATTTCTGACTTATTACCATGAAATAAGGGAAATTTCTGATATTTTGTCCCAAATAAGGGAAATTTCTGCCTTTTTGCCCGAAAATAAAAGAATGCATAACTATTTGCCATAAAAAAGGAAAATTTCTTCATTTTTGCTCCAAAATAAAGAGAATTTTTGCTTTTATGCCTCTAAATATGTGGAATTTCTGTCTTTGTCCCCCCAAAAAAAAAGGAATTTCTGTATTTTTGCCCCAAAATAAGGAAAATTTCTGACTTATTACCCTGAAATAAGTGAAATTTCTGCAATTTTTCCCCAAAATAAGGGAAATTTCTCCCTTTTTGCCCCCAAATAACGGGAATTTCAGCCTTTTTACCTCAAAATAAGGGGAATTTCTGATTTTGCCTCTAAATAAGTGGAATTTCTGTCTTTTTTCTCTAAAACAAAAGGAATTTCTGTGTTTTTGCCCCAAAATAAGGAAAATTTCTGACTTTTTTTTCTTAAATAAGTGAAATTTCTGCTTTTTTGCCCCCAAATAAGGGAATTTCAGATTTTTACCCCAAATAAGCGGAATTTCTGCATTTTTGCCCCAAAATATGGGAAATTTCTGCCTTTTTGCCCCAAAATAAGAAAAATTTCTGCAATTTTGTAACAAAATAAAAGAAATTTCTGCCTTTTTGCCCCAAAATAAGAAAATTTATACTTTTTTTCTGAAATAACTGAAATTTCTGCAATTTTGCCGCAAAATAAATGAAATTTCTGAGTTTTGCCCCAAAATAAGGAGAATTTCTGTCTTTTTGCCCCAACATATAAGGAATTTCTGCCTTTTTGCCCCACAATTAGAGGAATTTCTGCAATTTTGCTCCAAAATACGGGGAATTTCTGCCTTTTTGTCTGAAAATAAGAAGAATGCATACCTTTTTGCCATAAAAAGGGAAATTTTTTCATTTTTGCTCCAAAATAAGAAGAATTTCTGCTTTTTTCCTCTAAATAATTCGAATTTCTGTTTTTTCCTCCAAAACAAATAGAATTTCTGTCTTTTTTGCCCCAAAATAAAGAAAATTTCTGATTTATTACCCTGAAATAAGTGAAATTTCTGCAATTTTGCCTCTAAATAAGAGAAATTTCTGCCTTTTTGCACCCAAATAAGGGGAATTTCAGCCTTTTTACCTCAAAATAAAGGGAATTTCTGCATTTTTGCTTCAAAATATGGGAAATTTCTGCCTTTTTGCACCAAAATAAAAAAATTTCTGCTTTTTTTCCCTGAAATAAGTGAAATTTCTGCAATTTGGCCCCAAAATATGGGAAATTTCTGGAATTTTGCCCCAAAATAAGTGGTATTTCTCAATTTTGCCCCAAAATAAGAAGAATGTCTGTCTTTTTGCCCCAAATATAGGGAATTTCTGCCTTTTTCCCCACAATTAGGGGAATTTCTGCAATGTTGCTCAAAATACAGGGAATTTCTGCCTTTTTGCCTGAAAATAAGAAGAATGCATACCTTTTTGCCATAAAAAAGGGAAATTTCTTCATTTTTGCTTCAAAATAAGGTGATTTTCTGCATTTTGACTCTAAATAAGTGGAATTTCTGTCTTTTTCCCCCAAAACAAAGGGAATTTCTGTCTTTTTTCTTCCAAAATAAAAAAAATTTCTTACTTATTACCCTGAAATAACTGAAATTTCTTCAATTTTGCCCCAAAATAAGGGAAATTACTGCCTTTTTGCCCCCAAATAAGGGTAATTTCAGCCTTTTTACCTCAAAATAAGAGGAATTTCTGCATTTTTGCCACAAAGTATTAGGAATTTCTGATTTTTGCCCCAAAATAAGGAAAATATCTGCCTTTTTTCCCTGAAATAATTGAAATTTCTACAATTTTGCCCCAAAATAAGGGAAATTTCGGCCTTTTTACCCCCAAAAGAGGGGAATTTCACCCTTTTTACCTCAAAATAAAGGGAATTTCTGCATTTTTGCTACAAAATATTAGGAATTTCTGCCTTTTTGCCCCAAAATAAGGAAAATTTCTGCCTTTTTTCTCTGAAATGAGTGAAATTTCCGCAATTTTGGCCCAAAATAAGTGAAATTTCTGCCTTTTTGCCCCCAAATAAGGGGAATTTTAGCCTTTTTACCTCAAAATAAGGGGAATTTCTGCATTTTTGCCCCAAAATATGGGAAATTTCTGCCTTTTTGCCCCAAAATAAGAAAAATTTCTGCAATTTTGTACCAAAATATAAGAAATTTCTGACTTTTTGCTTCCAAATAGAAAAATTTCTACTTTTTTTTCTGAAAAAAGTGAAATTTCTGAAATTTTGCCCCAAAACAAGTGAAATTTCTACAATTTTGCCCCAAAATAAGTGAAATTTCTGGAATTTTGCCCCAAAATAAGTGGAATTTCTGTCTTTTTCCCCCAAAACAAAGGGAATTTCTCTATTTTTTGTCCCAAGATAAGGAAAATTTCTGACTTATTACCCTGAAATAAGTGAAATTGCTGCAATTTTTCCTCAAAATAAGAAAAATTTCTTTCTTTTTGCCCCCAAATAAGGAGAATTTCAGCCATTTTGCGTCAAAAAAAGGGAAATTTCTGCAGTTTTGCCCCAAAATATGGGAAATTTCTGCGTTTTTGCCCCAAAATAAGAAAAATTTCTTCAATTTTGTACCAAAATAAAAGAAATTTCTGCCTTTTTGCCCCGAAATAAAAAAAATTCTGCTTTTTTTCTGAAATAAGTGAAATTTCTGCAATTTTGCCCAAAATAAGTGAAATTTCTGCAATTTTTCCACAAAATAAGGGAAATTTCTGGAATTTTGCCTCAAAATAAGTGGTATTTCTGAGTTTTGCCACAAAATAAGGAGAATTTCTATCCTTTTGCCCCAACATATAGGGAATTTCTGCCTTTTTGCCCCACAATTAGGGGAATTTCTTCAATTTTGCTGCAAAATACGGAGAATTTCTGCCTTTTTGTCCGAAAATAAGAAGAATGCATACCTTTTTGCCATAAAAAAGGGAAATTTCTTCATTTTTGCTAAAAAATAAGGGAAATTTCTGCATTTGCCTCTAAATAAGTGGAATTTCTGTCTTTTTCCCCCAAAACAAAGGGAATTTCTGTCTTTTTTGCCCCAAAATAAGGAAAATTTCTGACTTATTACCCTGAAATAAGTGAAATTTCTGCAATTTTGCCCCAAAATAAAGGAAATTTCTGCCTTTTTGCCCCCAAATAAGGGGAATTTCAGCCTTTTTACCTCAAAATAAGGGGAATTTCTGCTTTTTTGGCTCTAAATAAGTGGAATTTCTCTCTTTTTTCTCTAAAACAAAAGGAATTTCTGTCTTTTTGCCCCAAAATAAAGAAAATTTCTGACTTTTTTTCCTTAAATAAGTGAAATTTCTGTTTTTTTGCCCCCAAATAAGGGAATTTCAGACTTTTTATCCCAAAATAAGGGGAATTTCTGCATTTTTGCCCCAAAATATGGGAAATTTCTGCCTTTTTGCCCCAAAATAAGAAAATTTCTGCTTTTTTTCTGAAATAACTGAAATTTCTGCAATTTTGTCCCAAAATAAGTGAAATTTCTGAGTTTTGCCACAAAATAAGGAGAATTTCTGTCATTTTGCCCCAACATATAAGGAATTTCTGCCTTTTTGCCCAACAATTAGAGGAATTTCTGCAATTTTGCTCCAAAATATGGGGAATTTCTGCCTTTTTGTCTGAAAATAAGAAGAATGCATACATTTTTGCCATAAAAAAAGGAAATTTTTTCATTTTTGCTCCAAAATAAGAAGAATTTCTGCTTTTTTCCTCTAAATAATTCGAATTTCTGTTTTTTCCCCCAAAACAAATAGAATTTCTGTCTTTTTTGCCCCAAAATAAAGAAAATTTCTGATTTATTACCCTGAAATAAGTGAAATTTCTGCAATTTTGCCTCAAAATAAGAGAATTTTCTGCCTTTTTGCACCCAAATAAGGGGAATTTCAGCCTTTTTACCTCAAAATAAGGGGAATTTCTGTATTTTTGCTTCAAAATATGGGAAATTTCTGCCTTTTTGCCCCAAAATAAAAAAATTCTGCTTTTTTTCCCTGAAATAAGTGAAATTTCTGCAATTTTGCCCCAAAATAAGTGAAATTTCTGCAATTTGGCCCCAAAATATGGGAAATTTCTGGAATTTTGCCCCAAAAAAATGGAATTTCTGAGTTTTGCCCCAAAATAAGAAGAATGTCTGTCTTTTTGCCCCAACTTATAGGGAATTTCTGCCTTTTTGCCCCACAATTAGGGGAATTTCTGCAATGTTGCTCAAAATACAGGGAATTTCTGCCATTTTGCCTGAAAATAAGAAGAATGCATACCTTTTTGCCATAAAAAAAGGGAAATTTCTTCATTTTTGCTCCAAAATAAGGGGTATTTCTGCATTTTTGACTCTAAATAAGTGGAATTTCTGTCTTTTTCCCCCAAAACAAAGGGAATTTCTGTCTTTTTTGTTCCAAAATAAGGAAAATTTCTTACTTATTACCCTGATATAAGTGAAATATCATCAATTTTGCCCCAAATTAAGGGAAATTACTGCCTTTTTGCCCCCAAATAAGGGGAATTTCAGCCTTTTTACCTCAAAAAAGGGGAATTTCTGCATTTTTACCACAAAATATAAGGAATTTCTGTTTTTTGCCCCAAAATAAAGAAAATTTCTGCCTTTTTTCCCTGAAATAAGTGAAATTTCTGCAATTTTGCCCCAAAATAAGTGAAATTTCTGCAATTTTGCCCTGAAATAAGGTAAATTTCTGGAATTTTGCCCCAAATAAGTGGAATTTCTGAGTTTCACCCCAAAATAAGGAGAATTTCTGTCTTTTTGCCCCAACATATATGGAATTTCTACCTTTTTGCCCGACAATTAGGGGAATTTCTGCAATTTTGCTCCAAAATACAAGGAATTTTTGCCTTTTTGCCCGAAAATAAGTAGAATGCATACCTTTTTGCCATAAAAAAGGGAAATTTCTTAATTTTTGCTCCAAAATAAGGAAAATTTCTGCTTTTTTGCCTCTAAAAAAGTGGTATTTTGGTCTTTTTCCTCCAAAACAAAGGGAATTTCTGTCTTTTTTGCCCCAAAATAAAAAAAAATTTCTGACTTATTACCCTGAAGTAAGTGAAATTTCTACAATTTTGCCCCAAAAAAGGGAAATTTCTGCCTTTTTGCCCCCAAATAAGGGGAATTTCAGCCTTTTTACCTCAAAATAAGGGGAATTTCTGCATTTTTGCCACAAAATATTAGGAATTTCTGCCTTTTTGCCCCAAAATAAGGAAAATTTCTGCCTTTTTTTCCTGAAATAAGTGAAATTTCTGAAATTTTGCCCCAAAATAAGTGAAATTTCTGCAATTTTGCCCCAAAATAAGGGAAATTTCTGCAATTTTGTACCAAAATAATAGAAATTTCTGCCTTTTTGCTTCCAAATAAGAAAATTTCTGCTTTTTTTCTGAAATAAGTTAAATTTCTGAAATTTTTCCCCAAAATAAGTGAAATTTCTACAATTTTGCCCCAAAATAAGTGAAATTTCTGGAATTTTGCCTCAAGATAATTGGAATTTCATAGTTTTGACCCAAAATAAGGAGAATTTCTGTCTTTTTGCCTCAACATATAGGGAATTTCTGACTTATTACACAACAATTAAGGCAATTTCTGCAATTTTGCTCCAAAATACGGGGAATTTCTGCCTTTTTGCCCGAAAATAAGAAGAATGCATACCTTTTTGCCATAAAAAAGGAAAATTTCTTCATTTTTGCTCCAAAATAAGGGGAATTTCTGCTTTTATGCCTCTAAATATGTGGAATTTCTGTCTTTGTCCCCAATACAAATAGAATTTCTGTCTTTTTGCTCCAAAATAAGGAAAATTTGTGACTTATTACCCTGAAATAAGTTAAATTTCTGCAATTTTGCCCCAAAATAAGTAAAATTTCTGCAATTTTGCCCCAAAATAAGTGAAATTTCTACAATTTTGCCCCAAAATAAGTGAAATTTCTGGAATTTTGCCCCAAAATAAGTGGAATATCTGAGTTTTGCCCGAAAATAAAAAGAATTTCTGTCTTTTTGCCTCAACATATAGGGAATTTCTGCCTTTTTGCCCCACAATTAGGGGAATTTCTGCAATTTTGCTCCAAAATACGGGGAATTTCTGCCTTTTTGCCCGAAAATAAGAATGCATACCTTTTTGCCATAAAAAAGGAAAATTTCTTCATTTTTGCTCCAAAATAAAGGGAATTTTTGCTGTTTTGCCTCTAAATAAGTGGAATTTCTGTCTTTTTCCCCCAAAACAAAAGTAATTTCTGTCTTTTTTGCCCAAAAATAAGGAAATTTTCTGACTTATTACCCTGAAGTAAGTGAAATTTATGCAATTTTGCCCCAAAATAAGGGGAATTTCTGCTTTTTTGTCTCTAATTAAGTGGAATTTATGTATTTTTTCCCCAAAACAAAGGGAATTTCTGTCTTTTTTGCGCAAAATAAGGAAAATTTCTGACTTATTACCATGAAATAAGGGAAATTTCTGGAATTTTGCACCAAATAAGGGAAATTTCTGCCTTTTTGCCCGAAAATAAGAAGAATGCATAACTATTTGCCATAAAAAAGGAAAATTTCTTCATTTTTGCTCCAAAATAAAGAAAATTTTTGCTTTTATGCCTCTAAATATGTGGAATTTCTGTCTTTGTCCCCCAAAACAAAGGGAATTTCTGTATTTTTGCCCCAAAATAAGGAAAGTTTCTGACTTATTACCCTGAAATAAGTGAAATTTCTGCAATTTTTCCCCAAAATGAGGGAAATTTCTCCCTTTTTTCCTCCAAATAACGGGAATTTCAGCCTTTTTACCTCAAAATAAGGGGAATTTCTGAATTTTTGCCCCAAAATATGGGAAATTTCTGCCTTTTTGCCCCAAAATAAGAAAAATTACTGCAATTTTGTACCAAAATAAAAGAAATTTCTGCATTTTTGCTTCCAAATAGAAAAATTTCTATTTTTTTTTTCTGAAAATAAGTCAAATTTCTGAAATTTTGGCCCAAAATAAGTGAAATTTCTAGAATTTTGCCTCAAAATAAGTGAAATTTCTGGAATTTTGCCCCAAAATAAGTGGAATTTCTGAGTTTTACCCTAAAATATGGAGAATTTCTGTCTCTTTTCCCCAACATATAGGGAATATCTGCCTTTTTGCCCCACAATTAGGGGTATTTCTGCAATTTTGCTCCAAAATACGGGGAATTTCTGCCTTTTTGCCCGAAAATAAGAATGCATACCTTTTTGCCATAAAAAAGGAAAATTTCTTCATTTTTGCTCCAAAATAAAAGGAATTTCTGCTTTTTGACTCTAAATAAGTGGAATTTCTGTCTTTTTCCCCCAAAACAAAAGTAATTTCTGTCTTTTTTGCCCAAAAATAAGGAAATTTTCTGACTTATTACCCTGAAGTAAGTGAAATTTATGCAATTTTGCCCCAAAATAAGGAGAATTTCTGCTTTTTTGTCTCTAATTAAGTGGAATTTATGTATTTTTTCCCCAAAACAAAGGGAATTTCTGTCTTTTTTGCGCAAAATAAGGAAAATTTCTGACTTATTACCATGAAATAAGGGAAATTTCTGGAATTTTGCCCCAAATAAGGGAAATTTCTGCCTTTTTGCCCGAAAATAAGAAGAATGCATAACTATTTGCCATAAAAAAGGAAAATTTCTTCATTTTTGCTCCAAAATAAAGAAAATTTTTGCTTTTATGCCTCTAAATATGTGGAATTTCTGTCTTTGTCCCCCAAAACAAAGGGAATTTCTGTATTTTTGCCCCAAAATAAGGAAAGTTTCTGACTTATTACCCTGAAATAAGTGAAATTTCTGCAATTTTTTCCCCAAAATGAGGGAAATTTCTCCTTTTTTGCCTCCAAATAATGGGAATTTCAGCCTTTTTACCTCAAAATAAGGGGAATTTCTGAATTTTTGCCCCAAAATATGGGAAATTTCTGCCTTTTTGCCCCAAAATAAGAAAAATTTCTGCAATTTTGTACCAAAATAAAAGAAATTTCTGCATTTTTGCTTCCAAATAGAAAAATTTCTATTTTTTTCTGAAAATAAGTCAAATTTCTGAAATTTTGGCCCAAAATAAGTGAAATTTCTAGAATTTTGCCCCAAAATAAGTGAAATTTGGGGAATTTTGCCCCAAAATAAGTGGAATTTCTGAGTTTTACCCTAAAATAAGGAGAATTTCTGTCTCTTTTCCCCAACATATAGGGAATATCTGCCTTTTTGCCCCACAATTAGGGGTATTTCTGCAATTTTGCTCCAAAATACGGGGAATTTCTGCCTTTTTGCCCGAAAATAAGAATGCATACCTTTTTGCCATAAAAAAGGAAAATTTCTTCATTTTTGCTCCAAAATAAAAGGAATTTCTGCTTTTTGACTCTAAATAAGTGGAATTTCTGTCTTTTTCCCCCGCTAAAAAAGGGGATTTCTGTCTTTTTTGTTCCAAAATAAGGAAAATTTCTGACTTATTACCCTGAAGTAAGTGAAATTTCTCCAATTTTGCCCCAAAAAAGGGAAATTTCTGCCTTTTTGCCCCCAAATAAGGGGAATTTCAGCCTTTTTACCTCAAAATAAGGGGAATTTCTGCATTTTTGCCACAAAATATTAGGAATTTCTGCCTTTTTGCCCCAAAATAAGGAAAATTTCTGCCTTTTTTTCCTGAAATAAGTGAAATTTCTGAAATTTTGCCCCAAAATAAGTGAAATTTCTGCAATTTTGCCCCAAAATAAGGGAAATTTCTGCAATTTTGTACCAAAATAAAAGAAATTTCTGCCTTTTTGCTTCCAAATAAGAAAATTTCTGCTTTTTTTCTGAAATAAGTGAAATTTCTGAAATTTTTCCCCAAAATAGGTGAAATTTCTACAATTTTGCCCCAAAATAAGTGAAATTTCTGGAATTTAGCCTCAAGATAATTGGAATTTCATAGTTTTGACCCAAAATAAGGAGAATTTCTGTCTTTTTGCCTCAACATATAGGGAATTTCTGACTTATTACACAACAATTAAGGCAATTTCTGCAATTTTGCTCCAAAATACGGGGAATTTCTGCCTTTTTGCCCGAAAATAAGAAGAATGCATACCTTTTTGCCATAAAAAAGGAAAATTTCTTCATTTTTGCTCCAAAATAAGGGGAATTTCTGCTTTTATGCCTCTAAATATGTGGAATTTCTGTCTTTGTCCCCAATAGAAATAGAATTTCTGTCTTTTTGCTCCAAAATAAGGAAAATTTGTGACTTATTATCCTGAAATAAGTTAAATTTCTGCAATTTTGCCCCAAAATAAGTAAAATTTCTGCAATTTTGCCCCAAAATAAGTGAAATTTCTACAATTTTGCCCCAAAATAAGTGAAATTTCTGGAATTTTGCCCCAAAATAAGTGGAATATCTGAGTTTTGCCCGAAAATAAAAAGAATTTCTGTCTTTTTGCCTCAACATATAGGGAATTTCTGCCTTTTTGCCCCACAATTAGGGGAATTTCTGCAATTTTGCTCCAAAATACAGGGAATTTCTGCCTTTTTGCCCGAAAATAAGAATGCATACCTTTTTGCCATAAAAAAGGAAAATTTCTTCATTTTTGCTCCAAAATAAAGGGAATTTTTGCTGTTTTGCCTCTAAATAAGTGGAATTTCTGTCTTTTTCCCCCAAAACAAAAGTAATTTCTGTCTTTTTTGCCCAAAAATAAGGAAATTTTCTGACTTATTACCCTGAAGTAAGTGAAATTTATGCAATTTTGCCCCAAAATAAGGAGAATTTCTGCTTTTTTGTCTCTAATTAAGTGGAATTTATGTATTTTTTCCCCAAAACAAAGGGAATTTCTGTCTTTTTTGCGCAAAATAAGGAAAATTTCTGACTTATTACCATGAAATAAGGGAAATTTCTGGAATTTTGCCCCAAATAAGGGAAATTTCTGCCTTTTTGCCCGAAAATAAGAAGAATGCATAACTATTTGCCATAAAAAAGGAAAATTTCTTCATTTTTGCTCCAAAATAAAGAAAATTTTTGCTTTTATGCCTCTAAATATGTGGAATTTCTGTCTTTGTCCCCCAAAACAAAGGGAATTTCTGTATTTTTGCCCCAAAATAAGGAAAGTTTCTGACTTATTACCCTGAAATAAGTGAAATTTCTGCAATTTTTTCCCCAAAATGAGGGAAATTTCTCCTTTTTTGCCTCCAAATAACGGGAATTTCAGCCTTTTTACCTCAAAATAAGGGGAATTTCTGAATTTTTGCCCCAAAATATGGGAAATTTCTGCCTTTTTGCCCCAAAATAAGAAAAATTTCTGCAATTTTGTACCAAAATAAAAGAAATTTCTGCATTTTTGCTTCCAAATAGAAAAATTTCTATTTTTTTCTGAAAATAAGTCAAATTTCTGAAATTTTGGCCCAAAATAAGTGAAATTTCTAGAATTTTGCCCCAAAATAAGTGAAATTTGGGGAATTTTGCCCCAAAATAAGTGGAATTTCTGAGTTTTACCCTAAAATAAGGAGAATTTCTGTCTCTTTTCCCCAACATATAGGGAATATCTGCCTTTTTGCCCCACAATTAGGGGTATTTCTGCAATTTTGCTCCAAAATACGGGGAATTTCTGCCTTTTTGCCCGAAAATAAGAATGCATACCTTTTTGCCATAAAAAAGGAAAATTTCTTCATTTTTGCTCCAAAATAAAAGGAATTTCTGCTTTTTGACTCTAAATAAGTGGAATTTCTGTCTTTTTCCCCCGCTAAAAAAGGGGATTTCTGTCTTTTTTGTTCCAAAATAAGGAAAATTTCTGACTTATTACCCTGAAGTAAGTGAAATTTCTCCAATTTTGCCCCAAAAAAGGGAAATTTCTGCCTTTTTGCCCCCAAATAAGGGGAATTTCAGCCTTTTTACCTCAAAATAAGGGGAATTTCTGCATTTTTTCCACAAAATATTAGGAATTTCTGCCTTTTTGCCCCAAAATAAGGAAAATTTCTGCCTTTTTTTCCTGAAATAAGTGAAATTTCTGAAATTTTGCCCCAAAATAAGTGAAATTTCTGCAATTTTGCCCCAAAATAAGGGAAATTTCTGCAATTTTGTACCAAAATAAAAGAAATTTCTGCCTTTTTGCTTCCAAATAAGAAAATTTCTGCTTTTTTTCTGAAATAAGTGAAATTTCTGAAATTTTTCCCCAAAATAGGTGAAATTTCTACAATTTTGCCCCAAAATAAGTGAAATTTCTGGAATTTTGCCTCAAGATAATTGGAATTTCATAGTTTTGACCCAAAATAAGGAGAATTTCTGTCTTTTTGCCTCAACATATAGGGAATTTCTGACTTATTACACAACAATTAAGGCAATTTCTGCAATTTTGCTCCAAAATACGGGGAATTTCTGCCTTTTTGCCCGAAAATAAGAAGAATGCATACCTTTTTGCCATAAAAAAGGAAAATTTCTTCATTTTTGCTCCAAAATAAGGGGAATTTCTGCTTTTATGCCTCTAAATATGTGGAATTTCTGTCTTTGTCCCCAATACAAATAGAATTTCTGTCTTTTTGCTCCAAAATAAGGAAAATTTGTGACTTATTACCCTGAAATAAGTTAAATTTCTGCAATTTTGCCCCAAAATAAGTAAAATTTCTGCAATTTTGCCCCAAAATAAGTGAAATTTCTACAATTTTGCCCCAAAATAAGTGAAATTTCTGGAATTTTGCCCCAAAATAAGTGGAATTTCTGAGTTTTGCCCCAAAATAAGGAGAATTTCTGTTTTTTTGCCTCAACATATAGGGAATTTCTGCCTTTTTGCCCCACAATTAGGGGAATTTCTGCTATTTTGCTCCAAAATACGGGGAATTTCTGCCTTTTTGCCCGAAAATAAGAATGCATACCTTTTTGCCATAAAAAAGGAAAATTTCTTCATTTTTGCTCCAAAATAAAGGGAATTTATGATTTTTTGCCTCTAAATAAGTGGAATTTCTGTCTTTTTCCCCCAAAACAAAGGTAATTTCTGTCTTTTTTGCCCAAAAATAAGGAAATTTTCTGACTTATTACCCTGAAGTAAGTGAAATTTATGCAATTTTGCCCCAAAATGAGGGGAATTTCTGCTTTTTTGTCTCTAATTAAGTGGAATTTATGTATTTTTCCCCAAAAAAATGGAATTTCTGTCTTTATTGCGCAAAATAAGGAAAATTTCTGACTTATTACCATGAAATAAGGGAAATTTCTGGAATTTTGCCCCAAATAAAGGAAATTTCTGCCTTTTTGCCCGAAAATAAGAAGAATGCATAACTATTTGCCATAAAAAAGGAAAATTTCTTCATTTTTGCTCCAAAATAAAGAGAATTTTTGCTTTTATGCCTCTAAATATGTGGAATTTCTGTCTTTGTCCCCCCAAAAAAAGGGAATTTCTGTATTTTTGCCCCAAAATAAGGAAAGTTTCTGACTTATTACCCTGAAATAAGTGAAATTTCTGCAATTTTTCCCCAAAATAAATGAAATTTCTCCCTTTTTGCCCCCAAATAACGGAAATTTCAGCCTTTTTACCTCAAAATAAGGGGAATTTCTGCATTTTTGCCCCAAAATATGGGAAATTTCTGCCTTTTTGCCCAAAATAAAAAAATTTTCTGCAATTTTGTACCAAAATAAAAGAAATTTTTGCCTTTTTGCCCCAGAAGAAGAAAATTTCTGCTTTTTTTAACTTAAATAAGTGAAATTTCTGCAATTTTGCCCCAAAATAAGTGAAATTTCTGCAATTTTGCCCCAAAATAAGGGAAATTTCTGGAATTTTGCCCCAAAATAAGTGGAATTTCTGAGTTTTGCCCGAAAATAAGGAGGATTTCTGTCTTTTTGCACTAACATATAGGGAATTTCTGCCTTTTTGCCCCACAATTAGGGGAATTTCTGCAATTTTGCTCCAAAATACGGGGAATTTCTGGTTTTTAGCCTAAAAATAAGGGGAATGTATACCTTTTGCTACAAAAAAGGGAAATTTCTTCATTTTTGCTAAAAAATAAAAGGAATTTCTGCTTTTTTGCCTCTAAAAAAGTGGAATTACTGTGTTTTCCCCACAAAACAAAGGGAATTTCTGTGTTTTTTGCCCAAAATAAAAAAATTTCTGACTTATTACCCTGAAATAAGAGAAATTTCTGCAATTTTGCCCCAAAATAAGGGAAATTTCTCCCTTTTTGCCCCCAAATAAAGGGAATTTCAGCCTTTTTCCTCAAAATAAGAAGAATTTCTGCATTTTTGCCCCAAAATATGGGAAATTTCTGCATTTTTGCTCCAAAGTAAGAAAAATTTCTGCAATTTTGTACCAAAATAAAAGAAATTTCTGCCTTTTTGCCCCAAAATAAGAAAATTTCTGCTTTTTTTTCTGAAATAAGTGAAATTTCTGCAATTTTGCCCCAAAATAAGGGAAATTTCTGGAATTTTGCCCTAAAATAAGTAAACTTCTGAGTTTTGCCCGAAAATAAGGAGAATTTCTGTCTTTTTGCACCAACATATAGGGAATTTCTGCATTTTTGTTCCACAATTAGGGAAATTTCTGCAATTTTCCTCCAAAATACGGGGAATTTCTGCCTTTTTGCCCAAAAATAAGAAGAATGCATACCTTTTTGCCATAAAAAAGGGAAATTTCTTCATTTTTTCCCCAAATAAGAGGAATTTCTGCATTTTTGACTCTAAATAAGTAGAATTTCTGTCTTTTTCCCCCAAAACAAAGGAAATTTCTGTCCTTTTAGCTCCAAAATAAAGAAAATTTCTGACTTATTACCCTGAAATAAGTGAAATTTCTGCAATTTTGCCCCAAAATAAGGGAAATTACTGCTTTTTGCCCCAAAATAAGGGGAATTTCAGCCTTTTTACCTCAAAATAAGGGGAATTTCTAGATTTTTGCCACAAAATATTAGGAATTTCTGCCTTTTTGCCCCAAAATAAGGAAAATTTCTGCATTTTTTTCCTGAAATAAGTGAAATTTCTGCAATTTTGCCCCAAAATAAGTGAAATTTCTGCAATTTTGCCATAAAATAAGGTAAATTTCTGGAATTTTGCCCCAAATAAGTGGAATTTCTGAGTTTTGCCCCAAAATAAGGAGAATTTCTGTCTTTTTGCCCCAACATATAGGGAATTTCTACTTTTGCCCAACAATTAGGGGAATTTCGGCAATTTTGCTCCAAAATACGGGGCATTTCTGCCTTTTTGCCCGAAAATAAGAAGAATGCATAACTTTTTGCCATAAAAAAGGGAAATTTCTTCATTTTTGCTCCAAAATAATGAAAATTTCTGCTTTTTTGCCTCTAAATAAGTGGAATTTGTGTTTTTCCCCCAAACCAAAGGGAATTTCTGTATTTTTTGCCCCAAGATAAGGAAAATTTCTGACTTATTACCCTGAAATAAGTGAAATTGCTGTAATTTTGCCTCAAAATAAGAAAAATTTCTCTCTCTTTGCCCCCAAATAATGGGAATTTCATCATTTTTACGTCAAAATAAGGGAAATTTCTCCATTTTTGCCCCAAAATATGGGAAATTTCTGCCTTTTTGCCCCAAACTAAGAAAAATTTCTGCAATTTTGTACCAAAATAAAAGAAATTTTTGCCCTTTTGCTTCCAAATAAAAAAATTTCTACTTTTTTTCTGAAAAAAGTGAAATTTCTGAAATTTTGCCCAAAAATAAGTGAAATTTCTACAATTTTGCCCCAAAATAAGTGAAATTTCTGGAATTTTGCCCCAAAATAAGTGTAATTTCTGAGTTTTGCCCAAAAATAAGGAGAAATTCTGTATTTTTGCCTCAACATATTGGGAATTTCTGCATTTTTGCCCCACAATTTGGGAAATTTCTGCAATTTTGCTCTAAAATAAGGGGAATTTCTGCCTTTTTGCCCAAAAATAAGAAGAATGCATACCTTTATGCCCTTAAAAAGTGAAATTTCTTAATTTTTGCTCCAAAATAAGGGGAATTTCTGCTTTTTTGCCTCTAAAAAAGTGGAATTTCTGTCTTTTTCCCCCCAAAACAAAGGTTATTTCTGTTTTCTGGCTCCAAAATAAGTTAAATTTCTGACTTATTACCCTGAAATAAGTGAAATTTCTGCAATTTTGCCCCAAAATAAGAGAAATTTCTGCCTTTTTGCCCCCAAATAAAGGGAATTTCAGCCTTTTACCTCAACATAAGAGAAATTTCTGCATTTTTACCCCAAAATATGGGAAATTTCTGCCTTTTTGCCCCAAAATAAAAAAAATTCTGCATTTTGTAACAAAATAAAAGAAATTTCTGCCTTTTGGCCCCAAAATAAGAAAATTTCTGCTTTTTTTTCTGAAATAAGTGAAATTTCTGCAATTTTACCCCAAAATAATTTAAATTTCTGAGTTTTGCCCTAAAATAAGGAGAATTTCTGTCTTTTTGCCCCAACATATAGGGAATTACTGCATTTTTGCGCCACAATTAGGAGAATTTTCGCAATTTTGCTCTAAAATACGGGGAATTTCTGCCTTTTTTGTCCGAAAATAATAATAATGCATACCTTTTTGCCATAAAAAAGGGAATTTTCTTCATTTTTCTCCAAAATGAGGGGAATTTTTGCTTTTATGCCTCTAAATAAGTGGAATTTCTGTCTTTTTCCCCCAAAACAAAGGGAATTTCTGTCCTTTTTGCCCCAAAATAAGGAAAATTTCTGACTTATTACTCTGAAATAAGTGAAATTTCTGCAATTTTGCCCCAAAACAAGAGAAATTTCTGTTTTTTAACCCCAAATAAGGGGAATTTCAGCATTTTACCTCAAAATAAGGGGAATTTCTGCATTTTTTCCCCAAAATATGGGAAATTTTTGCCTTTTTGCCAAAAATAAGAAAAAATTTCTGCAATTTTGTACCAAAATATGGGAAATTTCTGACTTTTTGCCCCAAAATAAGGAAAATTTCTGCCTTTTTTCTCTGAAATAAGTGAAATTTCTGCAATTTTGTCCCAAAATAAGTGCAATTTCTGCAATTTTGCCCCAAAATAAGGGAAATTTCTGGAATTTTGCCCCAAAATATGTGGAATTTCTGAGTTTTGCCCCAAAATAAGCAGAATTTCTGACTTTTTGCCCCAACATATAGGGAATTTCTGCCTTTTTGCCCCACAATTAGGTTAATTTCTGCAATTTTGTTCCAAAATACAGAGAATTTCTGCCTTTTTGCCCGAAAATAAGAAGAATGCATACCTTTTTGCCATAAAAAAGGGCAATTTCTGTAATTTTGCTCCAAAATAAGGGGAATTTCTGCTTTTTGCCTCTAAATATGTGTAGTTTCTTTCTTTTTCCCCCAAAACAAAGAAAATTTCTGTCTTTTTTGCAACAAAATAAAGAAATTTTCTGACTTATTACCCTGAAATAAGTGAAATTTCTGCAATTTTGCCCCAAAATAAAGGAAATTTCTGCCCTTTTGCCCCCAAATAAGAGGAATTTCACCCTTTTACCTCAAAATAAGAAGAATTTCTGCATTTTTGCAACAAAATATTAGGAATTTCTGCATTTTTGCCCCAAAATAAGGAAAATTTCTGCCTTTTTTCCCTGAAATAAGTGAAATTTCTGCAATTTTGCCCCAAAATAAGGGACATCTCTGGAATTTTGCCCCAAAATAAGTGGAATTTCTGAGTTTTGCCCAAAAATAAGGAGAATTTATGTCTTTTTGCCCTAACATATAGGGAATTTCTGCCTTTTTGCCCCACAATTAGGGGAATTTCTAGAATTTTGCTCCAAAATACGGGGAATTTTTGCTTTTTAGGCCGAAAATAAAGGGAATGTTTACCTTTTGCCACAAAAAAGGGAAATCTTCATTTTTGCTTCAAAATAAGGGGAATTTCTGCTTTTTTGCCTCTAAATAAGTGGAATTTCTGTCTTTTTCCCCCAAAACAAAGGGAATTTCTGTATTTTTTGCCCAAAATAAGGAAAATTTCTGACTTATCACCCTGAAATAAGTGAAATTGCTGTATTTTGCCTCAAAATAAGAAAAATTTCTCCCTTTTTGCCCCCAAATAAGGGGAATTTCAGCCTTTTTACGTCAAAAAAAAAAGAAATTTCTGCATTTTTGCCCAAAATTTGGGAACTTTCTGCGTTTTTGTTCCAAAATAAGAAAAATTTCTTCAATTTTGTACCAAAATAAAAGAAATTTCTGCCTTTTTGCCCCAAAATAAAAAAATTTCTGCTTTTTTTCTGAAATAAGTGAAATTTCTGCAATTTTGCCCAAAATAAGTGAAATTTCTGCAATTTTGCCCCAAAATAAGGGAAATTTCTGGAATTTTGCCTCAAAATAAATGGTATTTCTGAGTTTTGCCACAAAATAAGGAGAATTTTTGTCCTTTTGCCCCAACATATAGGGAATTTCTGCCTTTTTGCCCCACAATTAGGGGAATTTCTGCAATTTTGCTCCAAAATACGAAGAATTTCTGCCTTTTTGTCCGAAAATAAGAAGAATGCATACCTTTTTGCCATAAAAAAGGGAAATTTCTTCATTTTTGCTTCAAAATAAGGGGAATTTCTGCATTTGCCTCTAAATAAGTGGAATTTCTGTCTTTTTCCCCCAAAACAAAGGGAATTTCTGTCTTTTTTGCCCCAAAATAAGGAAAATTTCTGACTTATTACCCTGAAATAAGTGAAATTTCTGCAATTTTGCCCCAAAATAAAGGAAATTTCTGCCTCTTTGCCTCCAAATAAGGGGAATTTCAGCCTTTTTACCTCAAAATAAGGGGAATTTCTGCTTTTTTGCCTCTAAATAAGTGGAATTTCTGTCTTTTTTCTCTAAAACAAAAGGAATTTCTGTCTTTTTGCCCCAAAATAAGGAAAATTTCTGACTTTTTTTTCTTAAATAAGTGAAATTTCTGCTTTTTTGCCCCCAAATAAGGGAATTTCAGACTTTTTACCCCAAAATAAGGGGAATTTTTGCATTTTTGCCCCAAAATATTGGAAATTTCTGCCTTTTTGCCCCAAAATAAGAAAAATTAATGCAATTTTGTACCAAAATAAAAGAAATTTCTGCCTTTTTGCCCCAAAATAAGAAAATTTATGCTTTTTTTTTCTGAAATAACTGAAATTTCTGCAATTTTGCCCCAAAATAAGTGAAATTTCTGAGTTTTGCCACAAAATAAGGAGAATTTCTGTCTCTTTGCCCCAACATATAAGGAATTTCTGCCTTTTTGCCCCACAATTAGAGGAATTTCTGCAATTTTGCTCCAAAATACGAGGAATTTCTGCCTTTTTGTCTGAAAATAAGAAGAATGCATACCTTTTTGCCATAAAAAAGGGAAATTTTTTCATTTTTGCCCCAAAATAAAGAAAATTTCTGATTTATTACCCTGAAATAAGTGAAATTTCTGCAATTTTGCCTCTAAATAAGAGAAATTTCTGCCTTTTTGCACCCAAATAAGGGGAATTTCAGCCTTTTTACCTCAAAATAAGGGGAATTTCTGCATTTTTGCTTCAAAATATGGGAAATTTCTGCCTTTTGCCCCAAAATAAAAAAATTTCTGCTTTTTTTCCCTGAAATAAGTGAAATTTCTGAAATTTTGCCCCAAAATAAGTGAAATTTCTGCAATTTGGCCCCAAAATATAGGAAAATTCTGGAATTTTGCCCCAAAATAAGTGGAATTTCTCAGTTTTGCCCCAAAATAAGAAGAATGTCTGTCTTTTTGCCCCAACATATAGGGAATTTCTGCCTTTTTGCCCCACAATTAGGGGAATTTCTGCAATGTTGCTCAAAATACAGGGAATTTCTGCCTTTTTGCCTGAAAATAAGAAGAATGCATACCTTTTTGCCATAAAAAAAAATTTCTTCATTTTTGCTTCAAAATAAGGGGAATTTCTGCATTTTTGACTCTAAATAAGTGGAAGTTCTGTCTTTTTCCCCCAAAACAAAGGGAATTTCTGTCTTTTTTCTTCCAAAATAAAAAAAAATTTCTTATTTATTACCCTGAAATAACTGAAATTTCTTCAATTTTGCCCCAAAATAAGGGAAATTACTGCCTTTTTGCCCCCAAATAAGGGTAATTTCAGCCTTTTTACCTTAAAATAAGGGGAATTTCTGCATTTTTGCCACAAAATATTAGGAATTTCTGATTTTTGCTCCAAAATAAGGAAAATTTCTGCCTTTTTTTTCTGAAATAAGTGAAATTTCTGCAATTTTGCCCCAAAATAAGTGAAATTTCTGCAATTTTGTTCTAAAATAAGGTAAATTTCTGGAATTTTGCCCCAAATAAGTGGAATTTCTGAGTTTCGCCCCAAAATAAAGAGAATTTCTGTCTTTTTGCTCCAACATATAGGGAATTTCTACTTTTTTGCCCGACAATTAGGGGAATTTCTGCAATTTTGCTTTAAAATACGGGGAATTTCTGCCTTTTTGCCCGAAAATAAGAAGAATGCATACCTTTTTGCCATATAAAAAAGAAATTTCTTCATTTTTGCTCCAAAATAAGGAAAATTTCTGCTTTTTTGCCTCTAAATAAGTGTAATTTCTGTTTTTTCCCCCAAAACAGAGGGAATTTCTGTCTTTTTTGCCCCAAAATAAGGAAAATTTCTGACTTATTACCCTGAAATAATTGAAATTTCTGCAATTTTGCCCCAAAATAAGAGAAATTTCTGTTTTTTAACCCCAAATAAGGGGAATTTCAGCATTTTACCTCAAAATAAGGGGAATTTCTGCATTTTTTCCCCAAAATATGGGAAATTTTTGCCTTTTTGCCAAAAATAAGAAAAAATTTCTGCAATTTTGTACCAAAATATGGGAAATTTCTGACATTTTGCCCCAAAATAAGGAAAATTTCTGCCTTTTTTCTCTGAAATAAGTGAAATTTCTCCAATTTTGTCCCAAAATAAGTGCAATTTCTGCAATTTTGCCCCAAAATAAGGGAAATTTCTGGAATTTTGACCCAAAATATGTGGAATTTCTGAGTTTTGCCCCAAAATAAGCAGAATTTCTGTCTTTTTGCCCCAACATATAGAGAATTTCTGCCTTTTTGCCCCACAATTAGGTTAATTTCTGCAATTTTGTTCCAAAATACAAAGAATTTCTGCCTTTTTGCCCGAAAATAAGAAGAATGCATACCTTTTTGCCATAAAAAAGGGAAATTTCTGTAATTTTGCTCCAAAATAAGGGGAATTTCTGCTTTTTGCCTCTAAATATGTGGAGTTTCTCTCTTTTTCCCCCAAAACAAAGAAAATTTCTGTCTTTTTTGCAACAAAATAAAGAAATTTTCTGACTTATTACCCTGAAATAAGTGAAATTTCTGCAATTTTGCCCCAAAATAAGGGAAATTTCTGCCCTTTTGCCCCCAAATAAGAGGAATTTCACCCTTTTACCTCAAAATAAGGAGAATTTCTGCATTTTTGCAACAAAATATTAGGAATTTCTGCCATTTTGCCCCAAAATAAGGAAAATTTCTGCCTTTTTATCCTGCAATAAGTGAAATTTCTGCAATTTTGCCCCAAAATAAGGGACATCTCTGGAATTTTGCCCCAAAATAAGTGGAATTTCTGAGTTTTGCCCAAAAATAAGGAGAATTTATGTCTTTTTGCCCTAACATATAGGGAATTTCTGCCTTTTTGCCCCACAATTAGGGGAATTTCTAGAATTTTGCTCCAAAATACAGGGAATTTTTGCTTTTTAGGCCGAAAATAAAGGGAATGTTTACCTTTTGCCACAAAAAAGGGAAATCTTCATTTTTGCTTCAAAATAAGGGGAATTTCTGCTTTTTTGCCTCTAAATAAGTGGAATTTCTGTCTTTTTCCCCCAAAACAAAGGGAATTTCTGTATTTTTTGCCCCAAGATAAGGAAAATTTCTGACTTATCACCCTGAAATAAGTGAAATTGCTGTATTTTGCCTCAAAATAAGAAAAATTTCTCCCTTTTTGCCCCCAAATAAGGGGAATTTCAGCCTTTTTACATCAAAAAAAGGGAAATTTCTGCATTTTTGCCCCAAAATATGGGAACTTTCTGCGTTTTTGTTCCAAAATAAGAAAAATTTCTTCAATTTTGTACCAAAATAAAAGAAATTTCTGCCTTTTTGCCCCAAAATAAAAAAATTTCTGCTTTTTTTCTGAAATAAGTGAAATTTCTGCAATTTTGCCCAAAATAAGTGAAATTTTTGCAATTTTGCCCCAAAATAAGGGAAATTTCTGGAATTTTGCCTCAAAATAAGTGGTATTTCTGAGTTTTGCCACAAAATAAGGAGAATTTCTGTCCTTTTGCCCCAACATATAGGGAATTTCTGCCTTTTTGCCCCACAATTAGGGGAATTTCTGCAATTTTGCTCCAAAATACGGAGAATTTCTGCCTTTTGGCCGAAAATAAGAAGAATGCATATTTTTTTGCCATAAAAAAGGGAAATTTCTTCATTTTTGCTCCAAAATAAGGGGAATTTCTGCATTTGCCTCTAAATAAGTGGAATTTCTGTCTTTTTCCCCCAAAACAAAGGAAATTTCTGTCTTTTTTGCCCCAAAATAAGGAAAATTTCTGACTTATTACCCTGAAATAAGTGAAATTTCTGCAATTTTACCCCAAAATAAAGGAAATTTCTGCCTTTTTGCCCCCAAATAAGGGGAATTTCAGCCTTTTTTCCTCAAAATAAGGGGAATTTCTGCTTTTTTGCCTCTAAATAAGTGGAATTTCTGTCTTTTTTCTCTAAAACAAAAGGAATTTCTGTCTTTTTGCCCCATAATAAGGAAAATTTCTGACTTTTTTTCCTTAAATAAGTGAAATTTCTGCTTTTTTGCCCACAAATAAGGGAATTTCAGACTTTTTACCCTAAAATAAGGGGAATTTTTGCATTTTTCCCCAAAATATGGGAAATTTCTGGCTTTTTGCCCAAAAATAAGAAAATTTCTGCTTTTTTTTCTGAAATAACTGAAATTTCTACAATTTTGCCCCAAAATAAGTGAAATTTCTGAGTTTTGCCACAAAATAAGGAGAATTTCTGTCTTTTTGCCCCAACATATAAGGAATTTCTGCCTTTTTGCCCCACAATTAGAGGAATTTCTGCAATTTTGCTCCAAAATACGAGGAATTTCTGCATTTTTGCCTGAAAATAAGAAGAATGCATACCTTTTTGCAATAAAAAAAGGAAATTTCTTCATTTTTGCTTCAAAATAAGGGGAATTTCTGCATTTTTGATTCTAAATAAGTGGAATTTCTGTCTTTTTCCCCCAAAACAAAGGGAATTTCTGTCCTTTTTTCTTCCAAAATAAAAAAAATTTCTTACTTATTACCCTGAAATAACTGAAATCTCTTCAATTTTGCCCCAAAATAAGGGAAATTACTGCCTTTTTGCCCCCAAATAAGGGTAATTTCAGCCTTTTTACCTCAAAATAAGGGGAATTTCTGCATTTTTGCCACAAAATATTAGGAATTTCTGATTTTTGCCCCAAAATAAGGAAAATTTCTGCTTTTTTCTCTGATATAAGTGAAATTTCTGCAATTTTGCCCCAAAATAAGTGAAATTTCTGCAATTTTGTTCTAAAATAAGGTAAATTTCTGGAATTTTGCCCCTAATAAGTGGAATTTCTGAGTTTTGCCCCAAAATAAGTAGAATTTCTGTCTTTTTGCCCCAACATATAGGGAATTTCTACCTTTTTGCCCGACAATTAGGGGAATTTCTGCAATTTTGCTCCAAAATACGGGGAATTTCTGCCTTTTTGCCCGAAAATAATAAGAATGCATACCTTTTTGCCATAAAAAAGGGAAATTTCTTCATTTTTGCTCCAAAATAAGGAAAATTTCTGCTTTTTTGCCTCTAAATAAGTGGTATTTCTGTCTTTTTCCCCAAAAACAAAGGAAATTTCTGTCTTTTTTGCCCCAAAATAAGGAAAATTTCTTACTTATTACCCTGAAATAAGTGAAATTTCTGCAATTTTGCCCCAAAATAAGGGAAATTTCGGCCTTTTTACCCCCAAATAAGGGGAATTTCACCCTTTTGACCTCAAAATAAATTGAATTTCTGCATTTTTGCCACAAAATATTAGGAATTTCTGCCTTTTTGCCCCAAAATAAGGAAAATTTCTGCCTTTTTTCCCTGAAATAAGTGAAATTTCCACAATTTTGGCCCAAAATAAGTGAAATTTCTGCCTTTTTGCCCCCAAATAAGTGGAATTTTAGCCTTTTTACCTCAAAATAAGGGGAATTTCTGATTTTTGCCCCAAAATATGGGAAATTTCTGCCTTTTTGCCCCAAAATAAGAAAAATTTCTGCAATTTTTTACCAAAATAAAAGAAATTTCTGACTTTTTGCTTCCAAATAGAAAAATTTCTACTTTTTTTTCTGAAAAAAGTGAAATTTCTGAAATTTTGCCCCAAAATAAGTGAAATTTCTACAATTTTGCTTCAAAATAAGTGAAATATCTGGAATTTTGCCCCAAAATAAGTGGAATTTCTGTTTTTTTCTCCCAAAACAAAGGGAATTTCTGTATTTTTTGCCACAAGATAAAGAAAATTTCTGACTTATTACCCTGAAATAAGTGAAATTGCTGCAATTTTGCCTCAAAATTAAAAAAATTTCTCCCTTTTTGCCCCCAAATAAGGGGAATTTCAGCCTTTTTACGTCAAAAAAAGGGAAATTTCTGCAGTTTTGCCCCAAAATATGGGAAATTTCTGCGTTTTTGCCCCAAAATAAAAAAAAATTCTGCTTTTTTTCTGAAATAAGTGAAATTTCTGCAATTTTGCCCAAAATAAGTGAAATTTCTGCAATTTTTCCACAAAATAAGGGAAATTTCTGGAATTTTGCCTCAAAATAAGTGTTATTTCTGAGTTTTGCCACAAAATAAGGAGAATTTCTGTACTTTTGCCCCAACATATAGGGAATTTCTGCCTTTTTGCACCACAGTTAGGGGAATTTCTGCAATTTTGCTCCAAAATACAAGGAATTTTGGCCTTTTTGCCCGAAAATAAGTAGAATGCATACCTTTTTGCCATAAAAAAGGGAAATTTCTTCATTTTTGCTCCAAAATAAGGAAAATTTCTGCTTTTATGCCTCTAAATAAGTGGTATTTCGGTCTTTTTCCTCCAAAACAAAGGGAATTTCTGTCTTTTTTGCCCCAAAATAAAAAAAATTTCTGACTTATTACCCTGAAATAAGTGAAATTTCTGCAATTTTGCCCCAAAATAGGGAAATTTTGGCCTTTTTACCCCCAAATAAGGGGAATTTCACCCTTTTTACCTCAAAATAAAGGGAAATTCTGTATTTTTGCCACAAAATATTAGGAATTTCTTCCTTTTTGCCCCAAAATAAGGAAAATTTCTGCCTTTTTTCCCTAAAATAAGTGAAATTTCTGCAATTTTGGCCCAAAATAAGTGAAATTTCTGCCTTTTTGCCCCCAAATAAGGGGAATTTTAGCCTTTTTACCTCAAAATAAGGGGAATTTCTGAATTTTTGCCCCAAAATAAGAAAAATTTCTGAAATTTGTACCAAAATAAAAGAAATTTCTGCATTTTTGCTTCCAAAAAGAAAAATTTCTATTTTTTTTTCTGAAAATAAGTCAAATTTCTGAAATTTTGGCCCAAAATAAGTGAAATTTCTAGAATTTTGCCCCAAAATAAGTGAAATTTCTGAAATATTGCCCCAAAATAAGTGGAATTTCTGAGTTTTACCCCAAAATAAGGAGAATTTCTGTCTTTTTGCCCCAACATATAGGGAATTTCTACCTTTTTGCACCACAATTAGGGGAATTTCTGCAATTTTGCTCCAAAATACGGGGAATTTCTGCCTTTTTGCCCGAAAATAAGAATGCATAACTTTTTGCCATAAAAAAGGAAAATTTCTTCATTTTTGCTCCAAAATAAAAGGAATTTCTGCCTTTTTGACTCTAAATAAGTGGAATTTCTTTCTTTTTCCCCCAAAACAAAGGGAATTTCTGTTTTTTTTGTTCCAAAATAATGAAAATTTCTGACTTATTACCCTGAAGTAAGTGAAATTTCTACAATTTTGCCCCAAAAAAGGAAAATTTCTGCCTTTTTGCCCCAAAATAAGGGGAATTTCAGCATTTTTACCTCAAAATAAGGGGAATTTCTGCATTTTTGCCACAAAATATTAGGAATTTCTGCCTTTTTGCCCCAAAATAAGAAAAATTTCTGCTTTTTTTTTCCTGAAATAAGTGAAATTTCTGAAATTTTGCCCCAAAATAAGTGAAATTTCTGCAATTTTGCCCCAAAATAAGGGAAATTTCTGAAATTTTGTACCAAAATAAAAGAAATTTCTGCCTTTTTGCTTCCAAATAAGAAAATTTCTGCTTTTTTTCTGAAATAAGTGAAATTTCTGAAATTTTTCCCCAAAATAAGTGAAATTTCTACAATTTTGCCCCAAAATAAGTGAAATTTCTGGAATTTTGCCTCAAAATAATTGGAATTTCATAGTTTTGACCCAAAATAAGGAGAATTTCTGTCTTTTTGCCTCAACATATAGGGAATTTCTGCCTTTTTGCCCCACAATTATGGCAATTTCTGCAATTTTGCTCCAAAATACGGGTATTTCTGCCTTTTTGCCCGAAAATAAGAAGAATGCATACCTTTTTGCCATAAAAAAGGAAAATTTCTTCATTTTTGCTCCAAAATAAGGGGAATTTCTGCTTTTATGCCTCTAAATATGTGGAATTTCTGTCTTTGTCCCCCAATACAAATAGAATTTCTGTCTTTTTGCTCCAAAATAAGGAAAATTTGTGACTTATTACCCTGAAATAAGTTAAATTTCTGCAATTTTCCCCCAAATAAGTGAAATTTCTGCAATTTGCCCCAAAATAAGTGAAATTTCTACAATTTTGTGCCAAAATAAGTGAAATTTCTGGAAATTTGCCCCAAAATAAGTGGAATTTCTGAGTTTTGCCCCAAAATAAGGAGAATTTCTGTCTTTTTGCCTCAACATATAGGGAATTTCTGCCTTTTTGCCCCACAATTAGGGGAATTTCTGCAATTTTGCTCCAAAATATGGGGAATTTCTGCCTTTTTGCCCGAAAATAAGAATGCATACCTTTTTGCCATAAAAAAGGAAAATTTCTTCATTTTTGCTCCAAAATAAAGGGAATTTTTGCTTTTTTGCCTCTAAATAAGTGGAATTTCTGTCTTTTTCCCCCAAAACAAAGGTAATTTCTGTCTTTTTTGCCCAAAAATAAGGAAAATTTCTGACTTATTACCCTGAAGTAAGTGAAATTTATGCAATTTTGCCCCAAAATAAGGGGAATTTCTGCTTTTTTGTCTCTAAATAAGTGGAATTTATGTATTTTTCCCCCAAAACAAAGGGAATTTATGTCTTTTTTGTGCAAAATAAGGAAAATTTCTGACTTATTACCATGAAATAAGGGAAATTTCTGGAATTTTGCCCCAAATAAGGGAAATTTCTGCCTTTTTGCCCGAAAATAAGAAGAATGCATAACTATTTGCCATAAAAAAAAATTTCTTCATTTTTGCTCCAAAATAAAGAAAATTTTTGCTTTTATGCCTCTAAATATGTGGAATTTCTGTCTTTGTCCCCCAAAACAAAGGGAATTTCTGTATTTTTGCCCCAAAATAAGGAAAATTTCTGACTTATTACCCTGAAATAAGTGAAATTTCTGCAATTTTTCCCCAAAATAAGGGAAATTTCTCCCTTTTTGCCCCCAAATAACGGGAATTTCAGCCTTTTTACCTCAAAATAAGGGGAATTTCTGCATTTTTGCCCCAAAATATGGGAAATTTCTGCCTTTTTGCCCAAAATAAAAAAATTTTCTGCAATTTTGTACCAAAATAAAAGAAATTTTTGCCTTTTTGCCCCAGAAGAAGAAAATTTCTGCCTTTTTTCCCTGAAATAAGTGAAATTTCTGCAATTTTGCCCCAAAATAAGTGAAATTTCTGCAAGTTTGCCCCAAAATAAGGGAAATTTCTGGAATTTTGCCTTAAAATAAGTGGAATTTCTGAGTTTTGCCCCAAAATAAGAAGAATTTCTGTCTTTATGCCATAAAATATAGGGAATTTCTGCCTTTTTGCCCAACAATTAGAGGAATTTCTGCAATTTTGCTCCAAAATACGAGAAATTTCTGGTATTTGCCCGAAAATAAGAAGAATGCATACCTTTTTGCCATAAAAAAGGGAAATTTCTTCATTTTTGCTCCAAAATAAGGGGAATTTCTGCTTTTTTGCCTCTAAATAAGTGGAATTTCTGTCTTTTTCCCCCAAAACAAAGGCAATTTCTGTCTTTTTTGCCCCAAAATAAAAAAAATTTCTGACTTATTACCCTGACATAAGTGAAATTTCTCAAATTTTGCCCCAAAATAAGTGAAATTTCTGCAATTTTGCCCCAAAATAAGGAAAATTTCTGCCTTTTTTCCCTGAAATATGTGAAATTTCTGCAATTTTGCCCCAAAATAAAGGAAATGTCTGCCTTTTTGCCCCCAAATAAGGGAATTTAATCCTTTTTACCTCAAAAAAGGGGAATTTCTGCATTTTTGCGCTAAAATATGGGAAATTTCTGCCTTTTTGCCCCAAAATAAGAAAAATTTCTGAAATTTTTTACCAAAATATAAGAAATTTCTGCCTTTTTGCCCCAAAATAAAATAATTTCTGATTTTTTTCCCATAAATAAGTGAAATTTCTGGAATTTTGCCCCAAAATAAGTGAAATTTCTGCAATTTTGCCCCAAAATAAGGAAAATTTCTGGAATTTTGCCCCAAAATAAGTGGAATTTCTGAGTTTTGCCCGAAAACAATGAAGGATTTCTGTCTTTTTGCACTAACATATAGGGAATATCTGCCTTTTTGCCCCACAATTAGGGGAATTTCTGCAATTTTGCTCCAAATTACGGGGAATTTCTGCTTTTTAGCCTAAAAATAAGGGGAATGTATACCTTTTACTACAAAAAAAGGAAATTTCTTCATTTTTGCTAAAAAATAAAAGGACTTTCTGATTTTTTGCCTCTAAAAAAGTGGAATTTCTGTGTTTTCCCCTCAAAACAAAGAGAATTTCTGTGTTTTTTGCCCAAAATAAGGAAAATTTCTGACTTATTACCCTGAAATAAGTGAAATTTCTGCAATTTTGCCCCAAAATAAGGGAAATATCTGCCTTTTTGCCCCCAAATAAGGGGAATTTCAGCCTTTTTCCTCAAAATAAGAAGAATTTCTGCATTTTTGCCCCAAAATATGAGAAATTTCTGCATTTATGCTCCAAAATAAGAAAAATTTCTGCAATTTTGTACCAAAATATAAGAAATTTCTGCCTTTTTGCCCCAAAATAAGAAAATTTCTGCTTTTTTTCTGCAATAAGTGAAATTTCTGCAATTTTGCCCCAAAATAGGTGAAATTTCAGCAATTTTGCCACAAAATAAGGGAAATTTCTGAAATTTTGCCCTAAAATAAGTAAACTTCTGAGTTTTGCCCGAAAATAAGGAGAATTTTTGTCTTTTTGCACCAACATATAGGGAATTTCTGCCTTTTTGTTCCACAATTAGGGGAATTTCTTCAATTTTCCTCCAAAAAATGGGGAATTTCTGCCTTTTTGCCCAAAAATAAGAAGAATGCATATCTTTTTGCCATAAAAAAGGGAAATTTCTTCATTTTTGCTCCAAAATAAGGAAAATTTCTGCTTTTTTGCCTCTAAATAAGTGGAATTTCTGTCTTTTTCCCCCAAAACAAAAAGAATTTCTGTATTTTTTGCCCCAAGATAAGGAAAATTTCTGACTTATTACCCTGAAATAAGTGAAATTGCTGCAATTTTGCCTCAAAATAAAAAAAATTTCTCTCTCTTTGCCCCCAAATAATGGGAATTTCATCCTTTTTATGTCAAAATAAGGGAAATTTCTGCATTTTTGCCCCAAAATATGGGAAATTTCTGCGTTTTTGCCCCAAAATAAAAAAAATTTCTTCAATTTTGTACCAAAATAAAAGAAATTTCTGCCTTTTTGCCCCAAAATAAAAAATTTCTGCTTTTTTTCTGAAATAAGTGAAATTTCTGCAATTTTGCCCAAAATAAGTGAAATTTCTGCAATTTTTCCCCAAAATAAGGGAAATTTCTGGAATTTTGCCCCAAAATAAGTGGTATTTCTGAGTTTTGCCCCAAAATAAGGAGAATTTCTGCCTTTTTGCCCCAACATATAGGGAATTTCTGCCTTGTTGCCCCACAATTAGGGGAATTTCTTCAATTTTGCTCCAAAATACGGGGAATTTCTGCATTTTTGCCCAAAAATAAGTAGAATTCATAGCTTTTTGCCATAAAAAAGGGAAATTTCTTCATATTTGCTTCAAAATGAGGGGAATTTCTACTTTTTTGCCTCTAAATAAGAGGAATTTCTGTCTTTTTTCCCCAAAACAAAAGGAATTTCTGTCTCTTTGCCCCAAAATAAGGAAAATTTCGACTTTTTTCCCTGAAATAAGTGAAATTTCTGCAATTTTGCCCCAAAATATGTGAAATTTCTACTTTTTTGCCTCCAAATAAGGGAATTTCAGACTTTTTACCCCAAAATAAAAGGAATTTCTGCATTTTTGCACCAAAATATGGGAAATTTCTGCCTTTTTGCCCCAAAATAAGAAAAATTTCTGCAATTTTGTACCAAAATAAAAGAAATTTCTGCCTTTTTGCCCAAAAATAAGTTAATTTCTGCTTTTTTTTCTGAAATAACTGAAATTTCTGCAATTTTACCCCAAAATAAGTGAAATTCCTGAGTTTTGACACAAAATAAGGAGAATTTCTGTTTTTTTGGCCCAACATATAATAAATTTCTGCCTTTTTGCCCCACAATAAGGGGAATTTCTGCAATTTTGCTCCAAAATACGAGGAATTTCTGCCTTTTTGTCTGAAAATAAGAAGAATGCATACCTTTTTGCCATAAAAAAAGGAAATTTTTTCATTTTTGATTTAAAATAAGAATTTCTGCTTTCTTACTCTAAATAATTCGAATTTCTGTTTTTTCCCCCAAAACAAAGGGAATTTCTTCCTTTTTTGCCCCAAAATAAAGAAAATTTCTGATTTATTACCTGAAATAATGAAATTTCTGCAATTTTGCCTCAAAATAAGAGAAATTTCTGCCTTTTTGCCCCCAAATAAGGGGAATTTCAGCCTTTTTACCTCAAAATACGGAAAATTTCTGCATTTTTGCTTCAAAATATGGGAAATTTCTGCCTTTTTGCCCCAAAATAAGAAAAATTTTGCTTTTTTTCCTTGAAATAAGTGAAATTTCTGAAATTTTGCCCCAAAATAAGTGAAATTTCTGCAACTTGGCCCCAAAATAAGTGAAATTTCTGCAAATTTGCCCGAAAATAAGGTAAATTTCTGGAATTTTGCCCCAAATAAATGGAATTTCTGAGTTTTGCCCCAAAATAAGGAGAATTTCTGTCTTTTTGCTCCAACATATAGGGAATTTCTACCTTTTTGCCCGACAATTAGGGGAATTTCTGCAATTTTGCTCCAAAATACGGGGAATTTCTGCCTTTTTGCCCGAAAATAAGAAGAATGCATACCTTTTTGCCATAAAAAAGGGAAATTTCTGTAATTTTGCTCCAAAATAAGGGGAATTTCTGCTTTTTGCCTCTAAATATGTGGAGTTTCTTTCTTTTTCCCCCAAAACAAAGAAAATTTCTGTCTTTTTTACAACAAAATAAAGAAATTTTCTGACTTATTACACTGAAATAAGTGAAATTTCTGCAATTTTGCCCCAAAATAAGGGAAATTTCTGCCCTTTTGCCCCCAAATAAGAGGAATTTCACCCTTTTACCTCAAAATAAGGAGAATTTGTGCATTTTTTCAACAAAATATTAGGAATTACTGCCTTTTTGCCCCAAAATAAGGGAAATTTCTGACTTTCTTCCCTGAAATAAGTGAAATTTCTGCAATTTTGCCCCAAAATAAGAGACATCTCTGAAATTTTGCCCCAAAATAAGTGGAATTTCTGAGTTTTGCCCCAAAATAAGGAGAATTTCTGTCTTTTTCCCCTAACATATAGGGAATTTCTGCCTTTTTGCCCCACAATTAGGGGAATTTCTAGAATTTTGCTCCAAAATACGGGGAATTTTTGCTTTTTAGCCCGATAATAAGGGGAATGTATACCTTTTGCCACAAAAAAGGGAAATCTTCATTTTTGCTTCAAAATAAGGGGAATTTCTGCTTTTTTGCCTCTAAATAAGTGGAATTTCTGTCTTTTTCCCACAAAACAAAGGGAATTTCTGTATTTTTTGCCCCAAGATAAGGAAAATTTCTGACTTATCACCCTGAAATAAGTGAAATTGCTGTATTTTGCCTAAAAATAAGAAAAATTTCTCCCTTTTTGCCCCCAAATAAGGGGAATTTCAGCCTTTTTACGTCAAAAAAAGGGAAATTTCTGCATTTTTGCCCCAAAATATGGGAACTTTCTGCGTTTTTGCCCCAAAATAAGAAAAATTTCTTCAATTCTGTACCAAAATAAAGGAAATTTCTGCCTTTTTCCCCCAAAATAAAAAAAAATTCTGCTTTTTTTCTGAAATAATTGAAATTTCTGCAATTTTGCCCAAAATAAGTGAAATTTCTGCAATTTTGCCCCAAAATGAAGGAAATTTCTGGAATTTTGCCTCAAAATAAGTGGTATTTCTGAGTTTTGCCACAAAATAAAGAGAATTTCTGTTCTTTTGCCCCAACATATAGGGAATTTCTGCCTTTTTGCCCCACAGTTAGGGGAATTTCTGCAATTTTGCTCCAAAATACGGGGAATTTCTGCCTTTTTGTCCGAAAATAAGAAGAATGCATACCTTTTTGCCATAAAAAAGGGAAATTTCTTCATTTTTGCTCCAAAATAAGGGGAATTTCTGCATTTGCCTCTAAATAAGTGGAATTTCTGTCTTTTTCCCCCAAAACAAAGGGAATTTCTGTCTTTTTTGCCCCAAAATAAGGAAAATTTCTGACTTATTACCCTGAAATAAGTGAAATTTCTGCAATTTTGCCCCAAAATAAAGGAAATTTCTGCCTTTTTGCCCCCAAATAAGGGGAATTTCAGCCTTTTTACCTCAAAATAAGGGTAATTTCTGCTTTTTTCCTTCTAAATAAGTGGAATTTCTGTCTTTTTTCTCTAAAACAAAAAGAATTTCTGTCTTTTTGCCCCAAAATAAGGAAAATTTCTGACTTTTTTTCCTTAAATAAGTGAAATTTCTGTTTTTTTGCCCCCAAATAAGGGAATTTCAGACTTTTTATCCCAAAATAAGGGGAATTTCTGCATTTTTGCCACAAAATCTGGGAAATTTCTGCCTTTTTGCCCCAATATAAGATAAATTTTTGCAATTTTGTACCAAAATAAAAGAAATTTCTGCCTTTTTGCCCCAAAATAAGAAAATTTATGCTTTTTTTTCTGAAATAACTGAAATTTCTGCAATTTTGCCCCAAAATAAGTGAAATTTCTGAGTTTTGCCACAAAATAAGGAGAATTTCTGTCTTTTTTCCCCAACATATAAGGAATTTCTGCCTTTTTGCCCCACAATTAGAGGAATTTCTGCAATTTTGCTCCAAAATACGGGGAATTTCTGCCTTTTTGTCTGAAAATAAGAAGAATGCATACCTTTTTGCCATAAAAAAGGGAAATTTTTTCATTTTTGCTCCAAAATAAGAAGAATTTCTGCTTTTTTCCTCTAAATAATTCGAATTTCTTTTTTTTCCCCCAAAACAAATAGAATTTCTGTCTTTTTTGCCCCAAAATAAAGAAAATTTCTGATTTATTACCCTGAAATAAGTGAAATTTCTGCAATTTTGCCTCTAAATAAGAAAAATTTCTGCCTTTTTGCACCCAAATAAGGGGAATTTCAGCCTTTTTACCTCAAAATTTGGGGAATTTCTGCATTTTTGCTTCAAAATGTGGGAAATTTCTGCCTTTTTGCCCCAAAATAAAAAAATTTCTGCTTTTTTCCCCTGAAATAAGTGAAATTTCTGAAATTTTGCCCCAAAATAAGTGAAATTTCTGCAATTTGGCCCCAAAATATGGGAAATTTCTGGAATTTTGCCCCAAAATAAGTGGAATTTCTCAGTTTTGCCCCAAAATAAGAAGAATGTCTGTCTTTTTGCCCCAACATATAGGGAATTTCTGCCTTTTTGCCCCACAATTAGGGGAATTTCTGCAATGTTGCTCAAAATACAGGGAATTTCTGCCTTTTTGCCTGAAAATAAGAAGAATGCATACTTTTTTGCCATAAAAAAGGGAAATTTCTTCATTTTTGCTTCAAAATAAGGGGAATTTCTGCCTTTTTGACTCTAAATAAGTGGAATTTCTGTCTTTTTCCCCCAAAACAAAGGGAATTTCTGTCTTTTTTCTTCCAAAATAAAAAAAATTTCTTACTTATTACCCTGAAATAACTGAAATTTCTTCAATTTTGCCCCAAAATAAGGGAAATTACTGCCATTTTGCCCACAAATAAGGGGAATTTCAGCCTTTTTACCTCAAAATAAGGGGAATTTCTGCATTTTTGCCACAAAATATTAGGAATTTCTGCTTTTTGCCCTAAAATAAGGAAAATTTCTGCCTTTTTTCCCTGAAATAAGTGAAATTTCTGCAATTTTGCCTCAAAATAAGTGAAATTTCTGCAATTTTGTTCTAAAATAAGGTAAATTTCTGGAATTTTGCCCCAAATAAGTGGAATTTCTGAGTTTCGCCCCAAAATAAGGAGAATTTCTGTCTTTTTGCCCCAACATATAGGGAATTTCTACCTTTTTGCCCAACAATTAGGGGAATTTCTGCAATTTGCTCCAAAATACGGGGAATTTCTGCCTTTTTGCCCGAAAATAAGAAGAATGCATACCTTTTTGCCATAAAAAAGGGAAATTTCTTCATTTTTGCTCCAAAATAAGGAAAATTTCTGCTTTTTTGCCTCTAAATAAGTGGTATTTCTGTCTTTTTCCCCCAAAACAAAGGGAATTTCTGTCTTTTTTGCCCCAAAATATGGAAAATTTCTTACTTATTACCCTGAAATAAGTGAAATTTCTGCAATTTTGCCCCAAAATAAGCGAAATTTCGGCATTTTTACCCCCAAATAAGGGGAATTTCACCCTTTTTACCTCAAAATAAAGGGAATTTCTGCATTTTTGCCACAAAATATTAGGAATTTCTGCCTTTTTGCCCCAAAATAAGGAAAATTTCTGCCTTTTTTTCCCTGAAATAAGTGAAATTTCCGAAAGTTTGGACCAAAATAAGTGAAATTTCTGCCTTTTTGCCCCCAAATTAGGGGAATTTTAGCCTTTTTACCTCAAAATAAGGAGAATATTTGCATTTTTGCCCTAAAATATGGGAAATTTCTGCCTTTTTGCCCCAAAATAAGAAAAATTTCTGCAATTTTGTACCAAAATAAAAGAAATTTCTGCCTTTTTGCTTCCAAATAGAAAAATTTCTACTTTTTTTTCTGAAAAAAGTGAAATTTCTGAAATTTTGCCCCAAAATAAGTGAAATTTCTACAATTTTGCCCCAAAATAAGTGAAATTTCTGGAATTTTGCCCCAAAATAAGTGGAATTTCTGTCTTTTTCCCCCAAAACTAAGGGAATTTCTGTATTTTTTGCCCCAAGATAAGGAAAATTTCGGACTTATTACCCTGAAATAAGTGAAATTGCTGCAATTTTGCCTCAAAATAAGAAAAATTTCTCCCTTTTTGCCCCCAAATAAGGGGAATTTCAGCCTTTTTACGTCAAAAAAAGGGAAATTTCTGCAGTTTTGCCCCAAAATATGGGAAATTTCTGCGTTTTTGCCCCAAAATAGGAAAAATTTCTTCAATTTTGTACCAAAATAAAAGAAATTTCTGCCTTTTTGCCCCAAAATAAAAAAAATTCTGCTTTTTTTCTGAAATAAGTGAAATTTCTGCAATTTTGCCCAAAATAAGTGAAATTTCTGCAATTTTTCCACAAAATAAGGGAAATTTCTGGAATTTTGCCTCAAAATAAGTGGAATTTCTGAGTTTTGCCACAAAATAAGGAGAATTACTGTCCTTTTGCCCCAACATATAGGGAATTTCTGCCTTTTTGCCCCACAATTAGCGGAATTTCTGCAATTTTGCTCCAAAATACGGGGAATTTCTGCCTTTTTATCCGAAAATAAGAAGAATGCATACCTTTTTGCCATAAAAAAGGGAAATTTCTTCATTTTTGCTCCAAAATAAGGGGAATTTCTGCATTTGCCTCTAAATAAGTGGAATTTCTGTCTTTTTCCCCCAAAACAAAGGGAATTTCTGTCTTTTTTGCCCCAAAATAAGGAAAATTTCTGACTTATTACCCTGAAATAAGTGAAATTTCTGCAATTTTGCCTCAAAATAAAGGAAATTTCTGCCTTTTTGCCCCCAAATAAGGGGAATTTCAGCCTTTTTTACCTCAAAATAAGGGGAATTTCTGCATTTTTGCTTCAAAATATGGGAAATTTCTGCCTTTTTGCCCCAAAATAAAAAAATTTCTGCTTTTTTTCCCTGAAATAAGTGAAATTTCTGAAATTTTGCCCCAAAATAAGTGAAATTTCTGCAATTTGGCCCCAAAATATGGGAAATTTCTGAAATTTTGCCCCAAAATAAGTGGAATTTCTCAGTTTTGCCCCAAAATAAGAAGAATGTCTGTCTTTTTGCCCCAACATATAGGGAATTTCTGCCTTTTTGCCCCAAAATTAGGGGAATTTCTGCAATGTTGCTCAAAATACAGGGAATTTCTGCCTTTTTGCCTGAAAATAAGAAGAATGCATAACTTTTGCCCTAAAAAAGGGAAATTTCTTCATTTTTGCTTCAAAATAAGGGGAATTTCTGCCTTTTTGACTCTAAATAAGTGGAATTTCTGTCTTTTTCCCCCAAAACAAAGGGAATTACTGTCTTTTTTCTTCCAAAATAAAAAAAATTTCTTACTTATTACCCTGAAATAACTGAAATTTCTTCAATTTTGCCCCAAAATAAGGGAAATTACTGCCTTTTTGCCCCCAAATAAGGGTAATTTCAGCCTTTTTACCTCAAAATAAGGGGAATTTCTGCATTTTTGCCACAAAATATTAGGAATTTCTGCTTTTTGCCCTAAAATAAGGAAAATTTCTGCCTTTTTTCCCTGAAATAAGTGAAATTTCTGCAATTTTGCCTCAAAATAAGTGAAATTTCTGCAATTTTGTTCTAAAATAAGGTAAATTTCTGGAATTTTGCCCCAAATAAGTGGAATTTCTGAGTTTCGCCCCAAAATAAGGAGAATTTCTGTCTTTTTGCCCCAACATATAGGGAATTTCTACCTTTTTGCCCGACAATTAGGGGAATTTCTGCAATTTTGCTCCAAAATACGGGGAATTTCTGCCTTTTTGCCCGAAAATAAGAAGAATGCATACCTTTTTGCCATAAAAAAGGGAAATTTCTTCATTTTTGCTCCAAAATAAGGAAAATTTCTGCTTTTTTGCCTCTAAATAAGTGGTATTTCTGTCTTTTTCCCCCAAAACAAAGGGAATTTCTGTCTTTTTGCCCCAAAATATGGAAAATTTCTTACTTATTACCCTGAAATAAGTGAAATTTCTGCAATTTTGCCCCAAAATAAGCAAAATTTCGGCAGTTTTACCCCCAAATAAGGGGAATTTCACCCTTTTTACCTCAAAATAAAGGGAATTTCTGCATTTTTGCCACAAAATATTAGGAATTTCTGCCTTTTTGCCCCAAAATAAGGAAAATTTCTGCCTTTTTTTCCCTGAAATAAGTGAAATTTCCGCAAGTTTGGCCCAAAATAAATGAAATTTCTGCCTTTTTGCCCCCAAATAAGGGGAATTTTAGCCTTTTTACCTCAAAAGAAGGGGAATTTCTGCATTTTTGCCCTAAAATATGGGAAATTTCTGCCTTTTTGCCCCAAAATAAGAAAAATTTCTGCAATTTTGTAACAAAATAAAAGAAATTTCTGCCTTTTTGCTTCCAAATAGAAAAATTTCTACTTTTTTTTCTGAAAAAAGTGAAATTTCAGAAATTTTGCCCCAAAATAAGTGAAATTTCTACAATTTTGCCCCAAAATAAGTGAAATTTCTGGAATTTTGCCCCAAAATAAGTGGAATTTCTGTCTTTTTCCCCCAAAACAAAGGGAATTTCTGTATTTTTTGCCCCAAGATAAGGAAAATTTCTGACTTATTACCCTGAAATGAGTGAAATTGCTGCAATTTTGCCTCAAAATAAGAAAAATTTCTCCCTTTTTGCCCCCAAATAAGGGGAATTTCAGCCTTTTTACGTCAAAAAAGGGAAATTTCTGCAGTTTTGCCCCAAAATATGGGAAATTTCTGCGTTTTTGCCCCAAAATAAGAAAAATTTCTTCAATTTTGTACCAAAATAAAAGAAATTTCTGCCTTTTTGCCCCAGAATAAAAAAAATTCTGCTTTTTTTCTGAAATAAGTGAAATTTCTGCAATTTTGCCCAAAATAAGTGAAATTTCTGCAATTTTTCCACAAAATAAGGGAAATTTCTGGAATATTGCCTCAAAATAAGTGGTATTTCTGAGTTTTGCCACAAAATAAGGAGAATTTCTGTCTTTTTGCCCCAACATATAGGGAATTTCTGCCTTTTTGCCCCACAATTAGAGGAATTTCTGCAATTTTGCTCCAAAATACGGGGAATTTCTGCCTTTTTGTCCGAAAATAAGAAGAATGCATACCTTTTTGCCATAAAAAAGGAAAATTTCTTCATTTTTGCTCCAAAATAAGGGGAATTTCTGCATTTGCCTCTAAATAAGTGGAATTTCTGTCTTTTTCCCCCAAAACAAAGGGAATTTCTGTCTTTTTTGCCCCAAAATAAGGAAAATTTCTGACTTATTACCCTGAAATAAGTGAAATTTCTGCAATTTTGCCTCAAAATAAAGGAAATTTCTGCCTTTTTGCCCCCAAATGAGGGGAATTTCAGCCTTTTTACCTCAAAATAAGGGGAATTTCTGCTTTTTTGCCTCTAAATAAGTGGAATTTCTGTCTTTTTCCCCCAAAACAAAGGGAATTTCTGTATTTTTTGCCCCAAGATAAGGAAAATTTCTGACTTATCACCCTGACATAAGTGAAATTGCTGTAGTTTGCCTCAAAATAAGAAAAATTTCTCCCTTTTTGCCCCCAAATAAGGGGAATTTCAGCCTTTTTACGTCAAAAAAAGGGAAATTTCTGCATTTTTGCCCCAAAATATGGGAACTTTCTGCGTTTTTGCCCCAAAATAAGAACATTTTCTTCAATTTTGTACCAAAATAAAAGAAATTTCTGCCTTTTTCCCCCAAAATAAAAAAAATTCTGCTTTTTTCTGAAATAAGTGAAATTTCTGCAATTTTGCCCAAAATAAGTGAAATTTCTGCAATTTTGCCCCAAAATGAAGGAAATTTCTGGAATTTTGCCTCAAAATAAGTGGTATTTCTGAGTTTTGCCACAAAATAAGGAGAATTTCTGTCCTTTTGCCCCAACATATAGGGAATTTCTGCCTTATTGCCCCACAATTAGGGGAATTTCTGCAATTTTGCTCCAAAATACGAAGAATTTCTGCCTTTTTGTCTGAAAATAAGAAGAATGCATACCTTTTTGCCATAAAAAAGGGAAATTTTTTCATTTTTGCTCCAAAATAAGAAGAATTTCTGCTTTTTTCCTCTAAATAATTCGAATTTCTTTTTTTTCCCCCAAAACAAATAGAATTTCTGTCTTTTTTGCCCCAAAATAAAGAAAATTTCTGATTTATTACCCTGAAATAAGTGAAATTTCTGCAATTTTGCCTCTAAATAAGAAAAATTTCTGCCTTTTTGCACCCAAATAAGGGGAATTTCAGCCTTTTTACCTCAAAATTAGGGGAATTTCTGCATTTTTGCTTCAAAATGTGGGAAATTTCTGCCTTTTTGCCCCAAAATAAAAAAATTTCTGCTTTTTTCCCCTGAAATAAGTGAAATTTCTGAAATTTTGCCCCAAAATAAGTGAAATTTCTGCAATTTGGCCCCAAAATATGGGAAATTTCTGGAATTTTGCCCCAAAATAAGTGGAATTTCTCAGTTTTGCCCCAAAATAAGAAGAATGTCTGTCTTTTTGCCCCAACATATAGGGAATTTCTGCCTTTTTGCCCCACAATTAGGGGAATTTCTGCAATGTTGCTCAAAATACAGGGAATTTCTGCCTTTTTGCCTGAAAATAAGAAGAATGCATACCTTTTTGCCATAAAAAAGGGAAATTTCTTCATTTTTGCTTCAAAATAAGGGGAATTTCTGCCTTTTTGACTCTAAATAAGTGGAATTTCTGTCTTTTTCCCCCAAAACAAAGGGAATTTCTGTCTTTTTTCTTCCAAAATAAAAAAAATTTCTTACTTATTACCCTGAAATAACTGAAATTTCTTCAATTTTGCCCCAAAATAAGGGAAATTACTGCCATTTTGCCCACAAATAAGGGGAATTTCAGCCTTTTTACCTCAAAATAAGGGGAATTTCTGCATTTTTGCCACAAAATATTAGGAATTTCTGCTTTTTGCCCTAAAATAAGGAAAATTTCTGCCTTTTTTCCCTGAAATAAGTGAAATTTCTGCAATTTTGCCTCAAAATAAGTGAAATTTCTGCAATTTTGTTCTAAAATAAGGTAAATTTCTGGAATTTTGCCCCAAATAAGTGGAATTTCTGAGTTTCGCCCCAAAATAAGGAGAATTTCTGTCTTTTTGCCCCAACATATAGGGAATTTCTACCTTTTTGCCCAACAATTAGGGGAATTTCTGCAATTTGCTCCAAAATACGGGGAATTTCTGCCTTTTTGCCCGAAAATAAGAAGAATGCATACCTTTTTGCCATAAAAAAGGGAAATTTCTTCATTTTTGCTCCAAAATAAGGAAAATTTCTGCTTTTTTGCCTCTAAATAAGTGGTATTTCTGTCTTTTTCCCCCAAAACAAAGGGAATTTCTGTCTTTTTTGCCCCAAAATATGGAAAATTTCTTACTTATTACCCTGAAATAAGTGAAATTTCTGCAATTTTGCCCCAAAATAAGCGAAATTTCGGCATTTTTACCCCCAAATAAGGGGAATTTCACCCTTTTTACCTCAAAATAAAGGGAATTTCTGCATTTTTGCCACAAAATATTAGGAATTTCTGCCTTTTTGCCCCAAAATAAGGAAAATTTCTGCCTTTTTTTCCCTGAAATAAGTGAAATTTCCGAAAGTTTGGACCAAAATAAGTGAAATTTCTGCCTTTTTGCCCCCAAATTAGGGGAATTTTAGCCTTTTTACCTCAAAATAAGGAGAATATTTGCATTTTTGCCCTAAAATATGGGAAATTTCTGCCTTTTTGCCCCAAAATAAGAAAAATTTCTGCAATTTTGTACCAAAATAAAAGAAATTTCTGCCTTTTTGCTTCCAAATAGAAAAATTTCTACTTTTTTTTCTGAAAAAAGTGAAATTTCTGAAATTTTGCCCCAAAATAAGTGAAATTTCTACAATTTTGCCCCAAAATAAGTGAAATTTCTGGAATTTTGCCCCAAAATAAGTGGAATTTCTGTCTTTTTCCCCCAAAACTAAGGGAATTTCTGTATTTTTTGCCCCAAGATAAGGAAAATTTCGGACTTATTACCCTGAAATAAGTGAAATTGCTGCAATTTTGCCTCAAAATAAGAAAAATTTCTCCCTTTTTGCCCCCAAATAAGGGGAATTTCAGCCTTTTTACGTCAAAAAAAGGGAAATTTCTGCAGTTTTGCCCCAAAATATGGGAAATTTCTGCGTTTTTGCCCCAAAATAGGAAAAATTTCTTCAATTTTGTACCAAAATAAAAGAAATTTCTGCCTTTTTGCCCCAAAATAAAAAAAATTCTGCTTTTTTTCTGAAATAAGTGAAATTTCTGCAATTTTGCCCAAAATAAGTGAAATTTCTGCAATTTTTCCACAAAATAAGGGAAATTTCTGGAATTTTGCCTCAAAATAAGTGGAATTTCTGAGTTTTGCCACAAAATAAGGAGAATTACTGTCCTTTTGCCCCAACATATAGGGAATTTCTGCCTTTTTGCCCCACAATTAGCGGAATTTCTGCAATTTTGCTCCAAAATACGGGGAATTTCTGCCTTTTTATCCGAAAATAAGAAGAATGCATACCTTTTTGCCATAAAAAAGGGAAATTTCTTCATTTTTGCTCCAAAATAAGGGGAATTTCTGCATTTGCCTCTAAATAAGTGGAATTTCTGTCTTTTTCCCCCAAAACAAAGGGAATTTCTGTCTTTTTTGCCCCAAAATAAGGAAAATTTCTGACTTATTACCCTGAAATAAGTGAAATTTCTGCAATTTTGCCTCAAAATAAAGGAAATTTCTGCCTTTTTGCCCCCAAATAAGGGGAATTTCAGCCTTTTTTACCTCAAAATAAGGGGAATTTCTGCATTTTTGCTTCAAAATATGGGAAATTTCTGCCTTTTTGCCCCAAAATAAAAAAATTTCTGCTTTTTTTCCCTGAAATAAGTGAAATTTCTGAAATTTTGCCCCAAAATAAGTGAAATTTCTGCAATTTGGCCCCAAAATATGGGAAATTTCTGAAATTTTGCCCCAAAATAAGTGGAATTTCTCAGTTTTGCCCCAAAATAAGAAGAATGTCTGTCTTTTTGCCCCAACATATAGGGAATTTCTGCCTTTTTGCCCCAAAATTAGGGGAATTTCTGCAATGTTGCTCAAAATACAGGGAATTTCTGCCTTTTTGCCTGAAAATAAGAAGAATGCATAACTTTTGCCATAAAAAAGGGAAATTTCTTCATTTTTGCTTCAAAATAAGGGGAATTTCTGCCTTTTTGACTCTAAATAAGTGGAATTTCTGTCTTTTTCCCCCAAAACAAAGGGAATTACTGTCTTTTTTCTTCCAAAATAAAAAAAATTTCTTACTTATTACCCTGAAATAACTGAAATTTCTTCAATTTTGCCCCAAAATAAGGGAAATTACTGCCTTTTTGCCCCCAAATAAGGGTAATTTCAGCCTTTTTACCTCAAAATAAGGGGAATTTCTGCATTTTTGCCACAAAATATTAGGAATTTCTGCTTTTTGCCCTAAAATAAGGAAAATTTCTGCCTTTTTTCCCTGAAATAAGTGAAATTTCTGCAATTTTGCCTCAAAATAAGTGAAATTTCTGCAATTTTGTTCTAAAATAAGGTAAATTTCTGGAATTTTGCCCCAAATAAGTGGAATTTCTGAGTTTCGCCCCAAAATAAGGAGAATTTCTGTCTTTTTGCCCCAACATATAGGGAATTTCTACCTTTTTGCCCGACAATTAGGGGAATTTCTGCAATTTTGCTCCAAAATACGGGGAATTTCTGCCTTTTTGCCCGAAAATAAGAAGAATGCATACCTTTTTGCCATAAAAAAGGGAAATTTCTTCATTTTTGCTCCAAAATAAGGAAAATTTCTGCTTTTTTGCCTCTAAATAAGTGGTATTTCTGTCTTTTTCCCCCAAAACAAAGGGAATTTCTGTCTTTTTGCCCCAAAATATGGAAAATTTCTTACTTATTACCCTGAAATAAGTGAAATTTCTGCAATTTTGCCCCAAAATAAGCAAAATTTCGGCAGTTTTACCCCCAAATAAGGGGAATTTCACCCTTTTTACCTCAAAATAAAGGGAATTTCTGCATTTTTGCCACAAAATATTAGGAATTTCTGCCTTTTTGCCCCAAAATAAGGAAAATTTCTGCCTTTTTTTCCCTGAAATAAGTGAAATTTCCGCAAGTTTGGCCCAAAATAAATGAAATTTCTGCCTTTTTGCCCCCAAATAAGGGGAATTTTAGCCTTTTTACCTCAAAAGAAGGGGAATTTCTGCATTTTTGCCCTAAAATATGGGAAATTTCTGCCTTTTTGCCCCAAAATAAGAAAAATTTCTGCAATTTTGTAACAAAATAAAAGAAATTTCTGCCTTTTTGCTTCCAAATAGAAAAATTTCTACTTTTTTTTCTGAAAAAAGTGAAATTTCAGAAATTTTGCCCCAAAATAAGTGAAATTTCTACAATTTTGCCCCAAAATAAGTGAAATTTCTGGAATTTTGCCCCAAAATAAGTGGAATTTCTGTCTTTTTCCCCCAAAACAAAGGGAATTTCTGTATTTTTTGCCCCAAGATAAGGAAAATTTCTGATTTATTACCCTGAAATGAGTGAAATTGCTGCAATTTTGCCTCAAAATAAGAAAAATTTCTCCCTTTTTGCCCCCAAATAAGGGGAATTTCAGCCTTTTTACGTCAAAAAAGGGAAATTTCTGCAGTTTTGCCCCAAAATATGGGAAATTTCTGCGTTTTTGCCCCAAAATAAGAAAAATTTCTTCAATTTTGTACCAAAATAAAAGAAATTTCTGCCTTTTTGCCCCAGAATAAAAAAAATTCTGCTTTTTTTCTGAAATAAGTGAAATTTCTGCAATTTTGCCCAAAATAAGTGAAATTTCTGCAATTTTTCCACAAAATAAGGGAAATTTCTGGAATATTGCCTCAAAATAAGTGGTATTTCTGAGTTTTGCCACAAAATAAGGAGAATTTCTGTCTTTTTGCCCCAACATATAGGGAATTTCTGCCTTTTTGCCCCACAATTAGAGGAATTTCTGCAATTTTGCTCCAAAATACGGGGAATTTCTGCCTTTTTGTCCGAAAATAAGAAGAATGCATACCTTTTTGCCATAAAAAAGGAAAATTTCTTCATTTTTGCTCCAAAATAAGGGGAATTTCTGCATTTGCCTCTAAATAAGTGGAATTTCTGTCTTTTTCCCCCAAAACAAAGGGAATTTCTGTCTTTTTTGCCCCAAAATAAGGAAAATTTCTGACTTATTACCCTGAAATAAGTGAAATTTCTGCAATTTTGCCTCAAAATAAAGGAAATTTCTGCCTTTTTGCCCCCAAATAAGGGGAATTTCAGCCTTTTTACCTCAAAATAAGGGGAATTTCTGCTTTTTTGCCTCTAAATAAGTGGAATTTCTGTCTTTTTCCCCCAAAACAAAGGGAATTTCTGTATTTTTTGCCCCAAGATAAGGAAAATTTCTGACTTATCACCCTGACATAAGTGAAATTGCTGTAGTTTGCCTCAAAATAAGAAAAATTTCTCCCTTTTTGCCCCCAAATAAGGGGAATTTCAGCCTTTTTACGTCAAAAAAAGGGAAATTTCTGCATTTTTGCCCCAAAATATGGGAACTTTCTGCGTTTTTGCCCCAAAATAAGAACATTTTCTTCAATTTTGTACCAAAATAAAAGAAATTTCTGCCTTTTTCCCCCAAAATAAAAAAAATTCTGCTTTTTTCTGAAATAAGTGAAATTTCTGCAATTTTGCCCAAAATAAGTGAAATTTCTGCAATTTTGCCCCAAAATGAAGGAAATTTCTGGAATTTTGCCTCAAAATAAGTGGTATTTCTGAGTTTTGCCACAAAATAAGGAGAATTTCTGTCCTTTTGCCCCAACATATAGGGAATTTCTGCCTTATTGCCCCACAATTAGGGGAATTTCTGCAATTTTGCTCCAAAATACGAAGAATTTCTGCCTTTTTGTCTGAAAATAAGAAGAATGCATACCTTTTTGCCATAAAAAAGGGAAATTTTTTCATTTTTGCTCCAAAATAAGAAGAATTTCTGCTTTTTTCCTCTAAATAATTCGAATTTCTTTTTTTTCCCCCAAAACAAATAGAATTTCTGTCTTTTTTGCCCCAAAATAAAGAAAATTTCTGATTTATTACCCTGAAATAAGTGAAATTTCTGCAATTTTGCCTCTAAATAAGAAAAATTTCTGCCTTTTTGCACCCAAATAAGGGGAATTTCAGCCTTTTTACCTCAAAATTAGGGGAATTTCTGCATTTTTGCTTCAAAATGTGGGAAATTTCTGCCTTTTTGCCCCAAAATAAAAAAATTTCTGCTTTTTTCCCCTGAAATAAGTGAAATTTCTGAAATTTTGCCCCAAAATAAGTGAAATTTCTGCAATTTGGCCCCAAAATATGGGAAATTTCTGGAATTTTGCCCCAAAATAAGTGGAATTTCTCAGTTTTGCCCCAAAATAAGAAGAATGTCTGTCTTTTTGCCCCAACATATAGGGAATTTCTGCCTTTTTGCCCCACAATTAGGGGAATTTCTGCAATGTTGCTCAAAATACAGGGAATTTCTGCCTTTTTGCCTGAAAATAAGAAGAATGCATACCTTTTTGCCATAAAAAAGGGAAATTTCTTCATTTTTGCTTCAAAATAAGGGGAATTTCTGCCTTTTTGACTCTAAATAAGTGGAATTTCTGTCTTTTTCCCCCAAAACAAAGGGAATTTCTGTCTTTTTTCTTCCAAAATAAAAAAAATTTCTTACTTATTACCCTGAAATAACTGAAATTTCTTCAATTTTGCCCCAAAATAAGGGAAATTACTGCCATTTTGCCCACAAATAAGGGGAATTTCAGCCTTTTTACCTCAAAATAAGGGGAATTTCTGCATTTTTGCCACAAAATATTAGGAATTTCTGCTTTTTGCCCTAAAATAAGGAAAATTTCTGCCTTTTTTCCCTGAAATAAGTGAAATTTCTGCAATTTTGCCTCAAAATAAGTGAAATTTCTGCAATTTTGTTCTAAAATAAGGTAAATTTCTGGAATTTTGCCCCAAATAAGTGGAATTTCTGAGTTTCGCCCCAAAATAAGGAGAATTTCTGTCTTTTTGCCCCAACATATAGGGAATTTCTACCTTTTTGCCCAACAATTAGGGGAATTTCTGCAATTTGCTCCAAAATACGGGGAATTTCTGCCTTTTTGCCCGAAAATAAGAAGAATGCATACCTTTTTGCCATAAAAAAGGGAAATTTCTTCAATTTTGCTCCAAAATAAGGAAAATTTCTGCTTTTTTGCCTCTAAATAAGTGGTATTTCTGTCTTTTTCCCCCAAAACAAAGGGAATTTCTGTCTTTTTTGCCCCAAAATATGGAAAATTTCTTACTTATTACCCTGAAATAAGTGAAATTTCTGCAATTTTGCCCCAAAATAAGCGAAATTTCGGCATTTTTACCCCCAAATAAGGGGAATTTCACCCTTTTTACCTCAAAATAAAGGGAATTTCTGCATTTTTGCCACAAAATATTAGGAATTTCTGCCTTTTTGCCCCAAAATAAGGAAAATTTCTGCCTTTTTTTCCCTGAAATAAGTGAAATTTCCGAAAGTTTGGACCAAAATAAGTGAAATTTCTGCCTTTTTGCCCCCAAATTAGGGGAATTTTAGCCTTTTTACCTCAAAATAAGGAGAATATTTGCATTTTTGCCCTAAAATATGGGAAATTTCTGCCTTTTTGCCCCAAAATAAGAAAAATTTCTGCAATTTTGTACCAAAATAAAAGAAATTTCTGCCTTTTTGCTTCCAAATAGAAAAATTTCTACTTTTTTTTCTGAAAAAAGTGAAATTTCTGAAATTTTGCCCCAAAATAAGTGAAATTTCTACAATTTTGCCCCAAAATAAGTGAAATTTCTGGAATTTTGCCCCAAAATAAGTGGAATTTCTGTCTTTTTCCCCCAAAACTAAGGGAATTTCTGTATTTTTTGCCCCAAGATAAGGAAAATTTCGGACTTATTACCCTGAAATAAGTGAAATTGCTGCAATTTTGCCTCAAAATAAGAAAAATTTCTCCCTTTTTGCCCCCAAATAAGGGGAATTTCAGCCTTTTTACGTCAAAAAAAGGGAAATTTCTGCAGTTTTGCCCCAAAATATGGGAAATTTCTGCGTTTTTGCCCCAAAATAGGAAAAATTTCTTCAATTTTGTACCAAAATAAAAGAAATTTCTGCCTTTTTGCCCCAAAATAAAAAAAATTCTGCTTTTTTTCTGAAATAAGTGAAATTTCTGCAATTTTGCCCAAAATAAGTGAAATTTCTGCAATTTTTCCACAAAATAAGGGAAATTTCTGGAATTTTGCCTCAAAATAAGTGGAATTTCTGAGTTTTGCCACAAAATAAGGAGAATTACTGTCCTTTTGCCCCAACATATAGGGAATTTCTGCCTTTTTGCCCCACAATTAGCGGAATTTCTGCAATTTTGCTCCAAAATACGGGGAATTTCTGCCTTTTTATCCGAAAATAAGAAGAATGCATACCTTTTTGCCATAAAAAAGGGAAATTTCTTCATTTTTGCTCCAAAATAAGGGGAATTTCTGCATTTGCCTCTAAATAAGTGGAATTTCTGTCTTTTTCCCCCAAAACAAAGGGAATTTCTGTCTTTTTTGCCCCAAAATAAGGAAAATTTCTGACTTATTACCCTGAAATAAGTGAAATTTCTGCAATTTTGCCTCAAAATAAAGGAAATTTCTGCCTTTTTGCCCCCAAATAAGGGGAATTTCAGCCTTTTTTACCTCAAAATAAGGGGAATTTCTGCATTTTTGCTTCAAAATATGGGAAATTTCTGCCTTTTTGCCCCAAAATAAAAAAATTTCTGCTTTTTTTCCCTGAAATAAGTGAAATTTCTGAAATTTTGCCCCAAAATAAGTGAAATTTCTGCAATTTGGCCCCAAAATATGGGAAATTTCTGAAATTTTGCCCCAAAATAAGTGGAATTTCTCAGTTTTGCCCCAAAATAAGAAGAATGTCTGTCTTTTTGCCCCAACATATAGGGAATTTCTGCCTTTTTGCCCCAAAATTAGGGGAATTTCTGCAATGTTGCTCAAAATACAGGGAATTTCTGCCTTTTTGCCTGAAAATAAGAAGAATGCATAACTTTTGCCATAAAAAAGGGAAATTTCTTCATTTTTGCTTCAAAATAAGGGGAATTTCTGCCTTTTTGACTCTAAATAAGTGGAATTTCTGTCTTTTTCCCCCAAAACAAAGGGAATTACTGTCTTTTTTCTTCCAAAATAAAAAAAATTTCTTACTTATTACCCTGAAATAACTGAAATTTCTTCAATTTTGCCCCAAAATAAGGGAAATTACTGCCTTTTTGCCCCCAAATAAGGGTAATTTCAGCCTTTTTACCTCAAAATAAGGGGAATTTCTGCATTTTTGCCACAAAATATTAGGAATTTCTGCTTTTTGCCCTAAAATAAGGAAAATTTCTGCCTTTTTTCCCTGAAATAAGTGAAATTTCTGCAATTTTGCCTCAAAATAAGTGAAATTTCTGCAATTTTGTTCTAAAATAAGGTAAATTTCTGGAATTTTGCCCCAAATAAGTGGAATTTCTGAGTTTCGCCCCAAAATAAGGAGAATTTCTGTCTTTTTGCCCCAACATATAGGGAATTTCTACCTTTTTGCCCGACAATTAGGGGAATTTCTGCAATTTTGCTCCAAAATACGGGGAATTTCTGCCTTTTTGCCCGAAAATAAGAAGAATGCATACCTTTTTGCCATAAAAAAGGGAAATTTCTTCATTTTTGCTCCAAAATAAGGAAAATTTCTGCTTTTTTGCCTCTAAATAAGTGGTATTTCTGTCTTTTTCCCCCAAAACAAAGGGAATTTCTGTCTTTTTGCCCCAAAATATGGAAAATTTCTTACTTATTACCCTGAAATAAGTGAAATTTCTGCAATTTTGCCCCAAAATAAGCAAAATTTCGGCAGTTTTACCCCCAAATAAGGGGAATTTCACCCTTTTTACCTCAAAATAAAGGGAATTTCTGCATTTTTGCCACAAAATATTAGGAATTTCTGCCTTTTTGCCCCAAAATAAGGAAAATTTCTGCCTTTTTTTCCCTGAAATAAGTGAAATTTCCGCAAGTTTGGCCCAAAATAAATGAAATTTCTGCCTTTTTGCCCCCAAATAAGGGGAATTTTAGCCTTTTTACCTCAAAAGAAGGGGAATTTCTGCATTTTTGCCCTAAAATATGGGAAATTTCTGCCTTTTTGCCCCAAAATAAGAAAAATTTCTGCAATTTTGTAACAAAATAAAAGAAATTTCTGCCTTTTTGCTTCCAAATAGAAAAATTTCTACTTTTTTTTCTGAAAAAAGTGAAATTTCTGAAATTTTGCCCCAAAATAAGTGAAATTTCTACAATTTTGCCCCAAAATAAGTGAAATTTCTGGAATTTTGCCCCAAAATAAGTGGAATTTCTGTCTTTTTCCCCCAAAACAAAGGGAATTTCTGTATTTTTTGCCCCAAGATAAGGAAAATTTCTGACTTATTACCCTGAAATGAGTGAAATTGCTGCAATTTTGCCTCAAAATAAGAAAAATTTCTCCCTTTTTGCCCCCAAATAAGGGGAATTTCAGCCTTTTTACGTCAAAAAAGGGAAATTTCTGCAGTTTTGCCCCAAAATATGGGAAATTTCTGCGTTTTTGCCCCAAAATAAGAAAAATTTCTTCAATTTTGTACCAAAATAAAAGAAATTTCTGCCTTTTTGCCCCAGAATAAAAAAAATTCTGCTTTTTTTCTGAAATAAGTGAAATTTCTGCAATTTTGCCCAAAATAAGTGAAATTTCTGCAATTTTTCCACAAAATAAGGGAAATTTCTGGAATATTGCCTCAAAATAAGTGGTATTTCTGAGTTTTGCCACAAAATAAGGAGAATTTCTGTCTTTTTGCCCCAACATATAGGGAATTTCTGCCTTTTTGCCCCACAATTAGAGGAATTTCTGCAATTTTGCTCCAAAATACGGGGAATTTCTGCCTTTTTGTCCGAAAATAAGAAGAATGCATACCTTTTTGCCATAAAAAAGGAAAATTTCTTCATTTTTGCTCCAAAATAAGGGGAATTTCTGCATTTGCCTCTAAATAAGTGGAATTTCTGTCTTTTTCCCCCAAAACAAAGGGAATTTCTGTCTTTTTTGCCCCAAAATAAGGAAAATTTCTTACTTATTACCCTGAAATAAGTGAAATTTCTGCAATTTTGCCTCAAAATAAAGGAAATTTCTGCCTTTTTGCCCCCAAATAAGGGGAATTTCAGCCTTTTTACCTCAAAATAAGGGGAATTTCTGCTTTTTTGCCTCTAAATAAGTGGAATTTCTGTCTTTTTCCCCCAAAACAAAGGGAATTTCTGTATTTTTTGCCCCAAGATAAGGAAAATTTCTGACTTATCACCCTGACATAAGTGAAATTGCTGTAGTTTGCCTCAAAATAAGAAAAATTTCTCCCTTTTTGCCCCCAAATAAGGGGAATTTCAGCCTTTTTACGTCAAAAAAAGGGAAATTTCTGCATTTTTGCCCCAAAATATGTGAACTTTCTGCGTTTTTGCCCCAAAATAAGAACATTTTCTTCAATTTTGTACCAAAATAAAAGAAATTTCTGCCTTTTTCCCCCAAAATAAAAAAAATTCTGCTTTTTTCTGAAATAAGTGAAATTTCTGCAATTTTGCCCAAAATAAGTGAAATTTCTGCAATTTTGCCCCAAAATGAAGGAAATTTCTGGAATTTTGCCTCAAAATAAGTGGTATTTCTGAGTTTTGCCACAAAATAAGGAGAATTTCTGTCCTTTTGCCCCAACATATAGGGAATTTCTGCCTTATTGCCCCACAATTAGGGGAATTTCTGCAATTTTGCTCCAAAATACGGGGAATTTCTGCCTTTTTGTCCGAAAATAAGAAGAATGCATACCTTTTTGCCATAAAAAAGGGAAATTTCTTCATTTTTGCTCCAAAATAAGGGGAATTTCTGCATTTGCCTCTAAATAAGTGGAATTTCTGTCTTTTTCCCCCAAAACAAAGGGAATTTCTGTCTTTTTTGCCCCAAAATAAGGAAAATTTCTGACTTATTACCCTGGAATAAGTGAAATTTCTGCAATTTTGCCCCAAAATAAAGGAAATTTCTGCCTTTTTGCCCCCAAATAAGGGGAATTTCAGCCTTTTTACCTCAAAATAAGGGGAATTTCTGCTTTTTTCCCTCTCAATAAGTGGAATTTCTGTCTTTTTTTCTCTAAAACAAAAGGAATTTCTGTCTTTTTGCCCCAAAATAAGGAAAATTTCTGAATTTTTTTCTTTAAATAAGTGAAATTTCTGCTTTTTTGCCCCCAAATAAGGGAATTTCAGACTTTTTACCCCAAAATAAGGGGAATTTCTGCATTTTTGCCCCAAAATATGGGAAATTTCTGCCCTTTTGCCCCAACATAAGAAAAATTTCTGCAATTTTGTACCAAAATAAAAGAAATTTCTGCCTTTTTGCCCCAAAATAAGAAAATTTATGCTTTTTTTTCTGAAATAACTGAAATTTCTGCAATTATGCCCCAAAATAAGTGAAATTTCTGAGTTTTGCTACAAAATAAGGAGAATTTCTGTCTTTTTGCCCCAACATATAAGGAATTTCTGCCTTTTTGCCCCACAATTAGAGGAATTTCTGCAATTTTGCTCCAAAATACGGGGACTTTCTGCCTTTTTGTCTGAAAATAAGAAGAATGCATAACTTTTTGCCATAAAAAAAGGAAATTTTTTCATTTTTGCTCTAAAATAAGAAGAATTTCTGCTTTTTTCCTCTAAATAATTCGAATTTCTGTTTTTTCCCCCAAAACAAATAGAATTTCTGTCTTTTTTGCCACAAAATAAAGAAAATTTCTGATTTATTACCCTGAAATAAGTGAAATTTCTGCAATTTTGCCTCTAAATAAGAGAAATTTCTGCCTTTTTGCACCCAAAGAAGGGGAATTTCAGCCTTTTTACCTCAAAATAAGGGGAATTTCTGCATTTTTACTACAAAATATGAGAAATTTCTGCCTTTTTGCCCCAAAATAAAAAAATTTCTGCTTTTTTCCCCTGAAATAAGTGAAATTTCTGCAATTTGGCCCCAAAATATGGGAAATTTCTGGAATTTTGCCCCAAAATAAGTGGAATTTCTCAGTTTTGCCCCAAAATAAGAAGAATGTCTGTCTTTGTGCCCCAACATATAGGGAATTTCTGCCTTTTTGCCCCACAATTAGGGGAATTTCTGCAATGTTGCTCAAATTACAGGGAATTTCTGCCTTTTTGCCTGAAAATAAGAAGAATGCATACCTTTTTGCCATAAAAAAGGGAAATTTCTTCATTTTTGCTTCAAAATAAGGGGAATTTCTGCCTTTTTGACTCTAAATAAGTGGAATTTCTGTCTTTTTCCCCCAAAACAAAGGGAATTTCTGTCTTTTTTCTTCCAAAATAAAAAAAATTTCTTACTTATTACCCTGAAATAACTGAAATTTCTTCAATTTTGCCCCAAAATAAGGGAAATTACTGCCTTTTTGCCCCCAAATAAGGGTAATTTCAGCCTTTTTACCTCAAAATAAGGGGAATTTCTGCATTTTTGCCACAAAATATTAGGAATTTCTGCTTTTTGCCCCAAAATAAGGAAAATTTCTGCCTTTTTTCCCTGAAATAAGTGAAATTTCTGCAATTTTGCCCCAAAATAAGTGAAATTTCTGCAATTTTGTTCTAAAATAAGGTAAATTTCTGGAATTTTGCCCCAAATAAGTGGAATTTCTGAGTTTTGCCCCAAAATAAGGAGAATTTCTGTCTTTTTGCCCCAACATATAGGGAATTTCTACCTTTTTGCCCGACAATTAGGGGAATTTCTGCAATTTTGCTCCAAAATACGGGGAATTTCTGCCTTTTGGCCGAAAATAAGAAGAATGCATACCTTTTTGCCATAAAAAAGGGAAATTTCTTCATTTTTGCTCCAAAATAAGGAAAATTTCTGCTTTTTTGCCTCTAAATAAGTGGTATTTCTGTCTTTTTCCCCCAAAACAAAGGGAATTTCTGTCTTTTTTGCCCCAAAATATGGAAAATTTCTTACTTATTACCCTGAAATAAGTGAAATTTCTGCAATTTTGCCCCAAAATAAGCGAAATTTCGGCAGTTTTACCCCCAAATTAGGGGAATTTCACCCTTTTTACCTCAAAATAAAGGGAATTTCTGCATTTTTGCCACAATATATTAGGAATTTCTGCCTTTTTGCCCCAAAATAAGGAAAATTTCTGCCTTTTTTCCCTGAAATAAGTGAAATTTCCGCAAGTTGGGCCCAAAATAAGTGAAATTTCTGCCTTTTTGCCCCCAAATAAGGGGAATTTTAGCCTTTTTACCTCAAAATAAGGGGAATTTCTGCATTTTTGCCCCAAAATATGGGAAATTTCTGCCTTTTTGCCCCAAAATAAGAAAAATTTCTGCAATTTTGTAACAAAATAAAAGAAATTTCTGCCTTTTTGCTTCCAAATAGAAAAATTTCTACTTTTTTTTCTGAAAAAAGTGAAATTTCTGAAATTTTGCCCCAAAATAAGTGAAATTTCTACAATTTTGCCCCAAAATAAGTGAAATTTCTGGAATTTTGCCCCAAAATAAGTGGAATTTCTGTCTTTTTCCCCCAAAACAAAGGGAATTTCTGTATTTTTTGCCCCAAGATAAGGAAAATTTCTGACTTATTACCCTGAAATGAGTGAAATTGCTGCAATTTTGCCTCAAAATAAGAAAAATTTCTCCCTTTTTGCCCCCAAATAAGGGGAATTTCAGCCTTTTTGCATCAAAAAAAGGGAAATTTCTGCAGTTTTGCCCCAAAATATGGGAAATTTCTGCGTTTTTGCCCCAAAATAAGAAAAATTTCTTCAATTTTGTACCAAAATAAAAGAAATTTCTGCCTTTTTGCCCCAAAATAAAAAAAATTCTGCTTTTTTTCTGAAATAAGTGAAATTTCTGCAATTTTGCCCCAAAATAATAGAAATTTCTGCAATTTTTCCACAAAATAAGGGAAATTTCTGGAATTTTGCCTCAAAATAAGTGGTATTTCTGAGTTTTGCCACAAAATAAAAAGAATTTCTGTCCTTTTGCCCCAACATATAGGGAATTTCTGCCTTTTTGCCCCACAATTAGGGGAATTTCTGCAATTTTGCTCCAAAATACGGGGAATTTCTGCCTTTTTGTCCGAAAATAAGAAGAATGCATACCTTTTTGCCATAAAAAAGGGAAATTTCTTCATTTTTGCTCCAAAATAAAGGGAATTTCTGCATTTGCCTCTAAATAAGTGGAATTTCTGTCTTTTCCCCCAAAACAAAGGGAATTTCTGTCTTTTTTGCCCCAAAATAAGGAAAATTTCTGACTTATTACCCTGAAATAAGTGAAATTTCTGCAATTTTGCCTCAAAATAAAGGAAATTTCTGCCTTTTTGCCCCAAAATAAGGGGAATTTCAGCCTTTTTACCTCAAAATAAGGGGAATTTCTGCTTTTTTGCCTCTAAACAAGTGGAATTTCTGTCTTTTTTCTCTAAAACAAAAGGAATTTCTGTCTTTTTGCCCCAAAATAAGGAAAATTTCTGACTTTTTTTCCTTAAATAAGTGAAATTTCTGCTTTTTTGCCCCCATATAAGGGAATTTCAGATTTTTACCCCAAAATAAGGGGAATTTCTGCATTTTTGCCCCAAAATATGGGAATTTTCTGCCTTTTTGCCCCAAAATAAGAAAATTTCTGCTTTTTTTTTTCTGAAATAACTGAAATTTCTGCAATTTTGTCCCAAAATAAGTGAAATTTCTGAGTTTTGCCACAAAATAAGGAGAATTTCTGTCTTTTTGCCCCAACATATAAGGAATTTCTGCCTATTTTGCCCCACAATTAGAGTAATTTCTGCAATTTTGCTCCAAAATACGGGGAATTTCTGCCTTTTTGTCTGAAAATAAGAAGAATGCATACCTTTTTGCCATAAAAAAGTAAAATTTTTTCATTTTTGCTCCAAAATAAGAATTTCTGCTTTTTTCCTCTAAATAATTCGAATTTCTGTTTTTTCCCCGAAAACAAATAGAATTTCTGTCTTTCTTGCCCCAAAATAAAGAAAATTTCTGATTTATTATCCTGAAATAAGTGAAATTTCTGCGTTTTTGCACCCAAATAAGGGGAATTTCAGCATTTTTACCTCAAAATAAGGGGAATTTCTGCATTTTTCTTCAAAATATGGGAAATTTCTGCCTTTTTGCCCCAAAATAAAAAAATTTCTGCTTTTTTTCCCTGAAATAAGTGAAATTTCTGAAATTTTGCCCCAAAATAATTGAAATTTCTGCAATTTGGCCCCCAAATATGGGAAATTTCTGGAATTTTGCCCCAAAATAAGTGGAATTTCTGAGTTTTGCCCCAAAATAAGAAGAATGTCTGTCTTTTTGCCCCAACATATAGGGAATTTCTGCCTTTTTGCCCCACAATTAGGGGAATTTCTGCAATGTTGCTCAAAATACAGGGAATTTCTGCCTTTTTGCCTGAAAATAAGAAGAATGCATAACTTTTGCCATAAAAAAGGGAAATTTCTTCATTTTTGCTTCAAAATAAGGGGAATTTCTGCATTTTTGACTCTAAATAAGTGGAATATCTGTCTTTTTCCCCTAAAACAAAGGGAATTTCTGTCTTTTTTGTTCCAAAATAAGGAAAATTTCTTACTTATCACCCTGAAATAAGTGAAATTTCTGCAATTTTGCCCCAAAATAAGGGAAATTACTGCCTTTTTGCCCCCAAATAAGGGGAATTTCAGCCTTTTTACCTCAAAATAAGGGGAATTTCTGCATTTTTACTACAAAATATTAGGAATTTCTGTTTTTTGCCCCAAAATAAGGAAAATTTCTGCTTTTTTTCCCTGAAATAAGTGAAATTTCTGCAATTTTGCCCCAAAATAAGTGAAATTTCTGCAATTTTGCCCTAAAATAAGGTAAATTTCTGGAATTTTGCCCCAAATAAGTGGAATTTCTGAGTTTCGCCCCAAAATAAAGAGAATTTCTGTCTTTTTGCCCCAACATATATGGAATTTCTACCTTTTTGCCTGACAATTAGGGGAATTTCTGCAATTTTGCTCCAAAATACAAGGAATTTTTGCCTTTTTGCCATAAAAAAAGGGAAATTTCTTAATTTTTGCTCCAAAATAAGGAAAATTTCTGCTTTTTTGCCTCTAAATAAGTGGTATTTTGGTCTTTTTCCTCCAAAACAAAGGGAATTTCTGTCTTTTTTGCCCCAAAATAAAAAAAAATTCTGACTTATTAACCTGAAATAAGTTAAATTTCTGCAATTTTGCCCCAAAATAATGGAAATTTCGGCCTTTTTACCCCCAAATATGGGGAATTTTACCCTTTTTACCTCAAAATAAAGGGAATTTCTTTATTTTTGCCACAAAATATTAGGAATTTCTGCCTTTTTGCCCCAAAATAAGGAAAATTTCTGCCTTTTTTCCCTGAAATAAGTGAAATTTCTGCAATTTTGGCCCAAAATAAGTGGAATTTCTGCCTTTTTGCCCCCAAATAAGGGGAATTTTAGCCTTTTTACCTCAAAATAAGGGGAATTTCTAAATTTTTGCCCCAAAATATGGGAAATTTCTGCCTTTTTGCCCCAAAATAAGAAAAATTTCTGCAATTTTGTACCAAGATAAAAGAAATTTCTGCATTTTTGCTTCGAAATAGAAAAATTTCTATTTTTTTTTCTGAAAATTAGTGAAATTTCTGAAATTTTGGCCCAAAATAAGTGAAATTTCTAGAATTTTGCCCCAAAATAAGTGAAATTTCTCGAATTTTGCCCCAAAATAAGTGGAATTTCTGAGTTTTACCCCAAAATAAGGAGAATTTCTGTATTTTTGCCCCAATATATAGGGAATTTCTCCCTTTTTGCCCCTTAATTAAGGGAATTTCTGCAATTTTGCTCCAAAAGACGGGGAATTTCTGCCTTTTTGCCCGAAAATAAGAATGCATACCTTTTTGCCATAAAAAAGGAAAATTTCTTCATTTTTGCTCCAAAATAAAAGGAATTTCTGCCTTTTTGACTCTAAATAACTGGAATTTCTGTCTTTTTCTCCAAAACAAAGGGAATTTCTGTCTTTTTTGTTCCAAAATAAGGAAAATTTCTGACTTATTACCCTGAAGTAAGTGAAATTTCTACAATTTTGCCCCCAAAAAAGGGAAATTTCTTCCTTTTTTGCCCCCAAATATAGGGAATTTCAGCCTTTTTACCTCAAAATAAGGGGAATTTCTGCATTTTTGCCACAAAATATTAGGAATTTCTGCCTTTTTGCCCCAAAATAAGGAAAATTTCTGCCTTTTTTTACTGAAATAAGTGAAATTTCTGAAATTTTGCCCCAAAATAAGTGAAATTTCTACAATTTTGCCCCAAAATAAGGGAAATTTCTGCAATTTTGTACCAAAATAATAGAAATTTCTGCCTTTTTGCTTCCAAATAAGAAAATTTCTGCTTTTTTTCTGAAATAAGTGAAATTTCTGAAATTTTTCCCCAAAATAAGTGAAATTTCTACAATTTTGCCCCAAAATAAGTGAAATTTCTGGAATTTTGCCTCAAAATAATTGGAATTTCATAGTTTTGACCCAAAATAAGGAGAATTTCTGTCTTTTTGCCTCAACATATAGGGAATTTCTGCCTTTTTGCCCCACAATTATGGCAATTTCTGCAATTTTGCTCCAAAATACAGGGAATTTCTGCCTTTTTGCCCGAAAATAAGAAGAATGCATACCTTTTTGCCATAAAAAAGGAAAATTTCTTCATTTTTGCTCCAAAATAAGGGGAATTTCTGCTTTTATGCCTCTAAATATGTGGAATTTCTGTCTTTGTCCCCCAATACAAATAGAATTTCGGTCTTTTTGCTCCAAAATAAGGTAAATTTGTGACTTATTACCCAAATAAGTTAAATTTCTGCAATTTTGCCACAAAATAAGTGAAATTTCTGCAATTTTGCCCCAAAATAAGTGAAATTTCTACAATTTTGCCCCAAAATAAGTGAAATTTCTGGAATTTTGCCCCAAAATAAGTGGAATTTCTGAGTTTTGCCCCAAAATAAGGAGAATCTCTTTCTTTTTGCCTCAACATATAGGGAATTTCTGCCTTTTTGCCCCACAATTAGGGGAATTTCTGCCATTTTGCTCCAAAATACGGGGAATTTCTGCCTTTTTGCCCGAAAATAAGAATGCATAACTTTTTGCCATAAAAAAGGAAAATTTCTTCATTTTTGCTCCAAAATAAAGGGAATTTTTGCTTTTTTGCCTCTAAATAAGTGGAATTTCTGTCTTTTTCCCCCAAAACAAAGGTAATTTCTGTCTTTTTTGCCCAAAAATAAGGAAAATTTCTGACTTATTACCCTGAAGTAAGTGAAATTTATGCAATTTTGCCCCAAAATGAGGGGAATTTCTGCTTTTTTGTCTCTAAATAAGTGGAATTTATGTATTTTTCCCCCAAAACAAAGGGAATTTCTGTCTTTTTTGCGCAAAATAAGGAAAATTTCTGACTTATTACCATGAAATAAGCGAAATTTCTGGAATTTTGCCCCAAATAAGGGAAATTTCTGCCTTTTTGCCCGAAAATAAGAAGAATGCATAACTATTTGCCATAAAAAAGGAAAATTTCTTCATTTTTGCTCCAAAATAAAGAGAATTTTTGCTTTTATGCCTCTAAATATGTGGAATTTCTGTCTTTGTCCCCCAAAACAAAGGGAATTTCTGTATTTTTGCCTCAAAATAAAGAAAATTTTTTACTTATTACCCTGAAATAAGTGAAATTTCTGCAATTTTTCCCCAAAATAAGGGAAATTTCTCCTATTTGCCCTCAAATAACGGGAATTTCAGCCTTTTTACCTCAAAATAAGAAGAATTTCTGCATTTTGCACCAAAATATGGGAAATTTCTGCCTTTTTGCCCAAAATAAAAAAATTTTCTGCAATTTTGTACCAAAATAAAAGAAAATTTTGCCTTTTTGCCCCAGAAGAAGAAAATTTCTGCTTTTTTTCCCTTAAAAAACTGAAATTTCTGCAATTTTGCCCCAAAAAAAGTGAAATTTCTGCAATTTTGCCCCAAAATAAGAGAAATTTCTGGAATTTTGCCTTAAAATATGTGGAATTTCTGAGTTTTGCCCCAAAATAAGAAGAATTTCTGTCTTTATGCCATAAAATATAGGGAATTTCTGCCTTTTTGCCCCACAATTAGAGGAATTTCTGCAATTTTGCTCCAAAATACGGGAAATTTCTGGTTTTTGCCCGAAAATAAGAAGAATGCATACCTTTTTGCCATAAAAAAGAAAAATTTCTTCATTTTTGCTCCAAAATAAGGGGAATTTCTGCTTTTTTGCATCTAAATAAGTGGAATTTCTGTCTTTTTCCCCCAAAACAAAGGGAATTCCTGTCTTTTTTGCCCCAAATTAAAAAAAATTTCTGACTTATTACCCTGACATAAGTGAAATTTCTCCAATTTTGCCCCAAAATAAGTGAAATTTCTGCAATTTTGCCCCAAAATAAGGAAAATTTCTGACTTATTACCCTGAAATAAGTGAAATTTCTGCAATTTTGCCCCAAAATAAGGGAAATTTCTGCCTTTTTGCCCCCAAATAAGGGGAATTTCAGCCTTTTTCCTCAAAATAAGAATTTCTGCATTTTTGCCCCAAAATATGGGAAATTTCTGCATTTTTGCTCCAAAATAAGAAAAATTTCTGCAATTTTGTACCAAAATAAATGAAATGTCTGCCTTTTTGCCCCAAAATAAGAAAATTTCTGCTTTTTTTTTCTGAAATAAGTGAAATTTTTGCAATTTTGCCCCAAAATAGGTGAAATTTCAGCAATTTTGCCCCAAAATAAGTGGAATTTCTGAGTTTTGCCCGAAAATAAGGAGGATTTCTGTCTTTTTGCACTAACATATAAGGAATTTCTGCCTTTTTGCCCCACAATTAGGGGAATTTCTACAATTTTGCTCCAAAATACGGGGAATTTCTGCTTTTTAGCCTAAAATAAGGGGAATGTATACCTTTTGCTACAAAAAAGGGAAATTTCTTCATTTTTGCTAAAAAATAAAAGGAATTTCTGCTTTTTTGCCTCTAAAAAAGTGGAATTTCTGTGTTTTCCCCACAAAACAAAGGGAATTTCTGTGTTTTTTGCCCAAAATAAGGAAAATTTATGACTTATTACCCTGAAATAAGTGAAATTTCTGCAATTTTGCCCCAAAATAAGGGAAATTTCTGCCTTTTTGCCCCCAAATAAGGGGAATTTCAGCCTTTTTCCTCAAAATAAGAATTTCTGCATTTTTGCCCCAAAATATGGGAAATTTCTGCATTTTTGCCACAAAATATTAGGAATTTCTGTTTTTTTGCCCAAAAATAAGGAAAATTTCTGCCTTTTTTCCCTGAAATAAGTGAATTTTCTGCAATTTTGCCCCAAAATAAGTGAAATTTCTGCAATTTTGCCCCAAAATAAGGGAAATTTCTGGAATTTTGCCCCAAAATAAAAGAAATTTCTGCTTTTTGACCTCAAATGAAGGGAATTTCAGCCTTTTTACCTCAAAATAAGGGGAATTTCTGCATTTTTGCCCCAAAATACGGGAAATTTCTGCCTTTTTGCCCCAAATTAAGAAAAATTTCTGCAATTTTGTACCAAAATAAAAGAAATTTCTGCCTTTTTGCCCCAAAATAAGAAAATTTTGCTTTTTTTCTGAAATAAATGAAATTTCTGCAATTTTGCCTCAAAATATTTTAAATTTCTGAATTTTGCCCTAAAATAAGGAGAATTTCTGTCTATTTGCCCCAACATATAGGGAATTTCTGCCTTTTTGCACCACAATTAGGGGAATGTCTGCAATTTTGCTCCAAAATAAGGGGAATTTCTGCCTTTTTGACTCTAAATAAGTGGAATTTCTGTCTTTTCCCCCAAAACAAAGGGAATTTCTGTCTTTTTTGTTCCAAAATAAGGAAAATTTCTGACTTATTACCCTGAAGTAAGTGATATTTCTACAATTTTGCCCCAAAAAAAGGGAAATTTCTTCCTTTTTGCCCCCAAATAAGGGGAATTTCAGCCTTTTTACCTCAAAATAAGGGGAATTTCTGCATTTTTGCCACAAAATATTAGGAATTTCTGCCTTTTTGCCCCAAAATAAGGAAAATTTCTGCCTTCTTTTTCAGAAATAAGTGAAATTTCTGAAATTTTGCCCCAAAATAAGTGAAATTTCTGCAATTTTGCCCCAAAATAAAGGAAATTTCTGGAATTTTGTACCAAAATAAAAGAAATTTCTGCCTTTTTGCTTCAAAATTAGAAAATTTCTGCTTTTTTTCTGAAATAAGTGAAATTTCTGAAATTTTTCCCCAAAATAAGTGAAATTTCTACAATTTTGCCCCAAAATAAGTGAAATTTCTGGAATTTTGCCTCAAAATAATTGGAATTTCTGAGTTTTGACCCAAAATAAGGAGAATTTCTGTCTTTTTGCCTCAACATATAGGGAATTTCTGCCTTTTTGCCCCACAATTAGGGCAATTTCTGCAATTTTGCTCCAAAATACGGGGAATTTCTGCCTTTTTGCCCGAAAATAAGAAGAATGCATACCTTTTTGCCATAAAAAAGGAAAATTTCTTCATTTTTGCTCTAAAATAAGGGGATTTTCTGCTTTTATGCCTCTAAATATGTAGAATTTCTGTCTTTGTCCCCTAATACAAATAGAATTTCTGTCTTTTTGCCCCAAAATAAGGAAAATTTCTGACTTATTACCCTGAAATAAGTTAAATTTCTGCAATTTTGCCCCAAAATAAGTGAAATTTCTGCAATTTTGCCCCAAAATAAGTGAAATATCTGAAATTTTGCCCCAAAATAAGTGGAATTTCTGAGTTTTGACCAAAAATATGGAGAATTTCTGTCTTTTTGCCCCAACATATAGGGAATTTCTGCCTTTTTGCCCCACAATTAGGGGAATTTCTGCAATTTTGCTCCAAAATACGGGTAATTTCTTCCTTTTTGCGCGAAAATAAGTAGAATGCATAACTTTTTGCAATAAAAAAGGGAAATTTTTGCAATTTTGCTCCAAAATAAGGGGAATTTTTGCTTTTCTGCCTCTAAATAACTGGAATTTCTGTCTTTTCCCCCCAAAACAAAGGTAATTTCTGCCTTTTTTGCCCAAAAATAAGGAAAATTTCTGACTTATTACCCTGAAGTAAGTGAAATTTATGCAATTTTGCCCCAAAATAAGGGGAATTTCTGCTTTTTTGTCTCTAAATAAGTGGAATTTATGTATTTTTTCCCCCAAAACAAAGGGAATTTCTGTCTTTTTTGCGCAAAAAAAGGAAAATTTCTGACTTATTACTATGAAATAATGGAAATTTCTGAAATTTTGCCCCAAATAAGGGAAATTTCTGCCTTTTTGCCCCCAAATAAGGGGGATTTTAGCATTTTTACCTCAAAATAAGGGGAATTTCTGCAATTTTGCTACAAAATATTAGGAATTTCTGCATTTTTGCCCCAAAATAAAAAAAAAATTTCTGCCTTTTTTCACTGAAATAAGTAAAATTTCTGCAATTTTGCCCCAAAATAAGTGAAATTTCTGCAATTTTGTCCCAAAATAAGGGAAATCTCTGGAATTTTGCCCCAAAATAAGTGGAAGTTCTGAGTTTTGCCCCAAAATAAGGAGAATTTCTGTTTTTTGCCCTAACATATAGGGAATTTCTGCCTTTTTGCCCCACAATAAGAGGAATTTCTGCAATTTTGCTCCAAAATACAGAGAATTTCTGCCTTTTTGCCTGAAAATAAGAAGAATGCATACCTTTTTGCCATAAAAAAGGGAAATTTCTTCATTTTTGCTCCAAAATAAGGGGAATTTCTGCTTTTTTGCCTCTAAATATGTGGAATATCTGTCTTTTTCCCCTAAAACAAATGGAATTTCAGTTTTTTTGCCCCAACATAAAGAAAAATTCTGACTTATTACCCTTAAGTAAGTAAAATTTCTGCAATTTTGCCCCAAAATAAGAAAAATTTCTGCCTTTTTGCACCCTATTAAGGGGAATTTCAGCCTTTTTACCTCAAAATAAGGGGAATTTCTGCTTTTTTGCCTCTAAATAAGTAGAATTTCTGTCTTTTTCCCCTAAAACAAAGGAAATTTCTGTCTTTTTTGCCCCAAAATAAGGAAAAATTCTGACTTATTACCCTGAAGTAAGTGAAATTTATGGAATTTTGCCCTAAAATAAGGGAATTTTCTGCGTTTTTGTTTACAAAATAAGGGGAATTTCAGCCATTTTACCTCAAATTAGGGGAATTTCTGCATATTTACCCTGTATTAAGGGAATTTCAGTATTTTTACCTCAAAATAAGGGGAATTTATGCATTTTTGCCACAAAATATTAGGAATTTCTGCCTTTTTGGCCCAAAATAAGAAAATTTCTGCTTTTTTTTCTCTGAAATAAGTGAAATTTCTGCAATTTTCCCCAAAATAAGTGAAATTTCTACAATTTTGCCCCAAATTAAGGGAAATTTCTGGAATTTTGCCCCAAAAAATGGAATTTCTGAGTTTTGCCCCAAAATAAGGAGAATTTCTGTCTTTTTGCCCCAACATATAGAGAATTTCTGCCTTTTTGCCCTACAATTAGGCAAATTTCTGCAATTTTGCTCCAAAATACGGGGAATTTCTGCCTTTTTGCCCGAAAATAAGAAGAATGCAAACCTTTTTGCCAAAAAAAATGGAAATTTCTTCATTTTTGCTCTAAAATAAAAGGAATTTCTGCTTTTTGGCCTCTAAATAAGTAGAATTTCTGTCTTTTTCCCCCAAAACAAAGAAAATTCCTGTCTTTTTTGCCCCAAAATAAGGAAAATTTCTGACTTATTACCCTGAAGTAAGTGAAATTTCTGCAATTTTGCCCTAAAATAAGAAAAATTTCTGCCTTTTTGCCCCCTATTAAGGGGAATTTCAGCCTTTTTACCTCAAAATAAGGGGAATTTCTGAATTTTGACACAAAATATTAGGAATTTCTGCCTTTTTGCCCCAAAATAAGAAAATTTCTGCTTTTTTTCCCTGAAATAAGTGAAATTTCTGCAATTATGCCCCAAAATAAGTGAAATTTCTGCAATTTTGCCCCAAAATAAGAGAAATTTCTGGAATTTTGCCTTAAAATATGTGGAATTTCTGAGTTTTGCCCCAAAATAAGAAGAATTTCTGTCTTTATGCCATAAAATATAGGGAATTTCTGCCTTTTTACCCCACAATTAGAGGAATTTCTGCAATTTTGCTCCAAAATACGGGAAATTTCTGGTTTTTGCCCGAAAATAAGAAGAATGCATACCTTTTTGCCATAAAAAAGAAAAATTTCTTCATTTTTGCTCCAAAATAAGGGGAATTTCTGCTTTTTTGCGTCTAAATAAGTGGAATTTCTGTCTTTTTCCCCCAAAACAAAGGGAATTCCTGTCTTTTTTGCCCCAAATTAAAAAAAATTTCTGACTTATTACCCTGACATAAGTGAAATTTCTCCAATTTTGCCCCAAAATAAGTGAAATTTCTGCAATTTTGCCCCAAAATAAGGAAAATTTCTGACTTATTACCCTGAAATAAGTGAAATTTCTGCAATTTTGCCCCAAAATAAGGGAAATTTCTGCCTTTTTGCCCCCAAATAAGGGGAATTTCAGCCTTTTTCCTCAAAATAAGAATTTCTGCATTTTTGCCCCAAAATATGGGAAATTTCTGCATTTTTGCTCCAAAATAAGAAAAATTTCTGCAATTTTGTACCAAAATAAATGAAATGTCTGCCTTTTTGCCCCAAAATAAGAAAATTTCTGCTTTTTTTCTGAAATAAGTGAAATTTTTGCAATTTTGCCCCAAAATAGGTGAAATTTCAGCAATTTTGCCCCAAAATAAGTGGAATTTCTGAGTTTTGCCCAAAAATAAGGAGGATTTCTGTCTTTTTGCACTAACATATAAGGAATTTCTGCCTTTTTGCCCCACAATTAGGGGAATTTCTACAATTTTGCTCCAAAATACGGGGAATTTCTGCTTTTTAGCCTAAAATAAGGGGAATGTATACCTTTTGCTACAAAAAAGGGAAATTTCTTCATTTTTGCTAAAAAATAAAAGGAATTTCTGCTTTTTTGCCTCTAAAAAGTGGAATTTCTGTGTTTTCCCCACAAAACAAAGGGAATTTCTGTGTTTTTTGCCCAAAATAAGGAAAATTTATGACTTATTACCCTGAAATAAGTGAAATTTCTGCAATTTTGCCCCAAAATAAGGGAAATTTCTGCCTTTTTGCCCCCAAATAAGGGGAATTTCAGCCTTTTTCCTCAAAATAAGAATTTCTGCATTTTTGCCCCAAAATATGGGAAATTTCTGCATTTTTGCTCCAAAATAAGAAAAATTTCTGCAATTTTGTACCAAAATAAATGAAATTTCTGCCTTTTTGCACCAAAATAAGAAAATTTCTGCTTTTTTTTCTGAAATAAGTGAAATTTCTGCAATTTTGCCCCAAAATAGGTGAAATTTCAGCAATTTTCCCCCAAAATAAGGGAAATTTCTGGAATTTTGCCCTAAAATAAGTAAACTTCTGAGTTTTGCCCGAAAATAAGGAGAATTTCTGTCTTTTTGCACCAACATATAGGGAATTTCTGCCTTTTTGTTCCACAATTAGGGGAATTTCTGCAATTTTCCTCCAAAATACGGGGAATTTCTGCCTTTTTGCCCAAAAATAAAAAGAATGCATACCTTTTTGCCATAAAAAAGGGAAATTTCTTCATTTTTTCCCAAAATAAGAGGAATTTCTGCATTTTTGACTCTAAATAAGTTGAATTTCTGTCTTTTTCCCCCAAAACAAAGGAAATTTCTGTCCTTTTAGCTTCAAAATAAAAAAAATTTCTGACTTATTACCCTGAAATAAGTGAAATTTCTGCAATTTTGCCCCAAAATAAAGGAAATTACTGCCTTTTTGCACTCAAATAAGGGGAATTTCAGCCTTTTTACCTCAAAATAAGGGGAATTTCTAGATTTTTGCCACAAAATATTAGGAATTTCTGCCTTTTTGCCCCAAAATAAGGAAAATTTCTGCCTTTTTTTCCTGAAATAATTGAAATTTCTGCAATTTTGCCCCAAAATAAGTGAAATTTCTTTAATTTTGCCCCTAAAATAATGGAAATTTCTTGAATTTTGCCCCAAAATAAGTGGAATTTCTGAGTTTTGCCCCAAAATAAGGAGAATTTCTGTCTTTTTGCCCTAACATATAGGAAATTTCTGCCTTTTTGCCCCACAATTAGGTGAATTTCTGCAATTTTGCTCCAAAATACGGGGAATTTCTGCCTTTTTGCTCGATAATAAGAAGAATGCATACCTTTTTGCCATAAAAAAGGGAAATTTTTGCAATTTTGCTCCAAAATAAGGGAAATTTCTGCTTTTTTGCCTCTAAATATGTGGAATTTCTGTCTTTTTCCCCAAAAAAAGAAAATTTCTGTCTTTTTTGCCCCAAAATAAGAAAAATTTCTGCCTTTTTGCCCCCAAAGAATAGGAATATCAGCCTTTTTACCTCAAAATAAGGGGAATTTCTGCATTTTTGCCACAAAATATTAGGAATTTCTGTTTTTTTGCCCAAAAATAAGGAAAATTTCTGCCTTTTTTCCCTGAAATAAGTGAATTTTCTGCAATTTTGCCCCAAAATAAGTGAAATTTCTGCAATTTTGCCCCAAAATAAGGGAAATTTCTGGAATTTTGCCCCAAAATAAAAGAAATTTCTGCTTTTTGACCTCAAATGAGGGGAATTTCAGCCTTTTTACCTCAAAATAAGGGGAATTTCTGCATTTTTGCCCCAAAATATGGGAAATTTCTGCCTTTTTGCCCCAAATTAAGAAAAATTTCTGCAATTTTGTACCAAAATAAAAGAAATTTCTGCCTTTTTGCCCCAAAATAAGAAAATTTTGCTTTTTTTCTGAAATAAATGAAATTTCTGCAATTTTGCCTCAAAATATTTTAAATTTCTGAATTTTGCCCTAAAATAAGGAGAATTTCTGTCTATTTGCCCCAACATATAGGGAATTTCTGCCTTTTTGCACCACAATTAGGGGAATGTCTGCAATTTTGCTCCAAAATAAGGGGAATTTCTGCCTTTTTGACTCTAAATAAGTGGAATTTCTGTCTTTTCCCCCAAAACAAAGGGAATTTCTGTCTTTTTTGTTCCAAAATAAGGAAAATTTCTGACTTATTACCCTGAAGTAAGTGAAATTTCTACAATTTTGCCCCCAAAAAAGGGAAATTTCTTCCTTTTTGCCCCCAAATAAGGGGAATTTCAGCCTTTTTACCTCAAAATAAGGGGAATTTCTGCATTTTTGCCACAAAATATTAGGAATTTCTGCCTTTTTGCCCCAAAATAAGGAAAATTTCTGCCTTCTTTTTCAGAAATAAGTGAAATTTCTGAAATTTTGCCCCAAAATAAGTGAAATTTCTGCAATTTTGCCCCAAAATAAAGGAAATTTCTGGAATTTTGTACCAAAATAAAAGAAATTTCTGCCTTTTTGCTTCAAAATTAGAAAATTTCTGCTTTTTTCTGAAATAAGTGAAATTTCTGAAATTTTTCCCCAAAATAAGTGAAATTTCTACAATTTTGCCCCAAAATAAGTGAAATTTCTGGAATTTTGCCTCAAAATAATTGGAATTTCTGAGTTTTGACCCAAAATAAGGAGAATTTCTGTCTTTTTGCCTCAACATATAGGGAATTTCTGCCTTTTTGCCCCACAATTAGGGCAATTTCTGCAATTTTGCTCCAAAATACGGGGAATTTCTGCCTTTTTGCCCGAAAATAAGAAGAATGCATACCTTTTTGCCATAAAAAAGGAAAATTTCTTCATTTTTGCTCTAAAATAAGGGGATTTTCTGCTTTTATGCCTCTAAATATGTAGAATTTCTGTCTTTGTCCCCTAATACAAATAGAATTTCTGTCTTTTTGCCCCAAAATAAGGAAAATTTCTGACTTATTACCCTGAAATAAGTTAAATTTCTGCAATTTTGCCCCAAAATAAGTGAAATTTCTGCAATTTTGCCCCAAAATAAGTGAAATATCTGAAATTTTGCCCCAAAATAAGTGGAATTTCTGAGTTTTGACCAAAAATATGGAGAATTTCTGTCTTTTTGCCCCAACATATAGGGAATTTCTGCCTTTTTGCCCCACAATTAGGGGAATTTCTGCAATTTTGCTCCAAAATACGGGTAATTTCTTCCTTTTTGCGCGAAAATAAGTAGAATGCATAACTTTTTGCCATAAAAAAGGGAAATTTTTGCAATTTTGCTCCAAAATAAGGGGAATTTTTGCTTTTCTGCCTCTAAATAACTGGAATTTCTGTCTTTTCCCCCCAAAACAAAGGTAATTTCTGCCTTTTTTGCCCAAAAATAAGGAAAATTTCTGACTTATTACCCTGAAGTAAGTGAAATTTATGCAATTTTGCCCCAAAATAAGGGGAATTTCTGCTTTTTTGTCTCTAAATAAGTGGAATTTATGTATTTTTTCCCCCAAAACAAAGGGAATTTCTGTCTTTTTTGCGCAAAAAAAGGAAAATTTCTGACTTATTACTATGAAATAATGGAAATTTCTGAAATTTTGCCCCAAATAAGGGAAATTTCTGCCTTTTTGCCCCCAAATAAGGGGGATTTTAGCCTTTTTACCTCAAAATAAGGGGAATTTCTGCAATTTTGCTACAAAATATTAGGAATTTCTGCATTTTTGCCCCAAAATAAAAAAAAAATTTCTGCCTTTTTTCACTGAAATAAGTAAAATTTCTGCAATTTTGCCCCAAAATAAGGGAAATTTCTGGAATTTTGCCCCAAAATAAAAGAAATTTCTGCTTTTTGACCTCAAATGAGGGGAATTTCAGCCTTTTTACCTCAAAATAAGGGGAATTTCTGCATTTTTGCCCCAAAATATGGGAAATTTCTGCCTTTTTGCCCCAAATTAAGAAAAATTTCTGCAATTTTGTACCAAAATAAAAGAAATTTCTGCCTTTTTGCCCCAAAATAAGAAAATTTTGCTTTTTTTCTGAAATAAATGAAATTTCTGCAATTTTGCCTCAAAATATTTTAAATTTCTGAATTTTGCCCTAAAATAAGGAGAATTTCTGTCTATTTGCCCCAACATATAGGGAATTTCTGCCTTTTTGCACCACAATTAGGGGAATGTCTGCAATTTTGCTCCAAAATAAGGGGAATTTCTGCCTTTTTGACTCTAAATAAGTGGAATTTCTGTCTTTTCCCCCAAAACAAAGGGAATTTCTGTCTTTTTTGTTCCAAAATAAGGAAAATTTCTGACTTATTACCCTGAAGTAAGTGAAATTTCTACAATTTTGCCCCCAAAAAAGGGAAATTTCTTCCTTTTTGCCCCCAAATAAGGGGAATTTCAGCCTTTTTACCTCAAAATAAGGGGAATTTCTGCATTTTTGCCACAAAATATTAGGAATTTCTGCCTTTTTGCCCCAAAATAAGGAAAATTTCTGCCTTCTTTTTCAGAAATAAGTGAAATTTCTGAAATTTTGCCCCAAAATAAGTGAAATTTCTGCAATTTTGCCCCAAAATAAAGGAAATTTCTGGAATTTTGTACCAAAATAAAAGAAATTTCTGCCTTTTTGCTTCAAAATTAGAAAATTTCTGCTTTTTTTCTGAAATAAGTGAAATTTCTGAAATTTTTCCCCAAAATAAGTGAAATTTCTACAATTTTGCCCCAAAATAAGTGAAATTTCTGGAATTTTGCCTCAAAATAATTGGAATTTCTGAGTTTTGACCCAAAATAAGGAGAATTTCTGTCTTTTTGCCTCAACATATAGGGAATTTCTGCCTTTTTGCCCCACAATTAGGGCAATTTCTGCAATTTTGCTCCAAAATACGGGGAATTTCTGCCTTTTTGCCCGAAAATAAGAAGAATGCATACCTTTTTGCCATAAAAAAGGAAAATTTCTTCATTTTTGCTCTAAAATAAGGGGATTTTCTGCTTTTATGCCTCTAAATATGTAGAATTTCTGTCTTTGTCCCCTAATACAAATAGAATTTCTGTCTTTTTGCCCCAAAATAAGGAAAATTTCTGACTTATTACCCTGAAATAAGTTAAATTTCTGCAATTTTGCCCCAAAATAAGTGAAATTTCTGCAATTTTGCCCCAAAATAAGTGAAATATCTGAAATTTTGCCCCAAAATAAGTGGAATTTCTGAGTTTTGACCAAAAATATGGAGAATTTCTGTCTTTTTGCCCCAACATATAGGGAATTTCTGCCTTTTTGCCCCACAATTAGGGGAATTTCTGCAATTTTGCTCCAAAATACGGGTAATTTCTTCCTTTTTGCGCGAAAATAAGTAGAATGCATAACTTTTTGCCATAAAAAAGGGAAATTTTTGCAATTTTGCTCCAAAATAAGGGGAATTTTTGCTTTTCTGCCTCTAAATAACTGGAATTTCTGTCTTTTCCCCCCAAAACAAAGGTAATTTCTGCCTTTTTTGCCCAAAAATAAGGAAAATTTCTGACTTATTACCCTGAAGTAAGTGAAATTTATGCAATTTTGCCCCAAAATAAGGGGAATTTCTGCTTTTTTGTCTCTAAATAAGTGGAATTTATGTATTTTTTCCCCCAAAACAAAGGGAATTTCTGTCTTTTTTGCGCAAAAAAAGGAAAATTTCTGACTTATTACTATGAAATAATGGAAATTTCTGAAATTTTGCCCCAAATAAGGGAAATTTCTGCCTTTTTGCCCCCAAATAAGGGGGATTTTAGCCTTTTTACCTCAAAATAAGGGGAATTTCTGCAATTTTGCTACAAAATATTAGGAATTTCTGCATTTTTGCCCCAAAATAAAAAAAAAATTTCTGCCTTTTTTCACTGAAATAAGTAAAATTTCTGCAATTTTGCCCCAAAATAAGGGAAATTTCTGGAATTTTGCCCCAAAATAAAAGAAATTTCTGCTTTTTGACCTCAAATGAGGGGAATTTCAGCCTTTTTACCTCAAAATAAGGGGAATTTCTGCATTTTTGCCCCAAAATATGGGAAATTTCTGCCTTTTTGCCCCAAATTAAGAAAAATTTCTGCAATTTTGTACCAAAATAAAAGAAATTTCTGCCTTTTTGCCCCAAAATAAGAAAATTTTGCTTTTTTTCTGAAATAAATGAAATTTCTGCAATTTTGCCTCAAAATATTTTAAATTTCTGAATTTTGCCCTAAAATAAGGAGAATTTCTGTCTATTTGCCCCAACATATAGGGAATTTCTGCCTTTTTGCACCACAATTAGGGGAATGTCTGCAATTTTGCTCCAAAATAAGGGGAATTTCTGCCTTTTTGACTCTAAATAAGTGGAATTTCTGTCTTTTCCCCCAAAACAAAGGGAATTTCTGTCTTTTTTGTTCCAAAATAAGGAAAATTTCTGACTTATTACCCTGAAGTAAGTGAAATTTCTACAATTTTGCCCCCAAAAAAGGGAAATTTCTTCCTTTTTGCCCCCAAATAAGGGGAATTTCAGCCTTTTTACCTCAAAATAAGGGGAATTTCTGCATTTTTGCCACAAAATATTAGGAATTTCTGCCTTTTTGCCCCAAAATAAGGAAAATTTCTGCCTTCTTTTTCAGAAATAAGTGAAATTTCTGAAATTTTGCCCCAAAATAAGTGAAATTTCTGCAATTTTGCCCCAAAATAAAGGAAATTTCTGGAATTTTGTACCAAAATAAAAGAAATTTCTGCCTTTTTGCTTCAAAATTAGAAAATTTCTGCTTTTTTTCTGAAATAAGTGAAATTTCTGAAATTTTTCCCCAAAATAAGTGAAATTTCTACAATTTTGCCCCAAAATAAGTGAAATTTCTGGAATTTTGCCTCAAAATAATTGGAATTTCTGAGTTTTGACCCAAAATAAGGAGAATTTCTGTCTTTTTGCCTCAACATATAGGGAATTTCTGCCTTTTTGCCCCACAATTAGGGCAATTTCTGCAATTTTGCTCCAAAATACGGGGAATTTCTGCCTTTTTGCCCGAAAATAAGAAGAATGCATACCTTTTTGCCATAAAAAAGGAAAATTTCTTCATTTTTGCTCTAAAATAAGGGGATTTTCTGCTTTTATGCCTCTAAATATGTAGAATTTCTGTCTTTGTCCCCTAATACAAATAGAATTTCTGTCTTTTTGCCCCAAAATAAGGAAAATTTCTGACTTATTACCCTGAAATAAGTTAAATTTCTGCAATTTTGCCCCAAAATAAGTGAAATTTCTGCAATTTTGCCCCAAAATAAGTGAAATATCTGAAATTTTGCCCCAAAATAAGTGGAATTTCTGAGTTTTGACCAAAAATATGGAGAATTTCTGTCTTTTTGCCCCAACATATAGGGAATTTCTGCCTTTTTGCCCCACAATTAGGGGAATTTCTGCAATTTTGCTCCAAAATACGGGTAATTTCTTCCTTTTTGCGCGAAAATAAGTAGAATGCATAACTTTTTGCCATAAAAAAGGGAAATTTTTGCAATTTTGCTCCAAAATAAGGGGAATTTTTGCTTTTCTGCCTCTAAATAACTGGAATTTCTGTCTTTTCCCCCCAAAACAAAGGTAATTTCTGCCTTTTTTGCCCAAAAATAAGGAAAATTTCTGACTTATTACCCTGAAGTAAGTGAAATTTATGCAATTTTGCCCCAAAATAAGGGGAATTTCTGCTTTTTTGTCTCTAAATAAGTGGAATTTATGTATTTTTTCCCCCAAAACAAAGGGAATTTCTGTCTTTTTTGCGCAAAAAAAGGAAAATTTCTGACTTATTACTATGAAATAATGGAAATTTCTGAAATTTTGCCCCAAATAAGGGAAATTTCTGCCTTTTTGCCCCCAAATAAGGGGGATTTTAGCCTTTTTACCTCAAAATAAGGGGAATTTCTGCAATTTTGCTACAAAATATTAGGAATTTCTGCATTTTTGCCCCAAAATAAAAAAAAAATTTCTGCCTTTTTTCACTGAAATAAGTAAAATTTCTGCAATTTTGCCCCAAAATAAGTGAAATTTCTGCAATTTTGTCCCAAAATAAGGGAAATCTCTGGAATTTTGCCCCAAAATAAGTGGAAGTTCTGAGTTTTGCCCCAAAATAAGGAGAATTTCTGTTTTTTGCCCTAACATATAGGGAATTTCTGCCTTTTTGCCCCACAATAAGAGGAATTTCTGCAATTTTGCTCCAAAATACAGAGAATTTCTGCCTTTTTGCCTGAAAATAAGAAGAATGCATACCTTTTTGCCATAAAAAAGGGAAATTTCTTCATTTTTGCTCCAAAATAAGGGGAATTTCTGCTTTTTTGCCTCTAAATATGTGGAATATCTGTCTTTTTCCCCTAAAACAAATGGAATTTCAGTTTTTTTGCCCCAACATAAAGAAAAATTCTGACTTATTACCCTGAAGTAAGTAAAATTTCTGCAATTTTGCCCCAAAATAAGAAAAATTTCTGCCTTTTTGCACCCTATTAAGGGGAATTTCAGCCTTTTTACCTCAAAATAAGGGGAATTTCTGCTTTTTTGCCTCTAAATAAGTAGAATTTCTGTCTTTTTCCCCCAAAACAAAGGAAATTTCTGTCTTTTTTGCCCCAAAATAAGGAAAAATTCTGACTTATTACCCTGAAGTAAGTGAAATTTATGGAATTTTGCCCTAAAATAAGGGAATTTTCTGCGTTTTTGTTTACAAAATAAGGGGAATTTCAGCCATTTTACCTCAAATTAGGGGAATTTCTGCATATTTACCCTCTATTAAGGGAATTTCAGTATTTTTACCTCAAAATAAGGGGAATTTATGCATTTTTGCCACAAAATATTAGGAATTTCTGCCTTTTTGGCCCAAAATAAGAAAATTTCTGCTTTTTTTTCTCTGAAATAAGTGAAATTTCTGCAATTTTGCCCCAAAATAAGTGAAATTTCTACAATTTTGCCCCAAATTAAGGGAAATTTCTGGAATTTTGCCCCAAAAAATGGAATTTCTGAGTTTTGCCCCAAAATAAGGAGAATTTCTGTCTTTTTGCCCCAACATATAGAGAATTTCTGCCTTTTTGCCCTACAATTAGGCAAATTTCTGCAATTTTGCTCCAAAATACGGGGAATTTCTGCCTTTTTGCCCGAAAATAAGAAGAATGCAAACCTTTTTGCCATAAAAAATGGAAATTTCTTCATTTTTGCTCTAAAATAAAAGGAATTTCTGCTTTTTGGCCTCTAAATAAGTAGAATTTCTGTCTTTTTCCCCCAAAACAAAGAAAATTCCTGTCTTTTTTGCCCCAAAATAAGGAAAATTTCTGACTTATTACCCTGAAGTAAGTGAAATTTCTGCAATTTTGCCCTAAAATAAGAAAAATTTCTGCCTTTTTGCCCCCTATTAAGGGGAATTTCAGCCTTTTTACCTCAAAATAAGGGGAATTTCTGAATTTTGACACAAAATATTAGGAATTTCTGCCTTTTTGCCCCAAAATAAGAAAATTTCTGCTTTTTTTCCCTGAAATAAGTGAAATTTCTGCAATTATGCCCCAAAATAAGTGAAATTTCTGCAATTTTGCCCCAAAATAAGAGAAATTTCTGGAATTTTGCCTTAAAATATGTGGAATTTCTGAGTTTTGCCCCAAAATAAGAAGAATTTCTGTCTTTATGCCATAAAATATAGGGAATTTCTGCCTTTTTACCCCACAATTAGAGGAATTTCTGCAATTTTGCTCCAAAATACGGGAAATTTCTGGTTTTTGCCCGAAAATAAGAAGAATGCATACCTTTTTGCCATAAAAAAGAAAAATTTCTTCATTTTTGCTCCAAAATAAGGGGAATTTCTGCTTTTTTGCGTCTAAATAAGTGGAATTTCTGTCTTTTTCCCCCAAAACAAAAGGAATTCCTGTCTTTTTTGCCCCAAATTAAAAAAAATTTCTGACTTATTACCCTGACATAAGTGAAATTTCTCCAATTTTGCCCCAAAATAAGTGAAATTTCTGCAATTTTGCCCCAAAATAAGGAAAATTTCTGACTTATTACCCTGAAATAAGTGAAATTTCTGCAATTTTGCCCCAAAATAAGGGAAATTTCTGCCTTTTTGCCCCCAAATAAGGGGAATTTCAGCCTTTTTCCTCAAAATAAGAATTTCTGCATTTTTGCCCCAAAATATGGGAAATTTCTGCATTTTTGCTCCAAAATAAGAAAAATTTCTGCAATTTTGTACCAAAATAAATGAAATGTCTGCCTTTTTGCCCCAAAATAAGAAAATTTCTGCTTTTTTTTCTGAAATAAGTGAAATTTTTGCAATTTTGCCCCAAAATAGGTGAAATTTCAGCAATTTTGCCCCAAAATAAGTGGAATTTCTGAGTTTTGCCCGAAAATAAGGAGGATTTCTGTCTTTTTGCACTAACATATAAGGAATTTCTGCCTTTTTGCCCCACAATTAGGGGAATTTCTACAATTTTGCTCCAAAATACGGGGAATTTCTGCTTTTTAGCCTAAAATAAGGGGAATGTATACCTTTTGCTACAAAAAAGAGAAATTTCTTCATTTTTGCTAAAAAATAAAAGGAATTTCTGCTTTTTTGCCTCTAAAAAAGTGGAATTTCTGTGTTTTCCCCACAAAACAAAGGGAATTTCTGTGTTTTTTGCCCAAAATAAGGAAAATTTATGACTTATTACCCTGAAATAAGTGAAATTTCTGCAATTTTGCCCCAAAATAAGGGAAATTTCTGCCTTTTTGCCCCCAAATAAGGGGAATTTCAGCCTTTTTCCTCAAAATAAGAATTTCTTCATTTTTGCCCCAAAATATGGGAAATTTCTGCATTTTTGCTCCAAAATAAGAAAAATTTCTGCAATTTTGTACCAAAAAAAAGAAATTTCTGCCTTTTTGCCCCAAAATAAGAAAATTTCTGCTTTTTTTTTCTGAAATAAGTGAAATTTCTGCAATTTTGCCCCAAAATAGGTGAAATTTCAGCAATTTTCCCCCAAAATAAGGGAAATTTCTGGAATTTTGCCCTAAAATAAGTAAACTTCTGAGTTTTGCCCGAAAATAAGGAGAATTTCTGTCTTTTTGCACCAACATATAGGGAATTTCTGCCTTTTTGTTCCACAATTAGGGGAATTTCTGCAATTTTCCTCCAAAATACGGGGAATTTCTGCCTTTTTGCCCAAAAATAAAAAGAATGCATACCTTTTTGCCATAAAAAAGGGAAATTTCTTCATTTTTTCCCCAAATAAGAGGAATTTCTGCATTTTTGACTCTAAATAAGTTGAATTTCTGTCTTTTTCCCCCAAAACAAAGGAAATTTCTGTCCTTTTAGCTTCAAAATAAAAAAAAATTTCTGACTTATTACCCTGAAATAAGTGAAATTTCTGCAATTTTGCCCCAAAATAAAGGAAATTACTGCCTTTTTGCCCTCAAATAAGGGGAATTTCAGCCTTTTTACCTCAAAATAAGGGGAATTTCTAGATTTTTGCCACAAAATATTAGGAATTTCTGCCTTTTTGCCCCAAAATAAGGAAAATTTCTGCCTTTTTTTCCTGAAATAATTGAAATTTCTGCAATTTTGCCCCAAAAAAGTGAAATTTCTTTAATTTTGCCCCTAAAATAATGGAAATTTCTTGAATTTTGCCCCAAAATAAGTGGAATTTCTGAGTTTTACCCCAAAATAAGGAGAATTTCTGTCTTTTTGCCCTAACATATAGGAAATTTCTGCCTTTTTGCCCCACAATTAGGAGAATTTCTGCAATTTTGCTCCAAAATACGGGGAATTTCTGCCTTTTTGCTCGATAATAAGAAGAATGCATACCTTTTTGCCATAAAAAAGGGAAATTTTTGCAATTTTGCTCCAAAATAAGGGAAATTTCTGCTTTTTTGCCTCTAAATATGTGGAATTTCTGTCTTTTTCCCCGAAAACAAAGGGAATTTCTGTCTTTTTTGCCCCAAAATAAGGAAAATTTCTGCCTTTTTGCCCCCAAAGAAGGGGAATATCAGCCTTTTTACCTCAAAATAAGGGGAATTACTGCATTTTTGCCACAAAATATTAGGAATTTCTGTTTTTTTGCCCCAAAATAAGGAAAATTTCTGCCTTTTTTTCCTGAAATAAGTGAAATTTCTGCAATTTTGCCCCAAAATAAGTGAAATTTCTTCAATTTTGCCCCCAAAATAATGGAAATTTCTTGAATTTTGCCCCAAAATAAGTGGAATTTCTGAGTTTTGCCCCAAAATAAGGAGAATTTCTGTCTTTTTGCCCTAACATATAGGAAATTTCTGCCTTTTTGCCCCACAATTAGGGGAATTTCTGCAATTTTGCTCCAAAATACGGGGAATTTCTGCCTTTTTGCTCGATAATAAGAAGAATGCATACCTTTTTGCCATAAAAAAGGGAAATTTTTGCAATTTTGCTCCAAAATAAGGGAAATTTCTGCTTTTTGGCCTCTAAATAAGTAGAATTTCTGTCTTTTTCCCCCAAAACAAAGAAAATTCCTGTCTTTTTTGCCCCAAAATAAGGAAAATTTCTGACTTATTACCCTGAAGTAAGTGAAATTTCTGCAATTTTGCCCTAAAATAAGAAAAATTTCTGCCTTTTTGCCCCCTATTAAGGGGAATTTCAGCCTTTTTACCTCAAAATAAGGGGAATTTCTGAATTTTGACACAAAATATTAGGAATTTCTGCCTTTTTGCCCCAAAATAAGAAAATTTCTGCTTTTTTTCCCTGAAATAAGTGAAATTTCTGCAATTATGCCCCAAAATAAGTGAAATTTCTGCAATTTTGCCCCAAAATAAGAGAAATTTCTGGAATTTTGCCTTAAAATATGTGGAATTTCTTAGTTTTGCCCCAAAATAAGAAGAATTTCTGTCTTTATGCCATAAAATATAGGGAATTTCTGCCTTTTTACCCCACAATTAGAGGAATTTCTGCAATTTTGCTCCAAAATACGGGAAATTTCTGGTTTTTGCCCGAAAATAAGAAGAATGCATACCTTTTTGCCATAAAAAAGAAAAATTTCTTCATTTTTGCTCCAAAATAAGGGGAATTTCTGCTTTTTTGCGTCTAAATAAGTGGAATTTCTGTCTTTTTCCCCCAAAACAAAAGGAATTCCTGTCTTTTTTGCCCCAAATTAAAAAAAATTTCTGACTTATTACCCTGACATAAGTGAAATTTCTCCAATTTTGCCCCAAAATAAGTGAAATTTCTGCAATTTTGCCCCAAAATAAGGAAAATTTCTGACTTATTACCCTGAAATAAGTGAAATTTCTGCAATTTTGCCCCAAAATAAGGGAAATTTCTGCCTTTTTGCCCCCAAATAAGGGGAATTTCAGCCTTTTTCCTCAAAATAAGAATTTCTGCATTTTTGCCCCAAAATATGGGAAATTTCTGCATTTTTGCTCCAAAATAAGAAAAATTTCTGCAATTTTGTACCAAAATAAATGAAATGTCTGCCTTTTTGCCCCAAAATAAGAAAATTTCTGCTTTTTTTTCTGAAATAAGTGAAATTTTTGCAATTTTGCCCCAAAATAGGTGAAATTTCAGCAATTTTGCCCCAAAATAAGTGGAATTTCTGAGTTTTGCCCGAAAATAAGGAGGATTTCTGTCTTTTTGCACTAACATATAAGGAATTTCTGCCTTTTTGCCCCACAATTAGGGGAATTTCTACAATTTTGCTCCAAAATACGGGGAATTTCTGCTTTTTAGCCTAAAATAAGGGGAATGTATACCTTTTGCTACAAAAAAGGGAAATTTCTTCATTTTTGCTAAAAAATAAAAGGAATTTCTGCTTTTTTGCCTCTAAAAAAGTGGAATTTCTGTGTTTTCCCCACAAAACAAAGGGAATTTCTGTGTTTTTTGCCCAAAATAAGGAAAATTTATGACTTATTACCCTGAAATAAGTGAAATTTCTGCAATTTTGCCCCAAAATAAGGGAAATTTCTGCCTTTTTGCCCCCAAATAAGGGGAATTTCAGCCTTTTTCCTCAAAATAAGAATTTCTGCATTTTTGCCCCAAAATATGGGAAATTTCTGCATTTTTGCTCCAAAATAAGAAAAATTTCTGCAATTTTGTACCAAAAAAAGGAATTTCTGCCTTTTTGCCCCAAAATAAGAAAATTTCTGCTTTTTTTTTCTGAAATAAGTGAAATTTCTGCAATTTTGCCCCAAAATAGGTGAAATTTCAGCAATTTTCCCCCAAAATAAGGGAAATTTCTGGAATTTTGCCCTAAAATAAGTAAACTTCTGAGTTTTGCCCGAAAATAAGGAGAATTTCTGTCTTTTTGCACCAACATATAGGGAATTTCTGCCTTTTTGTTCCACAATTAGGGGAATTTCTGCAATTTTCCTCCAAAATACGGGGAATTTCTGCCTTTTTGCCCAAAAATAAAAAGAATGCATACCTTTTTGCCATAAAAAAGGGAAATTTCTTCATTTTTTCCCCAAATAAGAGGAATTTCTGCATTTTTGACTCTAAATAAGTTGAATTTCTGTCTTTTTCCCCCAAAACAAAGGAAATTTCTGTCCTTTTAGCTTCAAAATAAAAAAAATTTCTGACTTATTACCCTGAAATAAGTGAAATTTCTGCAATTTTGCCCCAAAATAAAGGAAATTACTGCCTTTTTGCTCTCAAATAAGGGGAATTTCAGCCTTTTTACCTCAAAATAAGGGGAATTTCTAGATTTTTGCCACAAAATATTAGGAATTTCTGCCTTTTTGCCCCAAAATAAGGAAAATTTCTGCCTTTTTTTCCTGAAATAATTGAAATTTCTGCAATTTTGCCCCAAAATAAGTGAAATTTCTTTAATTTTGCCCCTAAAATAATGGAAATTTCTTGAATTTTGCCCCAAAATAAGTGGAATTTCTGAGTTTTACCCCAAAATAAGGAGAATTTCTGTCTTTTTGCCCTAACATATAGGAAATTTCTGCCTTTTTGCCCCACAATTAGGAGAATTTCTGCAATTTTGCTCCAAAATACGGGGAATTTCTGCCTTTTTGCTCGATAATAAGAAGAATGCATACCTTTTTGCCATAAAAAAGGGAAATTTTTGCAATTTTGCTCCAAAATAAGGGAAATTTCTGCTTTTTTGCCTCTAAATATGTGGAATTTCTGTCTTTTTCCCCGAAAACAAAGGGAATTTCTGTCTTTTTTGCCCCCAAAGAAGGGGAATATCAGCCTTTTTACCTCAAAATAAGGGGAATTACTGCATTTTTGCCACAAAATATTAGGAATTTCTGTTTTTTTGCCCCAAAATAAGGAAAATTTCTGCCTTTTTTTCCTGAAATAAGTGAAATTTCTGCAATTTTGCCCCAAAATAAGTGAAATTTCTTCAATTTTGCCCCCAAAATAATGGAAATTTCTTGAATTTTGCCCCAAAATAAGTGGAATTTCTGAGTTTTGCCCCAAAGTAAGGAGAATTTCTGTCTTTTTGCCCTAACATATAGGAAATTTCTGCCTTTTTGCCCCACAATTAGGGGAATTTCTGCAATTTTGCTCCAAAATACGGGGAATTTCTGCCTTTTTGCTCGATAATAAGAAGAATGCATACCTTTTTGCCATAAAAAAGGGAAATTTTTGCAATTTTGCTCCAAAATAAGGGAAATTTCTGCTTTTTTGCCTCTAAATATGTGGAATTTCTGTCTTTTTCCCCAAAAAAAAGGGAATTTCTGTCTTTTTTGCCCCAAAATAAGAAAAATTTCTGCCTTTTTGCCCCCAAAGAAGGGGAATATCAGCCTTTTTACCTCAAAATAAGGGGAATTTCTGCATTTTTGCCACAAAATATTAGGAATTTCTGTTTTTTTGCCCAAAAATAAGGAAAATTTCTGCCTTTTTTCCTTGATATAAGTGAATTTTCTGCAATTTTGCCCCAAAATAAGTGAAATTTCTGCAATTTTGCCCCAAAATAAGGGAAATTTCTGGAATTTTGCCCCAAAATAAAAGAAATTTCTGCTTTTTGACCTCAAATGAGGGGAATTTCAGCCTTTTTACCTCAAAATAATGGGAATTTCTGCATTTTTGCCCCAAAATATGGGAAATTTCTGCCTTTTTTCCCCAAATTAAGAAAAATTTCTGCAATTTTGTACCAAAATAAAAGAAATTTCTGCCTTTTTGCCCCAAAATAAGAAAATTTTGCTTTTTTTCTGAAATAAATGAAATTTCTGCAATTTTGCCTCAAAATATTTTAAATTTCTGAATTTTGCCCTAAAATAAGGAGAATTTCTGTCTATTTGCCCCAACATATAGGGAATTTCTGCCTTTTTGCACCACAATTAGGGGAATGTCTGCAATTTTGCTCCAAAATAAGGGGAATTTCTGCCTTTTTGACTCTAAATAAGTGGAATTTCTGTCTTTTCCCCCAAAACAAAGGGAATTTCTGTCTTTTTTGTTCCAAAATAAGGAAAATTTCTGACTTATTACCCTGAAGTAATTGAAATTTCTACAATTTTGCCCCAAAAAAAGGGAAATTTCTTCCTTTTTGCCCCCAAATAAGGGGAATTTCAGCCTTTTTACCTCAAAATAAGGGGAATTTCTGCATTTTGCCACAAAATATTAGGAATTTCTGCCTTTTTGCCCCAAAATAAGGAAAATTTCTGCCTTCTTTTTCAGAAATAAGTGAAATTTCTGAAATTTTGCCCCAAAATAAGTGAAATTTCTTCAATTTTGCCCCAAAATAAAGGAAATTTCTGGAATTTTGTACCAAAATAAAAGAAATTTCTGCCTTTTTGCTTCAAAATTAGAAAATTTCTGCTTTTTTTCTGAAATAAGTGAAATTTCTGAAATTTTTCCCCAAAACAAGTGAAATTTCTACAATTTTGCCCCAAAATAAGTGAAATTTCTGGAATTTTGCCTCAAAATAATTGGAATTTCTGAGTTTTGACCCAAAATAAGGAGAATTTCTGTCTTTTTGCCTCAACATATAGGGAATTTCTGCCTTTTTGCCCCACAATTAGGGCAATTTCTGCAATTTTGCTCCAAAATACGGGGAATTTCTGCCTTTTTGCCCGAAAATAAGAAGAATGCATACCTTTTTGCCATAAAAAAGGAAAATTTCTTCATTTTTGCTCTAAAATAAGGGGATTTTCTGCTTTTATGCCTCTAAATATGTAGAATTTCTGTCTTTGTCCCCTAATACAAATAGAATTTCTGTCTTTTTGCCCCAAAATAAGGAAAATTTCTGACTTATTACCCTGAAATAAGTTAAATTTCTGCAATTTTGCCCCAAAATAAGTGAAATATCTGAAATTTTGCCCCAAAATAAGTGGAATTTCTGAGTTTTGACCAAAAATATGGAGAATTTCTGTCTTTTTGCCCCAACATATAGGGAATTTCTGCCTTTTTGCCCCACAATTAGGGGAATTTCTGCAATTTTGCTCCAAAATACGGGTAATTTCTTCCTTTTTGCGTGAAAATAAGTAGAATGCATAACTTTTTGCCATAAAAAAGGGAAATTTTTGCAATTTTGCTCCAAAATAAGGGGAATTTTTGCTTTTCTGCCTCTAAATAACTGGAATTTCTGTCTTTTCCCCCCAAAACAAAGGTAATTTCTGCCTTTTTTGCCCAAAAATAAGGAAAATTTCTGACTTATTACCCTGAAGTAAGTGAAATTTATGCAATTTTGCCCCAAAATAAGGGGAATTTCTGCTTTTTTGTCTCTAAATAAGTGGAATTTATGTATTTTTCCCCCAAAACAAAGGGAATTTCTGTCTTTTTTGCGCAAAAAAAGGAAAATTTCTGACTTATTACTATGAAATAATGGAAATTTCTGAAATTTTGCCCCAAATAAGGGAAATTTCTGCCTTTTTGCCCCCAAATAAGGGGGATTTTAGCCTTTTTACCTCAAAATAAGGGGAATTTCTGCAATTTTGCTACAAAATATTAGGAATTTCTGCATTTTTGCCCCAAAATAAAAAAAAAATTTCTGCCTTTTTTCACTGAAATAAGTAAAATTTCTGCAATTTTGCCCCAAAATAAGTGAAATTTCTGCAATTTTGTCCCAAAATAAGGGAAATCTCTGGAATTTTGCCCCAAAATAAGTGGAAGTTCTGAGTTTTGCCCCAAAATAAGGAGAATTTCTGTTTTTTGCCCTAACATATAGGGAATTTCTGCCTTTTTGCCCCACAATAAGAGGAATTTCTGCAATTTTGCTCCAAAATACAGAGAATTTCTGCCTTTTTGCCTGAAAATAAGAAGAATGCATACCTTTTTGCCATAAAAAAGGGAAATTTCTTCATTTTTGCTCCAAAATAAGGGGAATTTCTGCTTTTTTGCCTCTAAATATGTGGAATATCTGTCTTTTTCCCCTAAAACAAATGGAATTTCAGTTTTTTTGCCCCAACATAAAGAAAAATTCTGACTTATTACCCTGAAGTAAGTAAAATTTCTGCAATTTTGCCCCAAAATAAGAAAAATTTCTGCCTTTTTGCACCCTATTAAGGGGAATTTCAGCCTTTTTACCTCAAAATAAGGGGAATTTCTGCTTTTTTGCCTCTAAATAAGTAGAATTTCTGTCTTTTTCCCCCAAAACAAAGGAAATTTCTGTCTTTTTTGCCCCAAAATAAGGAAAAATTCTGACTTATTACCCTGAAGTAAGTGAAATTTATGGAATTTTGCCCTAAAATAAGGGAATTTTCTGCGTTTTTGTTTACAAAATAAGGGGAATTTCAGCCATTTTACCTCAAATTAGGGGAATTTCTGCATATTTACCCTCTATTAAGGGAATTTCAGTATTTTTACCTCAAAATAAGGGGAATTTATGCATTTTTGCCACAAAATATTAGGAATTTCTGCCTTTTTGGCCCAAAATAAGAAAATTTCTGCTTTTTTTTCTCTGAAATAAGTGAAATTTCTGCAATTTTGCCCCAAAATAAGTGAAATTTCTACAATTTTGCCCCAAATTAAGGGAAATTTCTGCAATTTTGCCCCAAAAAATGGAATTTCTGAGTTTTGCCCCAAAATAAGGAGAATTTCTGTCTTTTTGCCCCAACATATAGAGAATTTCTGCCTTTTTGCCCTACAATTAGGCAAATTTCTGCAATTTTGCTCCAAAATACGGGGAATTTCTGCCTTTTTGCCCGAAAATAAGAAGAATGTAAACCTTTTTGCCATAAAAAATGGAAATTTCTTCATTTTTGCTCTAAAATAAAAGGAATTTCTGCTTTTTGGCCTCTAAATAAGTAGAATTTCTGTCTTTTTCCCCCAAAACAAAGAAAATTCCTGTCTTTTTTGCCCCAAAATAAGGAAAATTTCTGACTTATTACCCTGAAGTAAGTGAAATTTCTGCAATTTTGCCCTAAAATAAGAAAAATTTCTGCCTTTTTGCCCCCTATTAAGGGGAATTTCAGCCTTTTTACCTCAAAATAAGGGGAATTTCTGAATTTTGACACAAAATATTAGGAATTTCTGCCTTTTTGCCCCAAAATAAGAAAATTTCTGCTTTTTTTCCCTGAAATAAGTGAAATTTCTGCAATTATGCCCCAAAATAAGTGAAATTTCTGCAATTTTGCCCCAAAATAAGAGAAATTTCTGGAATTTTGCCTTAAAATATGTGGAATTTCTGAGTTTTGCCCCAAAATAAGAAGAATTTCTGTCTTTATGCCATAAAATATAGGGAATTTCTGCCTTTTTACCCCACAATTAGAGGAATTTCTGCAATTTTGCTCCAAAATACGGGAAATTTCTGGTTTTTGCCCGAAAATAAGAAGAATGCATACCTTTTTGCCATAAAAAAGAAAAATTTCTTCATTTTTGCTCCAAAATAAGGGGAATTTCTGCTTTTTTGCGTCTAAATAAGTGGAATTTCTGTCTTTTTCCCCCAAAACAAAGGGAATTCCTGTCTTTTTTGCCCCAAATTAAAAAAAATTTCTGACTTATTACCCTGACATAAGTGAAATTTCTCCAATTTTGCCCCAAAATAAGTGAAATTTCTGCAATTTTGCCCCAAAATAAGGAAAATTTCTGACTTATTACCCTGAAATAAGTGAAATTTCTGCAATTTTGCCCCAAAATAAGGGAAATTTCTGCCTTTTTGCCCCCAAATAAGGGGAATTTCAGCCTTTTTTCCTCAAAATAAGAATTTCTGCATTTTTGCCCCAAAATATGGGAAATTTCTGCATTTTTGCTCCAAAATAAGAAAAATTTCTGCAATTTTGTACCAAAATAAATGAAATGTCTGCCTTTTTGCCCCAAAATAAGAAAATTTCTGCTTTTTTTTTCTGAAATAAGTGAAATTTTTGCAATTTTGCCCCAAAATAGGTGAAATTTCAGCAATTTTGCCCCAAAATAAGTGGAATTTCTGAGTTTTGCCCAAAAATAAGGAGGATTTCTGTCTTTTTGCACTAACATATTAGGAATTTCTGCCTTTTTGCCCCACAATTAGGGGAATTTCTACAATTTTGCTCCAAAATACGGGGAATTTCTGCTTTTTAGCCTAAAATAAGGGGAATGTATACCTTTTGCTACAAAAAAGGGAAATTTCTTCATTTTTGCTAAAAAATAAAAGGAATTTCTGCTTTTTTGCCTCTAAAAAAGTGGAATTTCTGTGTTTTCCCCACAAAACAAAGGGAATTTCTGTGTTTTTTGCCCAAAATAAGGAAAATTTATGACTTATTACCCTGAAATAAGTGAAATTTCTGCAATTTTGCCCCAAAATAAGGGAAATTTCTGCCTTTTTGCCCCCAAATAAGGGGAATTTCAGCCTTTTTCCTCAAAATAAGAATTTCTGCATTTTTGCCCCAAAATATGGGAAATTTCTGCATTTTTGCTCCAAAATAAGAAAAATTTCTGCAATTTTGTACCAAAATAAATGAAATTTCTGCCTTTTTGCCCCAAAATAAGAAAATTTCTGCTTTTTTTTTTCTGAAATAAGTGAAATTTCTGCAATTTTGCCCCAAAATAGGTGAAATTTCAGCAATTTTCCCCCAAAATAAGGGAAATTTCTGGAATTTTGCCCTAAAATAAGTAAACTTCTGAGTTTTGCCCGAAAATAAGGAGAATTTCTGTCTTTTTGCACCAACATATAGGGAATTTCTGCCTTTTTGTTCCACAATTAGGGGAATTTCTGCAATTTTCCTCCAAAATACGGGGAATTTCTGCCTTTTTGCCCAAAAATAAAAAGAATGCATACCTTTTTGCCATAAAAAAGGGAAATTTCTTCATTTTTTCCCCAAATAAGAGGAATTTCTGCATTTTTGACTCTAAATAAGTTGAATTTCTGTCTTTTTCCCCCAAAACAAAGGAAATTTCTGTCCTTTTAGCTTCAAAATAAAAAAAATTTCTGACTTATTACCCTGAAGTAAGTGAAATTTCTGCAATTTTGCCCCAAAATAAAGGAAATTACTGCCTTTTTGCCCTCAAATAAGGGGAATTTCAGCCTTTTTACCTCAAAATAAGGGGAATTTCTAGATTTTTGCCACAAAATATTAGGAATTTCTGCCTTTTTGCCCCAAAATAAGGAAAATTTCTGCCTTTTTTTCCTGAAATAATTGAAATTTCTGCAATTTTGCCCCAAAATAAGTGAAATTTCTTTAATTTTGCCCCTAAAATAATGGAAATTTCTTGAATTTTGCCCCAAAATAAGTGGAATTTCTGAGTTTTACCCCAAAATAAGGAGAATTTCTGTCTTTTTGCCCTAACATATAGGAAATTTCTGCCTTTTTGCCCCACAATTAGGAGAATTTCTGCAATTTTGCTCCAAAATACGGGGAATTTCTGCCTTTTTGCTCGATAATAAGAAGAATGCATACCTTTTTGCCATAAAAAAGGGAAATTTTTGCAATTTTGCTCCAAAATAAGGGAAATTTCTGCTTTTTTGCCTCTAAATATGTGGAATTTCTGTCTTTTTCCCCGAAAACAAAGGGAATTTCTGTCTTTTTTGCCCCAAAATAAGGAAAATTTCTGCCTTTTTGCCCCCAAAGAAGGGGAATATCAGCCTTTTTACCTCAAAATAAGGGGAATTACTGCATTTTTGCCACAAAATATTAGGAATTTCTGTTTTTTTGCCCCAAAATAAGGAAAATTTCTGCCTTTTTTTCCTGAAATAAGTGAAATTTCTGCAATTTTGCCCCAAAATAAGTGAAATTTCTTCAATTTTGCCCCCAAAATAATGGAAATTTCTTGAATTTTGCCCCAAAATAAGTGGAATTTCTGAGTTTTGCCCCAAAATAAGGAGAATTTCTGTCTTTTTGCCCTAACATATAGGAAATTTCTGCCTTTTTGCCCCACAATTAGGGGAATTTCTGCAATTTTGCTCCATAATACGGGGAATTTCTGCCTTTTTGCTCGATAATAAGAAGAATGCATACCTTTTTGCCATAAAAAAGGGAAATTTTTGCAATTTTGCTCCAAAATAAGGGAAATTTCTGCTTTTTTGCCTCTAAATATGTGGAATTTCTGTCTTTTTCCCCCAAAAAAAGGGAATTTCTGTCTTTTTTGCCCCAAAATAAGGAAAATTTCTGCCTTTTTGCCCCCAAAGAAGGGGAATATCAGCCTTTTTACCTCAAAATAAGGGGAATTTCTGCATTTTTGCCACAAAATATTAGGAATTTCTGTTTTTTTGCCCAAAAATAAGGAAAATTTCTGCCTTTTTTCCCTGAAATAAGTGAATTTTCTGCAATTTTGCCCCAAAATAAGTGAAATTTCTGCAATTTTGCCCCAAAATAAGGGAAATTTCTGGAATTTTGCCCCAAAATAAAAGAAATTTCTGCTTTTTGACCTCAAATGAGGGGAATTTCAGCCTTTTTACCTCAAAATAAGGGGAATTTCTGCATTTTTGCCCCAAAATATGGGAAATTTCTGCCTTTTTTCCCCAAATTAAGAAAAATTTCTGCAATTTTGTACCAAAATAAAAGAAATTTCTGCCTTTTTGCCCCAAAATAAGAAAATTTTGCTTTTTTTCTGAAATAAATGAAATTTCTGCAATTTTGCCTCAAAATATTTTAAATTTCTGAATTTTGCCCTAAAATAAGGAGAATTTCTGTCTATTTGCCCCAACATATAGGGAATTTCTGCCTTTTTGCACCACAATTAGGGGAATGTCTGCAATTTTGCTCCAAAATAAGGGGAATTTCTGCCTTTTTGACTCTAAATAAGTGGAATTTCTGTCTTTTCCCCCAAAACAAAGGGAATTTCTGTCTTTTTTGTTCCAAAATAAGGAAAATTTCTGACTTATTACCCTGAAGTAAGTGAAATTTCTAAAATTTTGCCCCAAAAAAAAGGAAATTTCTGCCTTTTTGCCCCCAAATAAGGGGAATTTCAGCCTTTTTACCTCAAAATAAGGGGAATTTCTGCATTTTTGCCACAAAATATTAGGAATTTCTGCCTTTTTGCCCCAAAATAAGGAAAATTTCTGCCTTCTTTTTCAGAAATAAGTGAAATTTCTGAAATTTTGCCCCAAAATAAGTGAAATTTCTGCAATTTTGCCCCAAAATAAAGGAAATTTCTGGAATTTTGTACCAAAATAAAAGAAATTTCTGCCTTTTTGCTTCAAAATTAGAAAATTTCTGCTTTTTTTCTGAAATAAGTGAAATTTCTGAAATTTTTCCCCAAAATAAGTGAAATTTCTACAATTTTGCCCCAAAATAAGTGAAATTTCTGGAATTTTGCCTCAAAATAATTGGAATTTCTGAGTTTTGACCCAAAATAAGGAGAATTTCTGTCTTTTTGCCTCAACATATAGGGAATTTTTGCCTTTTTGCCCCACAATTAGGGCAATTTCTGCAATTTTGCTCCAAAATACGGGGAATTTCTGCCTTTTTGCCCGAAAATAAGAAGAATGCATACCTTTTTGCCATAAAAAAGGAAAATTTCTTCATTTTTGCTCTAAAATAAGGGGATTTTCTGCTTTTATGCCTCTAAATATGTAGAATTTCTGTCTTTGTCCCCTAATACAAATAGAATTTCTGTCTTTTTGCCCCAAAATAAGGAAAATTTCTGACTTATTACCCTGAAATAAGTTAAATTTCTGCAATTTTGCCCCAAAATAAGTGAAATATCTGAAATTTTGCCCCAAAATAAGTGGAATTTCTGAGATTTTGCCCCAAAATAAGTGGAATTTCTGAGTTTTGACCAAAAATATGGAGAATTTCTGTCTTTTTGCCCCAACATATAGGGAATTTCTGCCTTTTTGCCCCACAATTAGGGGAATTTCTGCAATTTTGCTCCAAAATACGGGTAATTTCTTCCTTTTTGCGCGAAAATAAGTAGAATGCATAACTTTTTGCCATAAAAAAGGGAAATTTTTGCAATTTTGCTCCAAAATAAGGGGAATTTTTGCTTTTCTGCCTCTAAATAACTGGAATTTCTGTCTTTTTCCCCCAAAACAAAGGTAATTTCTGCCTTTTTTGCCCAAAAATAAGGAAAATTTCTGACTTATTACCCTGAAGTAAGTGAAATTTATGCAATTTTGCCCCAAAATAAGGGGAATTTCTGCTTTTTTGTCTCTAAATAAGTGGAATTTATGTATTTTTTCCCCCAAAACAAAGGGAATTTCTGTCTTTTTTGCGCAAAATAAGGAAAATTTCTGACTTATTACTATGAAATAATGGAAATTTCTGAAATTTTGCCCCAAATAAGGGAAATTTCTGCCTTTTTGCCCCCAAATAAGGGGGATTTTAGACTTTTTACCTCAAAATAAGGGGAATTTCTGCAATTTTGCTACAAAATATTAGGAATTTCTGCATTTTTGCCCCAAAATAAAAAAAAAATTTCTGCCTTTTTTCACTGAAATAAGTAAAATTTCTGCAATTTTGCCCCAAAATAAGTGAAATTTCTGCAATTTTGTCCCAAAATAAGGGAAATCTCTGGAATTTTGCCCCAAAATAAGTGGAAGTTCTGAGTTTTGCCCCAAAATAAGGAGAATTTCTGTTTTTTGCCCTAACATATAGGGAATTTCTGCCTTTTTGCCCCACAATAAGAGGAATTTCTGCAATTTTGCTCCAAAATACAGATAATTTCTGCCTTTTTGCCTGAAAATAAGAAGAATGCATACCTTTTTGCCATAAAAAAGGGAAATTTCTTCATTTTTGCTCCAAAATAAGGGGAATTTCTGCTTTTTTGCCTCTAAATATGTGGAATATCTGTATTTTCCCCTAAAACAAATGGAATTTCAGTTTTTTTGCCCCAAAATAAAGAAAAATTCTGACTTATTACCCTGAAGTAAGTAAAATTTCTGCAATTTTGCCCCAAAATAAGAAAAATTTCTGCCTTTTTGCACCCTATTAAGGGGGAATTTCAGCCTTTTTACCTCAAAATAAGGGGAATTTCTGCTTTTTTGCCTCTAAATAAGTAGAATTTCTGTCTTTTTCCCCCAAAACAAAGGAAATTTCTGTCTTTTTTGCCCCAAAATAAGGAAAAATTCTGACTTATTACCCTGAAGTAAGTGAAATTTATGGAATTTTGCCCTAAAATAAGGGAATTTTCTGCGTTTTTGTTTACAAAATAAGGGGAATTTCAGCCATTTTACCTCAAATTAGGGGAATTTCTGCATATTTACCCTCTATTAAGGGAATTTCAGTATTTTTACCTCAAAATAAGGGGAATTTATGCATTTTTGCCACAAAATATTAGGACTTTCTGCCTTTTTGGCCCAAAATAAGAAAATTTCTGCTTTTTTTTCTCTGAAATAAGTGAAATTTCTGCAATTTTGCCCCAAAATAAGTGAAATTTCTCCAATTTTGCCCCAAATTAAGGGAAATTTCTGGAAATTTCCCCAAAAAATGGAATTTCTGAGTTTTGCCCCAAAATAAGGAGAATTTCTGTCTTTTTGCCCCAACATATAGAGAATTTCTGCCTTTTTGCCATACAATTAGGCAAATTTCTGCAATTTTGCACCAAAATACGGGGAATTTCTGCCTTTTTGCCCGAAAATAAGAAGAATGCAAACCTTTTTGCCATAAAAAATGGAAATTTCTTCATTTTTGCTCTAAAATAAAAGGAATTTCTGCTTTTTGGCCTCTAAATAAGTAGAATTTCTGTCTTTTTCCCCCAAAACAAAGAAAATTCCTGTCTTTTTTGCCCCAAAATAAGGAAAATTTCTGACTTATTACCCTGAAGTAAGTGAAATTTCTGCAATTTTGCCCTAAAATAAGAAAAATTTCTGCCTTTTTGCCCCCTATTAAGGGGAATTTCAGCCTTTTTACCTCAAAATAAGGGGAATTTCTGAATTTTGACACAAAATATTAGGAATTTCTGCCTTTTTGCCCCAAAATAAGAAAATTTCTGCTTTTTTTCCCTTAAATAAGTGAAATTTCTGCAATTATGCCCCAAAATAAGTGAAATTTCTGCAATTTTGCCCCAAAATAAGGAAAATTTCTGGAATTTTGCCCCAAAATAATGGAATTTCTGAGTTTTGCCCCAAAGTAAGGAGAATTTCTGTCTTTTTGCCCCAACATATAGAGAATTTCTGCCTTTTTGCCCCACAATTAGGCAAATTACTGCAATTTTGCTCCAAAATACCGTGAATTTTTGCCTTTTTGCCCGAAAATAAGAAGAATGCATACCATTTGCCATGAAAAAGGGAAATTTCTTCATTTTTGCTTCAAAATAAGGGGAATTTCTGCTTTTTTGCCTCTAAATAAGTGGAATTTCTGTCTTTTCCCCCAAAACAAAAAAAATTCCTGTATTTTTTGCCCCAAAATAAGAAAAATTTCTGACTTATTACCCTGAAATAAGTGAAATTTCTGCAATTTTGCCCCAAAATAAGGGAAATTTCTGCAATTTCTCCCCAAAATAATTGAAATTTCTGAGTTTTGCCCCAAAATGAGGAGAATTTCTGTATTTTGCCCCAACATATAGGGATTTTCTGCCTTTTTGCCCCACAATTAGGCAAATTTCTGAAATTTTGCACCAAAATACGGGGAATTTCTGCCTTTTTGCCCGAAAATAAGAAGAATGAATACCTTTTTGCCATAAAAAAGGGAAATTTCTTCATTTTTGATCAAAATAAGGGGAATTTCTGGGTTTTTTGCCTCTAAATCAGTGGAATTTCTGTCTTTTTCCCCCAAAACAAAGAAAATTCTTGTCTTTTTTGCCCCAAAATAAGAAAAATTTCTGACTTATTACCCTGAAATAAGTGAAATTTCTGCAATTTTGCCCCAAAATAAGTGAAATTTCTGCAATTTTGCCCCAAAATAAGGGAAATTTCTGGAATTTTGACCCAAAATAAGTGGAATTTCTGAGTTTTGCCCCAAAATATAGAGAATTTCTGTCTTTTTGCCCCAACATATAGAGATTTTCTGCATTTTTGCCCCACAATTAGGGGAATTTCTGCAATTTTGCTCCAAAATACATGGAATTTCTGCCTTTTTGCCCGAAAATAAAAAGAATGCATACCTTTTTGCCATAAAAAAGGGAAATTTCTTCATTTTTGCTCCAAAATAAGGGGAATTTCTGCTTTTTTGCCTCTAAATATGTGGAATATCTGTCTTTTTCACCTAAAACAAATGGAATTTCAGTTTTTTTGCCCCAAAATAAAGAAAAATTCTGACTTATTACCCTGAAGTAAGTAAAATTTCTGCAATTTTGCCCCAAAATAAGAAAAATTTCTGCCTTTTTGCACCCTATTAAGGGGAATTTCAGCCTTTTTACCTCAAAATAAGGGGAATTTCTGCTTTTTTGCCTCTAAATAAGTAGAATTTCTGTCTTTTTCCCCCAAAACAAAGGAAATTTCTGTCTTTTTTGCCCCAAAATAAGGAAAAATTCTGACTTATTACCCTGAAGTAAGTGAAATTTATGGAATTTTGCCCTAAAATAAGGGAATTTTCTGCGTTTTTGTTTACAAAATAAGGGGAATTTCAGCCATTTTACCTCAAATTAGGGGAATTTCTGCATATTTACCCTCTATTAAGGGAATTTCAGTATTTTTACCTCAAAATAAGGGGAATTTATGCATTTTTGCCACAAAATATTAGGAATTTCTGCCTTTTTGGCCCAAAATAAGAAAATTTCTGCTTTTTTTTCTCTGAAATAAGTGAAATTTCTGCAATTTTGCCCCAAAATAAGTGAAATTTCTACAATTTTGCCCCAAATTAAGGGAAATTTCTGGAATTTTGCCCCAAAAAATGGAATTTCTGAGTTTTGCCCCAAAATAAGGAGAATTTCTGTCTTTTTGCCCCAACATATAGAGAATTTCTGCCTTTTTGCCCTACAATTAGGCAAATTTCTGCAATTTTGCTCCAAAATACGGGGAATTTCTGCCTTTTTGCCCGAAAATAAGAAGAATGCATACCTTTTTGCCATAAAAAATGGAAATTTCTTCATTTTTGCTCTAAAATAAAAGGAATTTCTGCTTTTTGGCCTCTAAATAAGTAGAATTTCTGTCTTTTTCCCCCAAAACAAAGAAAATTCCTGTCTTTTTTGCCCCAAAATAAGGAAAATTTCTGACTTATTACCCTGAAGTAAGTGAAATTTCTGCAATTTTGCCCTAAAATAAGAAAAATTTCTGCCTTTTTGCCCCCTATTAAGGGGAATTTCAGCCTTTTTACCTCAAAATAAGGGGAATTTCTGAATTTTGACACAAAATATTAGGAATTTCTGCCTTTTTGCCCCAAAATAAGAAAATTTCTGCTTTTTTTCCCTGAAATAAGTGAAATTTCTGCAATTTTGCCCCAAAATAAGGGAAATTTCTGCAATTTTGCCCCAAAATAATTGAAATTTCTGAGTTTTGCCCCAAAATGAGGAGAATTTCTGTATTTTGCCCCAACATATAGGGATTTTCTGCCTTTTTGCCCCACAATTAGGCAAATTTCTGAAATTTTGCACCAAAATACGGGGAATTTCTGTCTTTTTGCCCGAAAATAAGAAGAATGAATACCTTTTTGCCATAAAAAAGGGAAATTTCTTCATTTTTGATCAAAATAAGGGGAATTTCTGGTTTTTTTGCCTCTAAATCAGTGGAATTTCTGTCTTTTTCCCCCAAAACAAAGAAAATTCTTGTCTTTTTTGCCCCAAAATAAAAAAAATTTCTGACTTATTACCCTGAAATAAGTGAAATTTCTGCAATTTTGCCCCAAAATAAGTGAAATTTCTGCAATTTTGGCCCAAAATAAGGGAAATTTCTGGAATTTTGCCCCAAAAAAGTGGAATTTCTAGGTTTTACCCCAAAATAAGGAGAATTTCTGTCTTTTTGCCCCAACATATAGGCAATTTCTGCATTTTTGGCCCACAATTATGGGAATTTCTGCAATTTTGCTCCAAAATACAGAGAATTTCTGCCTTTTTGCCCGAAAATAAAAAGAATGCATACCTTTTTGCCATAAAAAAGGGAAATTTCTTCATTTTTGCTCCAAAATAAGGGGAATTTCTGCTTTTTTGCCTCTAAATATGTGGAATATCTGTCTTTTTCCCCTAAAACAAATGGAATTTCAGTTTTTTGGCCCCAAAATAAAGAAAAATTCTGACTTATTACCCTGAAGTAAGTAAAATTTCTGCAATTTTGCCCGAAAATAAGAAAAATTTCTGCCTTTTTGCCCCGTATTAAGGGGAATTTCAGCTTTTTTACCTCAAAATAAGGGGAATTTCTAAATTTTTGCCACAAAATATTAGGAATTTCTGCTTTTTGCCCCAAAATAAGGAAAATTTCTGCCTTTTTTCCCTGAAATAAGTGAAATTTCTGCAATTTTGCCCCAAAATAAGTGTAATTTCTGCAAATTTGCCTTAAATAAGTGAAGTTTCTGCAATTTTGCCCCAAAATAAGGCAAATTTCTGGAATTTTGCCCCAAAATAAGTGCAATTTCTGAGTTTTGCCACAAAATAAGGAGAATTTCTGTTTTTTTGCCCCAACATATAGAGATTTTCTGCATTTTTGCCCCACAATTAGGGGAATTTCTGCAATTTTTACTTCAAAATACGGGGAATTTCTGCCTTTTTGCCCGAAAATAAGAAGAATGCATACCTTTTTGCCATAAAAAAGGGAAATTTCTTCATTTTTGCTCCAAAATAAGGGGAATTTCTGCTTTTTTGCCTCTAAATAAGTAGAATTTCTGTCTTTTTCCCCCAAAACAAAGGGAATTTCTGTCTTTTTTGCCCCAAAATAAGGAAAAATTCTGACTTATTACCCTGAAGTAAGTGAAATTTATGCAATTTTGCCCTAAAATAAGGGAATTTTCTGCGTTTTTGTTTACAAAATAAGGGGAATTTCAGCCATTTTACCTCAAATTAGGGGAATTTCTGCATATTTACCCTCTATTAAGGGAATTTCAGTATTTTTACCTCAAAATAAGGGGAATTTATGCATTTTTGCAACAAAATATTAGGAATTTCCTCCTTTTTGGCCCAAAATAAGAAAATTTCTGCTTTTTTTTCTCTGAAATAAGTGAAATTTCTGCAATTTTGCCCCAAAATAAGTGAAATTTCTACAATTTTGCCTTAAATTAAGGGAAATTTCTAGAATTTTGCCCCAAAAAATGGAATTTCTGAGTTTTGCCCCAAAATAAGGAGAATTTCTGTCTTTTTGCCCCAACATATAGAGAATTTCTGCCTTTTTGCCCTACAATTAGGCAAATTTCTGCAATTTTGCTCCAAAATACGGGGAATTTCTGCCTTTTTGCCCGAAAATAAGAAGAATGCATACCTTTTTGCCATAAAAAATGGAAATTTCTTCATTTTTGCTCTAAAATAAAAGGAATTTCTGCATTTTGTCCTCTAAATAAGTAGAATTTCTGTCTTTTTCCCCCAAAACAAAGAAAATTCCTGTCTTTTTTGCCCCAAAATAAGGAAAATTTCTGACTTATTACCCTGAAGTAAGTGAAATTTCTGCAATTTTGCCCTAAAATAAGAAAAATTTCTGCCTTTTTGCCCCCTATTAAGGGGAATTTCAGCCTTTTTACCTCAAAATAAGGGGAAATTCTGAATTTTGAAACAAAATACTAGGAATTTCTGCCTTTTTGCCCCAAAATAAGAAAATTTCTGCTTTTTTTCCCTGAAATAAGTGAAATTTCTGCAATTATGCCCCAAAATAAGTGAAATTTCTGCAATTTTGCCCCAAAATAAGGGAAATTTCTAGAATTTTGCCCCAAAATAATGGAATTTCTGAGTTTTGCCCCAAAATAAGGAGAATTTCTGTCTTTTTGCCCCAACATATAGAGAATTTCTGCCTTTTTGCCCCACAATTAGGCAAATTTCTGCAATTTTGCTCTAAAATACCGTGAATTTTTGCCTTTTTGCCTGAAAATAAGAAGAATGCATACATTTTTGCCATAAAAAAGGGAAATTTCTTCATTTTTGCTTCAAAATAAGGGGAATTTCTGCTTTTTTGCCTATAAATAAGTGGAATTTCTGTCTTTTCCCCCAAAACAAAGAATATTCCTGTCTTTTTTGCCCCAAAATAAGAAAAATTTCTGACTTATTACCCTGAAATAAGTGAAATTTCTGCAATTGTGCCCCAAAATAAGTGAAATTTCTGAACTTTTGTCCCAGAATAAGGGAAATTTCTGGAATTTTGCCCCAAAATAAGTGGAATTTCAGAGTTTTGCCCCAAAATAAGGAGAATTTCTGTCTTTTTGCCCCAACATATAGGGAATTTCTGCCTTTTTGCACCACAATTAGGGGAATTTCTTCAATTTTGCTCCAAAATATGGGGAATTTCTGCCTTTTTGCCTGAAAATAAGAAGAATGCATACCATTTTGCCCTCAAAAAAAAATTTTTTTCATTTTTGCTCCAAAATAAGGGGAATTTCTGCTTTTTTGCCTCTAAATAAGTGGAATTTCTGTCGTTTTCCACCAAAACAAAGGGAATTTCTGTCTTTTTTGCCCCAAAATAATGAAAAGTTCTGACTTAAAACCCTGAAGTAAGTGAAATTTCTGCAATTTTGCCCCAAAATATGGAAGATTTCTTCATTTTGCCCCCAAATAAGGGGAATTTCAGCCTTTTAACCTCAAAATAAGGGGTATTTCTGCTTTTTTGCCATAAAATATTAGGAATTTCTGCTTTTTGCCCCAAAATAAGGAAAATTTCTGCTCTTATTCCCTGAAATAAGTGAAATTTCTGCAATTTTGCTTCAAAATAAGTGAAATTTCTGCAATTTTGCCCCCAAATAAGGGAAATTTTTGATATTTTGCCCCAAAATAAGTGGAATTTCTGAGTTTTGCCCCACAATAATTAGAATTTCTTTCTTTTTGCCCCAACATATAGAGATTTTCTGAATTTTTGCCTCACAATTAGGGGAATTTCTGCAATTTTGCTCCAAATACGGGGAATTTCTGCCTTTTTGCCCGAAAATAAGTAGAATGCATACATTTTTGCCATAAGAAAGGGAAATTTCTTTATTTTTGCTCCAAAATAAGGGGAATTTCTGCTTTTTTGCCTCTAAATAAGTGGAATTTCTGTCTTTTCCCCCCAAAACAAAAGGAATTTCTGTCTTTTTTGCCCCAAAATAAGGAAAAATTCTGACTTATTACCCTGAAGTAAGTGAAATTTCGGCAATTTTACCCCAAAATAAGGGAAATTTCTGCGTTTTTGTTTCCAAAATAAGGGGAATTTCAGCCATTTTACCTCAAATTAGGAGAATTTCTGCATATTTACCCCCTATTAAGGGGAATTTCAGCATTTTTACCTCAAAATAAGGGGAATTTCTGCATTTTTGCCACAAAATATTAGGAATTTCTGCCTTTTTGGCCCAAAATAAGAAAATTTCTGCTTTTTTCCCTGAAATAAGTGAAATTTCTGCAATTATGCCCCAAAATAAGTGAAATTTCTGCAATTTTGCCCCAAAATAAGGGAAATTTCTGGAATTTTGACCCAAAAAAATGGAATTTCTGAGTTTTGCCCCAAAATAAGGAGAATTTCTGTCTTTTTGCCCCAACATATAGAGAATTTCTGCCTTTTTGCTCTACAATTAGGCAAATTTCTGCAATTTTGCTCCAAAATACGGGGAATTTCTGCCTTTTTGCCCGAAAATAAGAAGAATGCATACCTTTTTGCCTTAAAAAAAAAGTTCTTCATTTTTGCTCCAAAATAAAAGGAATTTCTGCTTTTTTGCCACTAAATAAGTGGAATTTCTGTCTTTTTCCCCCAAAACAAAGAAAATTCCTGTCTTTTTTGCCCCAAAATAAGAAAAATTTCTGGAATTTTGCCCCCAAATAAGTGGAATTTCTGAGTTTTGCCCCAAAATAAGGAGAATTTCTGTCTTTTTGCCCCAACATATAGGCAATTTCTGCCTTTTTGCCCCACAATTATGAGAATTTCTGCAATTTTGCTCCAAAATACGGAAAATTTCTGCATTTTTGCCCCAAAATAAGAAGAATGCATACCTTTTTGCCATAAAAAAAGGAAATTTCTTCATTTTTGCTCCAAAATAAGGGGAATTTCTGATTTTTTGCCTCTAAATAAGTGGAATACCTGTCTTTTTCTCCTTAAACAAATGGAATTTCTGTCTTTTTTGCCCCAAAAATAATGAAAAATTCTGACTTATTATCCTTAAGTAAGTGAAATTTCTGCAATTTTGCCCTAAAATAAGAAAAATTTCTTCTTTTGGCCCCCTATTAAGGGGAATTTCAGCCTTTTTACCTCAAAATAAGGGGAATTTCTGCATTTTTGACACATAATATTAGGAATTTCTGCCTTTTTGCCCCAAAATAAGAAAATTTCTGCTTTTTTTTCCTGAAATAAGTGAAATTTCTGCAATTTTGCCCCAAAATAAAGGAAATTTCTGCAATTTTGCCCCAAAATAAGGGAAATTTCTGGAATTTTGCCCCCAAAAATAGAATTCCTGAGTTTTGCCCCAAAAAAAGGAGAATTTCTGTCTTTTTGCCCCAACATATAGAGAATTTCTGCCTTTTTGCCCTACAATTAGGCAAATTTCTGCAATTTTGCTCCAAATACGGGGAATTTCTGCCTTTTTGCCCGAAAATAAGAAGAATGCATACCGTTTTGCCATAAAAAAGGAAAATTTCTTCATTTTTGCTCCAAAATAAAAAGAATTTCTGCTATTTTGCTTCTAAATAAGTGGAATTTCTGTCTTTTTGCCCCAAAACAAAGAAAATTCCTCTCTTTTTTGCCCCAAAATAAGGAAAATTTCTGACTTATTACCCTGAAGTAAGTGAAATTTCTGCAATTTTGCCCTAAAATAAGAAAAATTTTGCCTTTTTGCCCCCTATTAAGGGGAATTTCAGCCTTTTTACCTCAAAATAAGGGGAAATTCTGAATTTTGACACAAAATACTAGGAATTTCTGCCTTTTTGCCCCAAAATAAGAAAATTTCTGCTTTTTTTCCCTGAAATAAGTGAAATTTCTGCAATTATGCCCCAAAATAAGTGAAATTTCTGCAATTTTGCCCCAAAATAAGGGAAATTTCTGGAATTTTGCCCCAAAATAATGGAATTTTTGAGTTTTGCCCCAAAATAAGGAGAATTTCTGTCTTTTTGCCCCAACATATAGAGATTTTCTGCTTTTTTGCCCCACAATTAGGCAAATTTCTGCAATTTTGCTCTAAAATACCGTGAATTTTTGCCTTTTTGCCCGAAAATAAGAAGAATGCATACATTTTTGCCATAAAAAAGGGAAATTTCTTCATTTTTGCTTCAAAATAAGGGGAATTTCTTCTTTTTTGCCTATAAATAAGTGGAATTTCTGTCTTTTCCCCCAAAACAAAGAATATTCCTGTCTTTTTTGCCCCAAAATAAGAAAAATTTCTGATTTATTACCCTGAAATAAGTGAAATTTCTGCAATTGTGCCCCAAAATAAGTGAAATTTCTGAACTTTTGTCCCAGAATAAGGGAAATTTCTGGAATTTTGCACCAAAATAAGTGGAATTTCAGAGTTTTGCCCCAAAATAAGGAGAATTTCTGTCTTTTTGCCCCAACATATAGGGAATTTCTGCCTTTTTGCACCCCAATTAGGGGAATTTCTTCAATTTTGCTCCAAAATATTGGGAATTTCTGCCTTTTTGCCTGAAAATAAGAAGAATGCATACCATTTTGCCATCAAAAAAAAATTTTTTCATTTTTGCTCCAAAATAAGGGGAATTTCTGCTTTTTTGCCTCTAAATAAGTGGAATTCTGTCGTTTTCCCCCAAAACAAAGGGAATTTCTTTCTTTTTTGCCTCAAAATAATGAAAAGTTCTGACTTAAAACCCTGAAGTATGTGAAATTTCTGCAATTTTGCCCCAAAATATGGAAGATTTCTTCATTTTAGCCCCCAAATAAGGGGAATTTCAGCCTTTTAACCTCAAAATAAGGGGTATTTCTGCTTTTTTGCCACAAAATATTAGGAATTTCTGCTTTTTGCCCCAAAATAAGGAAAATTTCTGCTCTTATTCCCTGAAATAAGTGAAATTTCTGCAATTTTGCTTCAAAATAAGTGAAATTTCTGCAATTTTGCCCCCAAATAAGTGAAATTTCTGCAATTTTGCCCTAAAATAAGTGAAATTTCTGCAATTTTGCCCCAAAATAAGGGAAATTTTTGATATTTTGCCCCAAAATAAGTGGAATTTCTGAGTTTTGCCCCACAATAATTAGAATTTCTTTCTTTTTGCCCCAACATATAGAGATTTTCTGAATTTTTGCCTCACAATTAGGGGAATTTCTGCAATTTTGCTCCAAATACGGGGAATTTCTGCCTTTTTGCCCGAAAATAAGTAGAATGCATACCTTTTTGCCATAAGAAAGGGAAATTTCTTTATTTTTGCTCCAAAATAAGGGGAATTTCTGCTTTTTTGCCTCTAAATAAGTGAAATTTCTGTCTTTTTCTACCCAAAACAAAAGGAATTTCTGTCTTTTTTGCCCCAAAATAAGGAAAAATTCTGACTTATTACCCTGAAGTAAGTGAAATTTCGGCAATTTTTCCCCAAAATAAGGGAAATTTCTGCGTTTTTGTTTCCAAAATAAGGGGAATTTCAGCCATTTTACCTCAAATTAGGAGAATTTCTGCATATTTACCCCCTATTAAGGGGAATTTCAGCATTATTACCTCAAAATAAGGGGAATTTCTGCATTTTTGCCACAAAATATTAGGAATTTCTGCCTTTTTGGCCCAAAATAAGAAAATTTCTGCTTTTTTTCCCTGAAATAAGTGAAATTTCTGCAATTATGCCCCAAAATAAAAAAATTTCTGCAATTTTGCCCCAAAATAAGGGAAATTTCTGGAATTTTGCCCCCAAAAATAGAATTCCTGAGTTTTGCCCCAAAATAAGGAGAATTTCTGTCTTTTTGCCCCAACATATAGAGAATTTCTGCCTTTTTGCCCTACAATTAGGCAAATTTCTGCAATTTTGCTCCAAATACGGGGAATTTCTGCCTTTTTGCCTGAAAATAAGAAGAATGCATACCGTTTTGCCATAAAAAAGGGAAATTTCTTCATTTTTGCTCCAAAATAAAAAGAATTTCTGCTATTTTGCCTCTAAATAAGTGGAATTTCTGTCTTTTTCCCCCAAAACAAAGAAAATTCCTCTCTTTTTTGCCCCAAAATAAGGAAAATTTCTGACTTATTACCCTGAAATACGTCAAATTTCTGCAATTTTGTGCCAAAATAAGTGAAATTTCTGCAATTTTGCCCCAAAATAAGAGAAATTTCTGGAATTTTGCCCCAAAATAAGTGGAATTTCTGAGTTTTGCCCCAAAATAAGGAGAATTTCTGTCTTTTTGCCCCAACATATAGGCAATTTGTGCCTTTTGGCCCCACAATTATGGGAATTTCTGCAATTTTGCTCCAAAATACGGAGAATTTCTGCCTTTTTGCCTGAAAATAAGAAAAATGCATACCTTTTCGCCATAAAAAGGAGAAATTTCTTCATTTTTGCTCCAAAATAAGGGGAATTTCTGCTTTTTTGCCTCTAAATATGTGGAATATCTGTCTTTTTCCCCTAAAACAAATGGAATTTCAGTTTTTTTGCCCCAACATAAAGAAAAATTCTGACTTATTACCCTGAACTAAGTGAAATTTCTGCAATTTTCCCATAAATAAGAAAAATTTCTGCCTTTTTGCCCCCTATTAAGGAGAATTTAAGCCTTTTTACCTCAAAATAAGGGAAATTTCTGCATTTTTGACACAAAATATTAGGAATTTCTGCCTCTTTGCCCCAAAATAAGAAAATTTCTGCTTTTTTTCCCTGAAATAAGTGAAATTTCTCCAATTATGCCCCAAAATAAGTTAAATTTCTGCAATTTTGCCCCAAAATAAGGGAAATATCTGGAATTTTGCCCCAAAATAATGGAATTTCTGAGTTTTGCCCCAAAAAAAGGAGAATTTCTGTCTTTTTGCCCCAACATATAGAGAATTTCTGCCTTTTTGCCCCACAATTAGGCAAATTTCTGCAATTTTGCTCCAAAATACCGTGAATTTTTGCCTTTTTGCCCGAAAATAAGAAGAATGCATACCTTTTTGCTATAAAAAAGGGAAATTTCTTCATTTTTGCTCCAAAATAAGGAAAATTTCTGCTTTTTTGCCTCTAAATAAGTGGAATTTCTGTCTTTTTCCCACAAAGCAAAGAAAATTCTTGTCTTTTTTGCCCCAAAATAAGGAAAATTTCTGACTTATTACCCTGAAATAAGTGAAATTTCTGCAATTTTGCCTCAAAATAAGTGAAATTTCTGCACTTTTGTCCCAAAATAAGGGAAATTTCTGGAAGTTTGCCGCAAAATAAGTGGAATTTCTGAGTTTTGCCCCAAAATAAGGAGAATTTCTGTCTTTTTGCCCCAACATATAGGGAATTTCTGCCTTTTTGCCCCACAATTAGGGGAATTTCTTCAATTTTGCTCCAAAATACGGGGAATTTCTGCATTTTTGCCCGAAAGTAAGAAGAATGCATACGTTTTTGCCATCAAAAAAGGAAAATCTTCATTTTTGATCCAAAATAAGGGGAATTTCTGCTTTTTTGCCTCTAAATAAGTGGAATTTCTGTCTTTTTCCCCCAAAACAAAGGGAATTTCGGTCTTTTTTGCCCCAAAATAAGGAAAAATTCTGACTTATTACCCTGAAGTTAGTGAAATTTCTGCAATTTTGCCCCAAAATATGGGAAATTTCTGACTTTTTGCCCTCAAATAAGGGAAATTTCAGCCTTTTTACCTTAAAATAAGGGAAATTTCTGCATTTTTGCCACAAAATATTAGGAATTTCTGTTTTTTGCCCCAAAATAGGGAAAATTTCTGCCTTTTTTTCTGAAACAAGTGAAATTTCTGCAATTTTGCCCCAAAATAAGTGAAATTTCTGCAATTTTGCCCCAAAATAAGTGAAATTTCTGCAATTTTGCCCCAAATTAAGGGATATTTTTGGAATTTTGCCCCAAAATAAGTGGAATTTCTGAGTTTTGCCCCAAAAATAAAGAGAATTTCTGTCATTTTGCCCCAACATATAAAGATTTTCTGCATTTTTGCCCCACAATTAGGGGAATTTCTGCAATTTTGCTGCAAAATAAGGGGAATTTCTGAATTTTTGCCTCTAAATAAGTGGAATTTCTGTCTTTTTCCCCCAAAACAAAGGGAATTTCTGTCTTTTTTGCCCCAAAATAAGAAAAAATTCTGACTTATTACCCTGAAGTAAGTGAAATTTCTGCAATTTTGCCCCAAAATAAGGGAAATTTCTGCGTTTTTGTTTCCAAAATAAGGGGATTTTCAGCCATTTTACCTCAAATTAGGGGAATTTCTGCATATTTACCCCCTATTAAGAGGAATTTTAGCATTTTTACCTCAAAATAAGGGGAATTTATGCATTTTGCCACAAAATATTAGGAATTTCTGCCTTTTAGGCCCAAAATAAGAAAATTTCTGCTTTTTTTCTCTGAAATAAGTGAAATTTCTGCAATTTTGCCCCAAAATAAGTGAAATTTCTGCAATTTTGCCCCAAAATTAGGGAAATTTCTGGAATTTTGACCCCCAAAAATGGAATTTCTGAGTTTTGCCCCAAAATAATGAGAATTTCTGTCTTTTTGCCCCAACATATAGAGAATTTCTGCCTTTTTGCGCTACAATTAGGCAAATTTCTGCAATTTTGCTCCAAAATACAAGGAATTTCTGCCTTTTTGCCCGAAAATAAAAAGAATGCATACCTTTTTGCCATAAAAAAGGGAAATTTCTTCATTTTTGCTCCAAAATAAAAAAAATTTCTGCTTTTTTGCCACTAAATAAGTGCAATTTCTGTCTTTTTCCCCCAAAACAAAGAAAATTCTTGTCTTTTTTGCCTCAAAATAAAGAAAATTTCTGACTTATTACCCTGAAATAAGAGAAATTTCTGCAATTTTGCCCCAAAATAAGTGAAATTTCTGCCATTTTGCCCCAAAATAAGAAAAATTTCTGGAATTTTGCCCCAAAATAAGTGGAATTTCTGAGTTTTGCCCCAAAATAAGGAGAATTTCTGTCTTTTTGCCCCAACATATAGGCAATTTCTGCCTTTTTGCCCCAACATATGGAGAATTTCTGTTTTTTTGCCCCACAATTAGGGGAATTTCTGCAATTTTGCTCCAAAATACGGGTAATTTCTGCCTTTTTGCCTAAAAATAAGAAGAATGCATAACTTTTTGCCATAAAAATGGGAAATTTCTTCATTTTTGACCCAAAATAAAAGGAATTTCTGCTTTTTTGCCTCTAAATAAGTGGAATTTCTGTCTTTTTCCCCCAAAACAAAGAGAATTTTTGTCTTTTTTGCCCCAAAATAAAGAAAAATTCTGACTTATTACCTTGTAGTAAGTGAAATTTCTGCAATTTTGCCCCAAAATAAAGGAACTTTCTGCCTTTTTACCCCCAAATAAGGGGAATTTCAGCCTTTTTACCTCAAAATAAAGGGAATTTCTGCATTTTTGCCACCATATAAGGGGAATTTCAGCCTTTTTACCTCAAAATAAGGTGAATTTCCGCATTTTTGCCACAAAATATTAGGAATTTCTGCATTTTTGCCCCAAAATAAGAAAATTTCTGCTTTTTTTCCCTGAAATAAGTGAAATTTCTGCAATTTTGCCCCAAAATAATTGGAATTTCTGAGTTTTGCCCCAAAATAAGATGAATTTCTGTATTTTTGCCCCAACATATAGGGAATTTCTGCCTTTTTGCCCCACAATGAGGGGAATTTCTGCAATTTTGCTCCAAAATACGGGGAATTTCTGCCTTTTTGCCTGAAAATAAGAAGAATGCCTACCTTTTTGCCATCAAAAAAGGAAATTTCTTCATTTTTGCTCCAAAATAAGGGGAATTTCTGTTTTTTTGCCTCTAAATAAGTGGAATTTCTGTCTTTTTCCCCCCAAAACAAAGGGAATTTCTGTCTTTTTTGACATAAAATAAGGAAAAATTCTGACTTATTACCCTGAAGTAAGTGAAATTTCTGCAATTTTGCCCCAAAATAAGGGAATTTTCTGCATTTTTGTTTCCAAAATAAGGGGAATTTTAGCCATTTTACCTCAAATTAGGGGAATTTCTGCATATTTACCCCCTATTAAGGGGAATTTCAGCATTTTTACCTCAAAATAAGGGGAATTTATGCATTTTTGGCACAAAATATTAGGAATTTCTGCCTTTTTGGCCCAAAATAAGAAAATTTCTGCTTTTTTTCCCTGAAATAGGTGAAATTTCTGCAATTTTGCCCAAAAATAAGTGAAATTTCTGCAATTTTGCCCCAAAATAAGGGAAATTTCTGGAATTTTGCCCCAAAAATGGAATTTCTGAGTTTTGCCCCAAAATAAGTATTTCTGTCTTTTTGCACCAACATATAGAGAATTTCTGCCTTTTTGCCCTACAATTAGGCAAATTTCTGCAATTTTGCTCCAAAATACGGAGAATTTCTGCCTTTTTGCCCGAAAATAAGAAGAATGCATACCTTTTTGCCATAAAAAAGGGAAATTTCTTCATTTTTGCTCCAAAATAAAAGGAATTTCTGCTTTTTTGCCACTAAATAAAGAAAATTACTGCCTTTTTCTCTGAAATAAGGGAAATTTCTGCAATTATGCCCCAAAATATGTGAAATTTCTGCAATTATGCCCCAAAATAAGTGAAATTTCTCCAATTTTGCCCCACAATAAAGGAAATTTCTAGAATTTTGCCCAAAAATAAGTGGAATTTCAGAGTTTTGCCACAAAATAAGGAGAATTTCTGTCTTTTTGCCCCAACATATAGAAAATTTCTGCCTTTTTCCCCACAATTAGGGGAATTTCTGCAATTTTGCTCCAAAATACGGGGAATTTCTGCCTTTTTGCCCGAAAATAAGAAGAATGCATAACTTTTTGCCATCAAAAAAGGAAATTTCTTCATTTATGCTCAAAAATGAGGGGAATTTCTGCTTTTTGCCTCTAAATAAGTGAAATTTCTGTCTTTTTCTCCCAAAACAAAGGGAATTTCTGTCTTTTTTGCCCTAAAATAAGGAAAAATTCTGACTTATTACCCTGAAGTATGTGAAATTTCTGCAATTTTGCCCCAAAATAAAGGAAATTTCTGCCTTTTTGCCCCCAAATAAGGGGAATTTCAGCCTTTTTACCTAAAAATAAGGGGAATATCTGCATTTTTACCACAAAATATTAGGAATTTCTGCATTTTTGCACCAAAATAAGGAAAATTTCTGCCTTTTTTCCCTGATATAAGTGAAATTTCTGCCTTTTTGCCCCAAAATAAGGGAAATTTTTGGAATTTTGCCCCAAAATATGTGTAATTTCTGAGTTTTGCCCCAAAATAAGGAGAATTTCTGTCTTTTTGCCCTAAATAAAGGGAATTTCTGCCTTTTTGCCTCACAATTAGGGGAATTTCTGCAATTTTGCTCCAAAATACGTGGAATTTCTGCTTTTTTGCCCGAAAATAAGAAGAATGCATACCTTTTTGCCATAAAAAAGTTAAATTTCTTCATTTTTGCTTCAAAATAAGGGGAATTTCTGCTTTTTTGCCTCTAAATAAGTGGAATTTCTGTCTTTTCCCCCAAAACAAAGAAAAGTCCTGTCTTTTTTGCCCCAAAATAAGGAAAATTTCTGACTTATTACCCTGAAATACGTGAAATTTCTGTAATTTTGCCCCAAAATAAGTGAAATTTCTGCAATTTTGCCCCAAAATAAGGGAAATTTCTGAAATTTTGCCCCAAAATAAGTGGAATTTCTGAGTTTTGCCCAAAAATAAGAAGAATTTCTGTCTTTTTGCCCTAACATATAGGCAATTTCTGCCTTTTTGCCTCACAATTAGGGGAATTTTTGCAATTTTGCTCCAAAATACGGAGAATTTTCGCCTTTTTGCCCAAAAATAAGAAGAATGCATACCTTTTTGCCATAAAAAAGGGATATTTCTTCATTTTTGCTCCAAAATAAGGGGAATTTCTGCTTTTTTGCCTCTAAATAAGTGGAATTTCTGTCTTTTTCCCCCAAAACAAAGGGAATTACTGTTTTTTTTTGCCGCAAAATATGGAAAAATCCTGACTTATTTCCCTGAAGTAAGTAAAATTTCTGCAATTTTTCCCCAAAATAAAGGAAATTTCTGACTTTTTGCCCTCAAATAAGGAAAATTTCAGCCTTTTTACCTAAAATAAGAGTAATTTCTGAATTTTTGCCACAAAATATTAGGAATTTCTGCATTTTTGCCCCAAAATAAGAAAATTTCTGCTTTTTTTGTCTGAAATAAGTGAAATTTCTGAAATTTTGCACCAAAATAAGTTGAAGTTCTGCAATTTTAGCCCAAAATAAGTGAAATTTCTGCAATTTTGCCTCAAAATAAGGGAAATTTCTGGAATTTTGCCCCAAAATAAGTGGAATTTCTGAGTTTTGCCCCAAAATAAGGAGAATTTCTGTCTTTTTGGCCCAACATATAGAGAATTTCTGCCTTTTTGCCCCACAATTAGGGGAATTTCTGCAATTTTGCTTCAAAATACGGGGAATTTCTGCCTTTTTGCCCGAAAATAAGAAGAATGCATAACTTTTTGCCATAAAAAAGGGAAATTTCTTCATTTTTGCTCCAAAATAAGGGGAATGTTTGCTTTTTTGCCTTTAAATAAGTGGAATTTCTGTCTTTTTCCCCCAAAACATAGGGAATTCCTGTCTTTTTTGCCCCAAAATAAGCAAAATTTCTGACTTATTACCCTGAAATAATTGAAATTTCTGCACTTTTGCCCCAAAATAAAGGAAATTTTTTCCTTTTTGCCCCCAAATAAGGGGAATTTCAGCCTTTTTACCTCAAAATAAGGGGAATTTCTGCATTTTTGCCACAAAATATTAGGAATTTCTGTCTTTTTGCCCCAAAATAAGAAAATTTCTGCTTTTTTTCCCTGAAATAAGTGAAATTTCTGCAATTTTGCCCCAAAATAAGTGAAATTTCAGCAAAATTGCCCCAAAATAAGGGAAATTTCTGGAATTTTGCCCCAAAATAAGTGGAAATTTTGCAATTTTGCCCCAAAATAAGGGAAATTTCTGGAATTTTGCCCCAAAATAAGTGGAATTTCTGAGTTTTGCCCCAAAATAAAGAGAATTTCTGTTTTTTTGCCTCAACATATAGGCAATTTGTGCCGTTTTGCCCCACAATTAGGGGAATCTCTGCAATTTTGCTCCAAAATACAGGGTATTTCTGCCTTTTTGCCCGAAAATAAGAAGAATGCATACCTTTTGCCATAAAAATGGGAAATTTCTTCATTTTTGCTCCATAATAAAAGGAATTTCTGCTTTTTATCCTCTAAATAAGTGGAATTTCTGTCTTTTTCCCCCAAAACAAAGGAAATTTCTGTCTTTTTTGCCCCAAAATAAGGAAAAATTCTGACTTATTACCCTGAAATAAGTGAAATGTTTGCAATTTTGCCCCAAAATAAGGGAAATTTTTGGAATTTTGCCCCAAAATAAGTGGAAATTCTGAGTTTTGCCCCAAAATAAAGAGAATTTCTGCCTTTTTGCCCCAACATATGGAGAATTTCTGTTTTTTTGCCCCACAATTAGGGGAATTTCTGCAATTTTGCTCCAAAATACGGGTAATTTCTGCATTTTTGCCTAAAAATAAGAAGAATGCATACCTTTTTGCCATAAAAATGGGAAATTTCTTTATTTTTGCTCCAAAAAAAAGGAATTTCTGCTTTTTTGCCTCTAAATAAGTGGAATTTCTGTCTTTTCCCCCCAAAACAAAGAGAATTTTTGTCTTTTTTGCCCCAAAATAAAGAAAAATTCTGACTTTTACCTTGTAGTAAGTGAAATTTCTGCAATTTTGCCCCAAAATAAGGCAACTTTCTGCCTTTTTACCCCCAAATAAGGGGAATTTCAGCCTTTTTACCTCAAAATAAAGGGAATTTCTGCATTTTTGCTCCCAAATAAGGGGAATTTCAGCCTTTTTACCTCAAAATAAGGGGAATTTCCGCATTTTTACCACAAAATATTAGGAATTTCTGCATTTTTGCCCCAAAATAAGAAAATTTCTGCTTTTTTTCCCTGAAATAAGTGAAATTTCTGCAATTTTGCCCCAAAATAAGGGAAATTTTTGGAATTTTGCCCCAAAATAAGTGGAAATTCTGAGTTTTGCCCCAAAATAAAGAGAATTTCTGCCTTTTTGCCCCAACATATGGAGAATTTCTGTTTTTTTGCCCCACAATTAGGGGAATTTCTGCAATTTTGCTCCAAAATACGGGTAATTTCTGCATTTTTGCCTAAAAATAAGAAGAATGCATACCTTTTTGCCATAAAAATGGGAAATTTCTTTATTTTTGCTCCAAAAAAAAAGGAATTTCTGCTTTTTTGCCTCTAAATAAGTGGAATTTCTGTCTTTTCCCCCCAAAACAAAGAGAATTTTTGTCTTTTTTGCCCCAAAATAAAGAAAAATTCTGACTTTTACCTTGTAGTAAATGAAATTTCTGCAATTTTGCCCCAAAATAAGGCAACTTTCTGCCTTTTTACCCCCAAATAAGGGGAATTTCAGCCTTTTTACCTCAAAATAAAGGGAATTTCTGCATTTTTGCTCCCAAATAAGGGGAATTTCAGCCTTTTTACCTCAAAATAAGGGGAATTTCCGCATTTTTACCACAAAATATTAGGAATTTCTGCATTTTTGCCCCAAAATAAGAAAATTTCTGCTTTTTTTCCCTGAAATAAGTGAAATTTCTGCAATTTTGCCCCAAAATAAGTGAAATTTCTGCAATTTTGTCCTAAAATAAAGGAAATTTCTGGAATTTTGCCCCAAAATAAGTGGAATTTCTGAGTTTTGCCCCAAAATAAGATGAATTTCTATCTTTTTGCCCCAACATAGAGGGAATTTCTGCCTTTTTGCCCCACAATTAGGGGAATTTCTGCAATTTTGCTCCAAAAGACGGGGAATTTCTGCCTTTTTGCCCGAAAATAAGAAGAATGCCTACCTTTTTGCCATCAAAAAAGGAAATTTCTTCATTTTTGCTCCAAAATAAGGGGAATTTCTGTTTTTTTGCCTCTAAATAAGTGGAATTTCTGTCTTTTTCCCCCCAAAACAAAGGGAATTTCTGTCTTTTTTGACATAAAATAAGGAAAAATTCTGACTTATTACCCTGAAGTAAGTGAAATTTCTGCAATTTTGCCCCCAAATAAGGGAATTTTCTGCATTTTTGTTTCCAAAATAAGGGGAATTTTAGCCATTTTACCTCAAATTAGGGGAATTTCTGCATATTTACCCCCTATTAAGGGGAATTTCAGCATTTTTACCTCAAAATAAGGGGAATTTATGCATTTTTGCCACAAAATATTAGGAATTTCTGCCTTTTTGGCCCAAAATAAGAAAATTTCTGCTTTTTTTCCCCTGAAATAAGTGAAATTTCTGGAATTTTGCCCCAAAAATGGAATTTCTGAGTTTTGCCCCAAAAAAGAAGAATTTCTGTCTTTTTGCCCCAACATATAGAGAATTTCTGCCTTTTTACCCTACAATTAGGCAAATTTCTGCAATTTTGCTCCAAAATACGGAGAATTTCTGCCTTTTTGCCCGAAAATAAGAAGAATGCATACCTTTTTGACATAAAAAAAAGAAATTTCTTCATTTTTGCACCAAAATAAGGGGAATTTCTGCTTTTTTGCCTCTAAATAAGTGGAATATCTGTCTTTTTCCTCTAAAACAAATGGAATTTATGTCTTTTTTGCCTCAAAATAATGAAAAATTCTGACTTATTACCCTGAAGTAAGTGAGATTTCTGCAATTTTGCCCTAAAATAAGAAAAATTTCTGCCTTTTTGCCCCCTATTAATGGGAATTTAAGCCTTTTTACCTCAAAATAAGGGGAATTTCTGCATTTTTGACACAAAATATTAGAAATTTCTGCCTTTTTACCCCAAAATAAGAAAATTGCTGCTTTTTTTCCCTGAAATAAGTGAAATTTCTGCAATTATGCCCCAAAATAAGTGAAATTTCTGCAATTTTGTCCCAAAATAAGGGAAATTTCTGGAATTTTGCCCAAAAATAATGAAATTTCTGAGTTTTGCCCCAAAATAAGGAGAATTTCTGTCTTTTTGCCCCAGCCTATAGAGAATTTCTGCCTTTTTGCCCAACAATTAGGCAAATTTCTGCAATTTTGCTCCAAAATACCGTGAATTTTTGCCTTTTTGCCCGAAAATAATAAGAATGCATACCTTTTTGCCATAAAAAAGGGAAATTTCTTCATTTTTGCTTCAAAATAAGGGGAATTTCTTCTTTTTTGCCTCTAAATAAGTGGAATTTCTGTCAATTTCCCCCAAAACAAAGAAAATTCCTGTCTTTTTTGCCCCAAAATAAGAAAAATTTCTGACTTATTACCCTGAACTAAGTGAAATTTCTGCAATTTTGCCTCAAAATAAGTGAAATTTCTGCACTTTTGTCCCAAAATAAGGGAAATTTCTGGAATTTTACCGCAAAATAAGTGGAATTTCTGAGTTTTGCCCCAAAATAAGAAGAATTTCTGTCTTTTTGCCTCAACATATAGGGAATTTCTGCCTTTTTGCCCCACAATTAGGGGAATTTCTTCAATTTTGCTCCAAAATACGGGGAATTTCTGCCTTTTTGCCCGAAAATAAGAAGAATGCATACCTTTTTGCCATAAAAAAAGGAAATTTCTTCATTTTTGCTCCAAAATAAGGGGAATTTCTGCTTTTTTGCCTCTAAATAAGTGGAATTTCTGTCTTTTTCCCCCAAAACAAAGATAATTTCTGTATTTTGCCCCAAAATAAGAAGAAATTCTGACTTATTACCCTGAAGTAAGTGAAATTTCTGCAATTTTGCCCCAAAATATGGGAAATTTCTTCAATTTTGCCCCAAAATAAGTGAAATTTCTGCAATTTTGCCCCAAAATAAGGGAAATTTCTGGAATTTTGCCCCAAAATAAGTGGAATTTCTGAGTTTTGCCCCAAAATAAGGAGAATTTCTGTCTTTTTCCCCAACATATAGAGATTTTCTGCATTTTTGTCCCACAATTATGGGAATTTCGGCAATTTTGTTCCAAAATACGGGGAATTTCTGCATTTTTGCCTGAAAACAAGAAGAATGCATGCCTTTTTGCCATAAAAAAGGGAATTTTATTCATTTTTGCTCCGAAATAAGGGGAATTTCTGCTTTTTTGCCTCTAAATAAGTGCAATTTCTGTCTTTTTCCCCCAAAACAAAGGGAATTCCTGTCTTATTTGCCCCATAATATGGAAAAATTCGGACTTATTACCCTGAAGTATGTGAAATTTCTGGAATTTTGCCCCAAAATAAGGTAAATTTCTGCGTTTTTGTTTCCAAAATAAAGGGAATTTCAGCCATTTTACCTCAAATTAGGGGATTTTCTGCATATTTAGCCCCTATTAATAGGAATTTCAGACTTTTTACCTCAAAATAAAGGGAATTTCTGCATTTTTGCAACAAAATATTAGGAATTTCTGCCCTTTGGCCCAAAATAAGAAAATTTCTGCTTTTTTTCTGAAATAAGTGAAATTTCTATAATTTTGCCCCAAAATAAGTGAAATTTCAGCAATTTTGCCCCCAAATAAGGAAAATTTCTGGAAATTTGCCCCAAAATAATGGAATTTCTTAGTTTTGCCCCAAAATAAGGAGAATTTCTGTCTTTTTGCCCCAACATATAGAGTATTTCTTCCTTTTGCCCCACAAATAGAGGAATTTCTGCAATTTTGCTCCAAAATACGGGGAATTTCTGCCTTTTTGCCCGAAAATAAGAAGAATGCATACCTTTTTGCCATAAAAAAGGGAAATTTCTTCATTTTTGCTCCAAATTAAGGGGAATTTCTGCTTTTTTGCCTCTAAATAAGTGGAATTTCTGTCTTTTCCCCCCCCCCAAAAAAAAAAATTCCTGTCTTTTTTGCCCCAAAATTAGGAAAATTTCTGACTTATTACCCTGAAATAAGTGAAATTTCTGCAATTTTGCCCAAAAATAAGTGAAATTTCTGCAATTTTGCCCCAAAATAAGGAAAATTTCTAGAATTTTGCCCCAAAATAAGTGGAATTTCTGAGTTTTGCCCAAAAATAAGAAGAATTTCTGATTTTGCCCCAACATATAGGCAATTTCTGTCTTTTTGCCCCACAATTAAAGGAATTTCTGCAATTTTGCTCCAAAATACGGAGAATTTCTGCCTTTTTGCCCGAAAATAAGAAGAATGCATACCGTTTTGTCATAAAAAAGAGAAATTTCTTTATTTTTGCTCCAAAATAAGGGGAATTTCTGCTTTTTTGCCTCTAAATAAGTGGAATTTCTGTCTTTTTCCCCCAAAACAAATGGAATTTCTTTCTTTTTTGCCCCAAAATAAGGAAAAATTCTGACTTATTACCCTGAAGTAAGTGAAATTTCTGCAATTTTGCCCCAAAATAAGGGAAATTTCTGCCTTTTTGCCCCCTAAAAATTCCCCTAAAAAGGGGAATTTCAGCCTTTTTACCTCAAAATAAGGAGAATTTCTGCATTTTTGCCACAAAATATTAGGAATTTCTGCCTTTTTGCCCCAAAATAAGGAAAATTACTGCCTTTTTTCTCTGAAATAAGTGAAATTTCTGCAATTATGCCCCAAAATATGTGAAATTTCTGCAATTTTGCCCCAAAATAAGTGAAATTTCTGCAATTTGGCCCCAAAATAAGGGAAATTTCTGGAATTTTGCCCCAAAATAAGTGGAATTTCTGAGTTTTGCCACAAAATAAGGAGAATTTTTGTCTTTTTGCCCCAACATATAGAGAATTTCTGCCTTTTTGCCCCACAATTAGGGGAATTTCTGCAATTTTGCTCCAAAATACGAGGAATTTCTGCCTTTTTTGCGCGAAAATAAGAAGAATGCATAACTTTTTGCCATAAAAAATTGAAATTTCTTCATTTTTGCTCCAAAATAAGAGGAATTTCTGCTTTTTTGCCTCTACATAAGTGGAATTTTTGTCTTTTTTCCCCAAAACAAAATGAATTCCTGTCTTTTTTGCCCCAAAATAAGGAAAAATTCAGACTTATTACCCTGAAGTAAGTGAAATTTCTGCAATTTTGCCGCAAAATAAGGGAAATTTCTGCCTTTTTGCCCCCAAATAAGGGGAATTTCAGCCTTTTTACACCAAAATAAGGGGAATATCTGCATTTTTACCACAAAATATTAGGAATTTCTGCATTTTTGCCCCAAAATAAGGAAAATTTCTGCCTTTTTTCCCTGAAATAAGTGAAATTTCTGCCTTTTTGCCCCAAAATAAGTGAAATTTCTGCAATTTTGCCCCAAAATAAGGAAAATTTCTGGAATTTTGCCACAAGATATGTGGAATTTCTGAGTTTTGCCCCAAAAAAAGGAGAATTTCTGTCTTTTTGCCCCAACATATAGGCAATTTCTGCCTTTTTCCCCACAATTATGGGAATTTCTGCAATTTTGCTCCAAAATACGGAGAATTTCTGCTTTTTGCCCGAAAATAAGAAGAATGCATACCTTTTTGCCATAAAAAAGGGAAATTTCTTCATTTTTGCCCCAAAATAAGGGGAATTTCTGCTTTTTTGCCTAAATAAGTGGAATATCTGTCTTTTTCCCCTATAACAAATGGAATTTCTGTGTTTTTTGCCTCAAAATAATGAAAAATTCTGACTTATTACCCGGAAGTAAGTGAAATTTCTGCAACTTTGCCCTAAAATAAGAAAAAATTCTGCCTTTTTGCCCCCTATTAAGGGGAATTTCAGACTTTTTAACTCAAAATAAGGGGAATTTCTGCATTTTTGACACAAAATATTAGGAATTTCTGCCATTTTGCCCCAAAATAAGAAAATTTCTGCTTTTTTTCCCTGAAATAAGTGAAATTTCTGCAATTATGCCCCAAAATAAGTGAAATTTCTGCAATTTTGCCCCAAAATAAGGAAACTTTCTGCTTTTTTGCCCCCAAATAAGGGGAATTTCAGCCTTTTTACCTCAAAATAAGGGGAATTTTTGCATTTTTGCCACAAAATATTAGGAATTTCTGCATTTTTGCCCCAAAATAAGGAAAATTACTGCCTTTTTACTCTGAAATAAGTGAAATTTCTGCAATTATGCCCCAAAATATGTGAAATTTCTGCAATTTTGCCCCACAATAAGTGAAATTTCTGCAATTTTGCCCCAAAATAAGGGAAATTTCTGGAATTTTGCCCCAAAATAAGTGGAATTACTGAGTTTTGCCCCAAAATAAGGAGAATTTCTGTCTTTTTGCCCCAACATATAGAGAATTTCTGCCTTTTTGCCCCACAATTAGGGGAATTTCTGCAATTTTGCTCCAAAATACGAGGAATTTCTGCCTTTTTTGCGCGAAAATAAGAAGAATGCATAACTTTTTGCCATAAAAAAGTGAAATTTCTTCATTTTTGCTCCAAAATAAAGGAAATTTCTGCTTTTTTGCCTATAAATAAGTGAAATTTCTGTCTTTTTCCCCCAAAACAAAAGGAATTCCTGTCTTTTTTGCCCCAAAATAAGGAAAAATTCTGACTTATTACCCTGAAGTAAGTGAAATTTCTGCAATTTTGCCCCAAAATAAAGGAAATTTCTGCCTTTTTGCCCCCAAATAAGGGTAATTTCAGCATTTTTACATCAAAAAAGGGGGATATATGCATTTTTACCCCAAAATATTAGGAATTTCTGCATTTTTGCCCCAAAATAATGAAAATTTCTGCTTTTTTTCCCTGAAATAAGTGAAATTTCTGCAATTTTGCCCCAAAATAAGTGAAATTTCTGGAATTTTGTCCTAAAATAAGGGAAATTTCTGGAATTTTGCCCCAAAATAAGTGGAATTTCTGAGTTTTGCCCCAAAATAAGAAGAATTTCTGTCTTTTTGCCCCAACATATAGGGAATTTCTGCCTTTTTGCCCCACAATTAGGGGAATTTCTGCAATTTTGCTCCAAAATACGGGGAATTTCTGCCTTTTTGCCCGAAAATAAGAAGAATGCATACCTTTTTGCCATCAAAAAAGGAAATTTCTTCATTTTTGCTCCAAAATAAGGGGAATTTTTTTTGCCTCCAAATACTAGGAATTTCTGTCTTTTTCCCCCCAAAACAAAGGGAATTTCTGTCTTTTTTGCCCTAAAATAAGGAAAAATTCTGACTTATTACCCTGAAGTAAGTGAAATTTCTGCAATTTTGCCCTAAAATAAGGGAAATTTTTGCGTTTTTGTTTCCAAAATAAGGGGTATTTCAGCCATTTTACCTCCAATTAGGGGAATTTCTGCATATTTACCCCCTATTAAGGGGAATTTCAGCATTTTTACCTCAAAATAAGGGGAATTTATGCATTTTTGCCACAAAATATTAGGAATTTCTGCCTTTTTGGCCCAAAATAAGAAAATTTCTGCTTTTTTTCCCTGAAATAAGTGAAATTTCTGCAATTTTGCCCCACAATAAGTGAAATTTCTGCAATTTTGCCCCAAAATAAGGGAAATTTCTGGAATTTTGCCCCAAAAATGGAATTTCTGAGTTTTGCCCCAAAAAAGGAGAATTTCTGTCTTTTTGCCCCAACATATAGAGAATTTCTGCCTTTTTGCCCTACAATTAGGCAAATTTCTGCAATTTTGCTCCAAAATACGGAGAATTTCTGCCTTTTTGCCCGAAAATAAGAAGAATGCATACCTTTTTGACTTAAAAAAAGGAAATTTCTTCATTTTTGCACCAAAATAAGGGGAATTTCTGCTTTTTTGCCTCTAAATAAGTGGAATATCTGTCTTTTTCCCCTAAAACAAATGGAATTTCTGTCTTTTTTGCCTCAAAATAATGAAAAATTCTGACTTATTACCCTGAAGTAAGTGAAATTTCTGCAATTTTGCCCTAAAATAAGGGAAATTTTTGCGTTTTTGTTTCCAAAATAAGGGGTATTTCAGCCATTTTACCTCCAATTAGGGGAATTTCTGCATATTTACCCCCTATTAAGGGGAATTTCAGCATTTTTACCTCAAAATAAGGGGAATTTATGCATTTTTGCCACAAAATATTAGGAATTTCTGCCTTTTTGGCCCAAAATAAGAAAATTTCTGCTTTTTTTCCCTGAAATAAGTGAAATTTCTGCAATTTTGCCCCACAATAAGTGAAATTTCTGCAATTTTGCCCCAAAATAAGGGAAATTTCTGGAATTTTGCCCCAAAAATGGAATTTCTGAGTTTTGCCCCAAAAAAGGAGAATTTCTGTCTTTTTGCCCCAACATATAGAGAATTTCTGCCTTTTTGCCCTACAATTAGGCAAATTTCTGCAATTTTGCTCCAAAATACGGAGAATTTCTGCCTTTTTGCCCGAAAATAAGAAGAATGCATACCTTTTTGACTTAAAAAAAGGAAATTTCTTCATTTTTGCACCAAAATAAGGGGAATTTCTGCTTTTTTGCCTCTAAATAAGTGGAATATCTTTCTTTTTCCCCTAAAACAAATGGAATTTCTGTCTTTTTTGCCTCAAAATAATGAAAAATTCTGACTTATTACCCTGAAGTAAGTGAGATTTCTGCAATTTTGCCCTAAAATAAGAAAAATTTCTACCTTTTTGCCCCCTATTAATGGGAATTTAAGCCTTTTTACCTCAAAATAAGGGGAATTTCTGCATTTTTGACACAAAATATTAGAAATTTCTGCCTTTTTACCCCAAAATAAGAAAATTGCTGCTTTTTTTCCCTGAAATAAGTGAAATTTCTGCAATTATGCCCCAAAATAAGTGAAATTTCTGCAATTTTGTCCCAAAATAAGGGAAATTTCTGGAATTTTGCCCAAAAATAATGAAATTTCTGAGTTTTGCCCCAAAATAAGGAAAATTTCTGTCTTCTTGCCCCAGCCTTTAGAGAATTTCTGCCCTTTTGCCCCACAATTAGGCAAATTTCTGCAATTTTGCTCCAAAATACCGTGAATTTTTGCCTTTTTGCCCGAAAATAATAAGAATGCATACCTTTTTGCCATTAAAAAGGGAAATTTCTTCATTTTTGCTTCAAAATAAGGGGAATTTCTTCTTTTTTGCCTCTAAATAAGTGGAATTTCTGTCTTTTTCCCCCAAAACAAAAAAATTCCTGTCTTATTTGCCCCAAAATAAGAAAAATTTCTGACTTATTTCCCTGAACTAAGTGAAATTTCTGCAATTTTGCCTCAAAATAAGTAAAATTTCTGCACTTTTGTCCCAAAATAAGGGAAATTTCTGGAATTTTGCTGCAAAATAAGTGGAATTTCAGAGTTTTGCCCCAAAATAAGAAGAATTTCTGTCTTTTTGCCTCAACATATAGGGAATTTCTGCCTTTTTGCCCCACAATTAGGGGAATTTCTTCAATTTTGCTCCAAAATACGGGGAATTTCTGCCTTTTTGCCCGAAAATAAGAAGAATGCATACCTTTTTGCCATAAAAAAAGGAAATTTCTTCATTTTTGCTCCAAAATAAGGGGAATTTCTGCTTTTTTGCCTCTAAATAAGTGGAATTTCTGTCTTTTTCCCCCAAAACAAAGATAATTTCTGTATTTTGCCCCAAAATAAGAAGAAATTCTGACTTATTACCCTGAAGTAAGTGAAATTTCTGCAATTTTGCCCCAAAATAAGGGAAATTTCTGGAATTTTGCCCCAAAATAATTGGAATTTCTGAGTTTTGCCCCAAAATAAGGAGAATTTCTGTCTTTTTCCCCAACATATAGAGATTTTCTGCATTTTTGTCCCACAATTATAGGAATTTCGGCAATTTTGTTCCAAAATACGGGGAATTTCTGCTTTTTTGCCTGAAAACAAGAAGAATGCATGCCTTTTTGCCATAAAAAAGGGAATTTTATTCATTTTTGCTCCGAAATAAGGGGAATTTCTGCTTTTTTGCCTCTAAATAAGTGCAATTTCTGTCTTTTTCCCCCAAAACAAAGGGAATTCCTGTCTTATTTGCCCCATAATATGGAAAAATTCGGACTTATTACCCTGAAGTATGTGAAATTTCTGGAATTTTGCCCCAAAATAAGGTAAATTTCTGCGTTTTTGTTTCCAAAATAAAGGGAATTTCAGCCATTTTACCTCAAATTAGGGGATTTTCTGCATATTTAGCCCCTATTAATAGGAATTTCAGACTTTTTACCTCAAAATAAAGGGAATTTCTGCATTTTTGCAACAAAATATTAGGAATTTCTGCCCTTTGGCCCAAAATAAGAAAATTTCTGCTTTTTTTCTGAAATAAGTGAAATTTCTATAATTTTGCCCCAAAATAAGTGAAATTTCAGCAATTTTGCCCCCAAATAAGGGAAATTTCTGGAAATTTGCCCCAAAATAATGGAATTTCTTAGTTTTGCCCCAAAATAAGGAGAATTTCTGTCTTTTTGCCCCAACATATAGAGTATTTCTGCCTTTTGCCCCACAAATAGAGGAATTTCTGCAATTTTGCTCCAAAATACGGGGAATTTCTGCCTTTTTGCCCGAAAATAAGAAGAATGCATACCTTTTTGCCATAAAAAAGGGAAATTTCTTCATTTTTGCTCCAAATTAAGGGGAATTTCTGCTTTTTTGCCTCTAAATAAGTGGAATTTCTGTCTTTTTCCCCCCAAACAAAAAAAATTCCTGTCTTTTTTGCCCCAAAATAAGGAAAATTTCTGACTCATTACCCTGAAATAAGTGAAATTTCTGCAATTTTGCCCAAAAATAAGTGAAATTTCTGCAATTTTGCCCCAAAATAAGGAAAATTTCTAGAATTTTGCCCCAAAATAAGTGGAATTTCTGAGTTTTGCCCCAAAATAAGAAGAATTTCTGATTTTGCCCCAACATATAGGCAATTTCTGCCTTTTTGCCCCACAATTAGGGGAATTTCTGCAATTTTGCTCCAAAATATGGAGAATTTCTGCCTTTTTGCCCGAAAATAAGAAGAATGCATACCTTTTTGTCATAAAAAAGAGAAATTTCTTCATTTTTGCTCCAAAATAAGGGGAATTTCTGCTATTTTGCCTCTAAATAAGTGGAATTTCTATCTTTTTCCCCCAAAACAAATGGAATTTCTGTCTATTTTGCCCCAAAATTAGGAAAAATTCTGACTTATTACCCTGAAGTAAGTGAAATTTCTGCAATTTTGCCCCAAAATAAGGGAAATTTCTGCAATTTTGCCCCAAAATAAGTGAAATTTCTGCAATTTTGCCCCAAAATAAAGGAAATTTCTGGAATTTTGCCCCAAAATAAGTGGAATTTCTGAGTTTTGCCCCAAAATAAGGAGAATTTTTGTCTTTTTGCCCGAACATATAGAGAATTTCTGCCTTTTTGCCCCACAATTAGGGGAATTTCTGCAATTTTGCTCCAAAATACGAGGAATTTCTGCCTTTTTTGCGCGAAAATATGAATAATGCATAACTTTTTGCCATAAAAAAATTGAAATTTCTTCATTTTTGCTCCAAAATAAGGGGAATTTCTGCTTTTTTGCCTATAAATAAGTGGAATTTCTGTCTTTTTTCCCCAAAACAAAGGGAATTACCGTCTTTTTTGCCCCAAAATAAGGAAAAATACTGTCTTATTACCCTGAACTAAGTAAAATTTCTGCAATTTTGCCCCAAAATAAGGGAAATTTCTGACTTTTTGCCCCCAAATAAGGGGAATTTCAGCCTTTTTACCTAAAATAAGAGGAATTTCTGAATTTTTGCCACAAAATATTAGGAATTTCTGCATTTTTGCCCCAAAATAAGGAAAATTTCTGCCTTTTTTCTCTGAAATAAGTGAAATTTCTGAAATTTTGCCCCAAAATAAGTGAAAGTTCTGCAATTTTAGCCCAAAATAAGTTAAATTTCTGCAATTTTGCCCCAAAATAAGGGAAATTTCTGGAATTTTGCCCCAAAATAAGTGGAATTTCTGAGTTTTGCCCCAAAATAAGGAGAATTTCTGTCTTTTTGCCCCAACATAAAAAGAATTTCTGCCTTTTTGCCCCACAATTAGGGGAATTTCTGCAATTTTGCTCCAAAATACGGGGAATTTTTGCCTTTTTGCCCGAAAATAAGAAGAATGCATAACTTTTTGCAATAAAAAAGGGAAATTTCTTCATTTTTGCTCCAAAATAAGGGGAATGTCTGCTTTTTTACCTTTAATTAAATGAAATTTCTGTTTTTTTTCCCCCAAAACATAGGGAATTCCTGTAATTTTTGCCCCAAAATAAGGAAAATTTCTGACTTATTACCCTGAAATAAGTGAAATTTCTGCAATTTTGCCCCAAATTATAGGAAATTTTTGCCTTTTTGCCCCAAAATAAGAGGAATTTCAGCCTTTTTACCTCAAAATAAGGGGAATTTCTGCATTTTTGCCACAAAATATTAGGAATTTCTGCCTTTTTGCCCCAAAATAAGAAAATTTCTGCTTTTTTTCCCTGAAATAAGTGAAATTTCTGCAATTTTGCCCAAAAATAAGTGAAATTTCTGCAATTTTGCCCCACAATAAGGGAAATTTCTGGAATTTTGCCCCAAAATAAGTGAAATTTCTGAGTTTTTCCCCAAAATAAGGAGAATTTCTGTTTTTTCCCCAACATTTAGGCAATTTCTGCCTTTCTGCCACACAATTAGGGGAATTTCTGCAATTTTGCTCCAAAATACAGGGAATTTCTGCCTTTTTGCCCGAAAATAAGAAGAATGCATACCTTTTTGCCGTAAAAATGGGAAATTTCTTCATTTTTGCTCCAAAATAAGAGGAATTTCTGCTTTTTTGCCTCTAAATAAGTGGAATTTCTGTCTTTTTCCCCCAAAACAAAGAAAATTTCTGTCTTTTTTGCCCCAAAATAAGGAAAAATTCTGACTTATTACCCTGAAGTAAGTGAAATTTCTGAAATTTTGCCCCAAAATAAGAGAACATTCTGACTTTTTGCCCCCAAATAAGGGGAATTTCAGCCTTTTTACCTCAAAATAAAGGGAATTTCTGCTTTTTGCCCCCAAATAAGGGGAATTTCAGCCTTTTTACCTCAAAATAAGGGGAATTTCTGCATTTTTGCCACAAAATATTAGAAATTTCTACATTTTTGCCCCAAAATAAGAAAAATTTCTGCTTTTTTTCCCTGAAGTAAGTGAAATTTCTGCAATTTTGCCCCAAAATAAGTGAAATTTCTGCAATTTTGCCCCAAAATATGGGAAATTTCTCGAATTTTGCCCCAAAATAAGTGGAATTTCTGAGTTTTGCCCCAAAATAAGGAGAATTTCTGTCTTTTTGCCCCAACATATAGGCAATTTCTGCCTCTTTGCCCCACAATTAGGGGAATTTCTGCAATTTTGCTCCAAAATACGGGGAATTTCTGCATTTTTGCCCAAAAATAAAAAGAATGCATAACTTTTTGCCATAAAAAAGGGAAATTTCTTCATTTTTGCTCCAAATAAGGGGAATTTCTGCTTTTTTGCTTCTAAATAAGTGGAATTTCTGTCTTTTTCCGCCAAAAAATATGGAATTTTTGTATTTTTGCACAAAAAAAAGAAAAATTCTGACTTATTACCCTGAAGTAAGTGAAATTTCTGCAATTTTGCCCCAAAATAAAGGAAATTTCTGCCTTTTTGCCCCCAAATAAGGGGAATTTCAGCCTTTTTACCTCAAAATAAGGAGAATTTCTGCATTTTTCCCACAAAATATTATTAATTTCTGCCTTTTTGCCCCAAAATAAAAAAAATTTCTGCTTTTTTTCCCTGAAATAAGTGAAATTTCTGCCTTTTTGCCCCAATATAAGTGAAATTTCTGCAATTTTGCCCCAAAATTGGAAAATTTCTGCAATTTTGCCACAAAATAAGTGGAATTTCTGAGTTTTGCCCCAAAATAAGGAGAATTTCTGTCTTTTTGCCCTAACTAAAGGGACTTTCTGCCTTTTTGCCCCACAATTAGAGTAATTTTTGAAATTTTGCTCCAAAATACAGGGAATTTCTGCCTTTTTGCCCGAAAATTAGAAGAATGCATACCTTTTTGCCATAAAAAAGTGAAATTTCTTCATTTTTGCTCCAAAATAAGGGGAATTTCTGATTTTTTGCCTCTAAATAAGTGGAATTTATGTCTTTTTCCCCCCAAACAAAGAAAAGTCCTGTCTTTTTTGCCCCAAAATTAGGAAAATTTCTGACTTATTACCCTGAAATAATTGAAATTTCTCCAATTTTGCCCCAAAATAAGTGAAATTTCTGCAATTTTGCCCCAAAATAAAGGAAATTTCTGGAATGTTGCCCCAAAATAAGTGGAATTTCTGAGTTTTGCCGCAAAATAAGGAGAATTTCTGTCTTTTTAGCCCAACATATAGGCAATTTCTGCCTTTTTGCCCCACAATTAGAGGAATTTCTGCAATTTTTCTCCAAAATACGGAGAATTTCTGCCTTTTTGCACGAAAATAAGAAGAATGCATACTTTTTTGCCATAAAAAAGGGAAATTTCTTCATTTTTGTTCCAAAATAAGTAGAATTTCTGCTTTTTTGCCTCTAAATAAGTGGAATTTCTGTCTTTTTTCCCCAAAATAAAGGGAATTTCTGTCTTTTTTGCCCCAAAATAAGAAAAAATTCTGACTTATTACCCTGAAGTAAGTGAAATTTCTGCAATCTTGCCCCAAAATTAGGGAAATTAGTGCCTTTTTGTCCCCAAATAATGAGAATTTTAGCCTTTTTACCTCAAAATAAGGGGTATTTCTGCATTTTTGTCACAAAATATTAGGAATTTCTGCCTTTTTGCCCCAAAATAAGGAAAATTTCTGTCTTTTTTCTCTGAAATAAGTGAAATTTCTGCAATTTTGCCCCAAAATAAGTGAAATTTCTGAGTTTTGCCCCAAAATAAGGAGAATTTCTGTTTTTTGCCCCAGCATATCGAGAATTTCTGCCTTTTTGCCCCACAGTTACGGGAATTTCTGCAATTTTGCTCCAAAATACGGAGAATTTCTGCCTTTTTGCCCGAAAATAAGAAGAATGCCTACCTTTTTGCCATAAAAAGGAAATTTCATTATTTTTGCTCCAAAATAAAAGGAATTTCTGCTTTTTTGCCTCTAAATAAGTGGAATTTCTGTCTTTTTCCCCCAAAACAAAGGGAATTTCTGTCTTTTTTGCCGTAAAATAAGGAAAAATTCTGACTTATTACCCTGTAGTAAGTGAAATTTCTGCAATTTTGCCAAAAAATAAGGGAAATTTCTGCTTTTTTGTCTCCAACTAAGGGGAATTTCAGCCTTTTTACCTCAAAATACGGTGAATTTCTGCATTTTTGCCCCCAAATAAGGGGACTTTCAGCCTTTATATCTCAAAATAAGGAGAATTTCTGCATTATTGCCACAAAACATTAGGAATTTCTGCCTTTTTGCCCCAAAATAAGAAAATTTCTCATTTTTTTCCTGAAAAAAGTGAAATTTTTGCAATTTTGCCCCAAAATATGTTAAATTTCTGCAATTTTGTCCCAAAATAAGGGAAATTTCTGGAATTTTGCCCCCAAATAAGTGGAATTTCTGAGTATTTCCCCAAAATAAGAAGAATTTCTGTCTTTTTGCCCCAACATATAGAGAATTTCTGCCTTTTTGCCCCACAATTTGGGAATTTCTGCAATTTTGCTCCAAAATACGGGGAATTTCTGCCTTTTTGTCCGAAAATAAGAAGAATGCATACATTTTTGCCATAAAAAAATTTCTTCATTTTTGCTCAAAAATAAGGGGAATTTCTGCTTTTTTGCCTCTAAATAAATGGAATTTCTGTCTTTATCCCCCCAAACAAAGGGAATTCCTGTCTTTTTTTCCCCAAAATAAAGAAAATTTCTGACTTATTACCCTTAAATAAGTGAAATTTCTGCAATTTTGCCTGAAAATAAAGGAAATTTCTGCCTTTTTGCCCCCAAATAAGGGGAATTTCAGCCTTTTTACCTCAAAATAAGGGGAATTTCTTCATTTTTGCCTCCAAATAAGGGGAATTTCAGCTTTTTTACCTCAAAATAAGGTGAATTTCCGCATTTTTGCCACAAAATATTAGGAATTTCTTCCTTTTTTCCCAAAATAAAAAAAAATTCTGCTTTTTTTCCCTGAAATAATTGAAATTTCTGCAATTTTGCCCCAAAATATGTGAAATTTCTGCAATTTTGTCCTAAAATAAGGGAAATTCTGGAATTTTGCTTCAAAATAAGAGGAATTTCTGAGTTTTGCTTCAAAATAAGGAGAATTTCTGTCTTTTTGCCCCAACATATAGGAAATTTCTGCTTTTTTGCCCCACAATTATGGGAATTTCAGCAATTTTGCTCCAAAAGACGGGGAATTTCTGCCTTTTTGCCCGAAAATAAGAAGAATGCATACCTTTTTGCCATCAAAAATGTAATTTCTTCTATTTTGCTTCAAAATAAAGGGAATTTCTATTTTTTTGCCTCTAAATAAGTGGAATTTCTGTCTTTTTCCCTCAAAACAAAGGGAATTTCTGTCTTTTTTGCCCTAAAATAAGGAAAAATTCTGACTTATTACCCTGTAGTAAGTGAAATTTCTTCAATTTTGCTCCAAAATAAGGGAAATTTCTGCATTTTTGTCCCCAAATAAGGGGAATTTCAGTCTTTTTACCTAAAAATAAGGGGAATTTCTGCAATTTTACCACAAAATATTAGGAATTTCTGCCTTTTTGCCCCAAAATAAGAAAATTCCTGATTTTTTTCCCTGAAATAAGTGAAATTTCTGCAATTTTGCCCCAAAATAAGTGAAATGTCTGCAAGTTTGCCCCAAAATAAGGGAAATTTCTGGAATTTTGTCTCAATATAAGTGAAATTTCTGAGTTTTGCCCCAAAATAAGGAGAATTTCTGTTTTTTTGCCCCAACATATAGGCAATTTCTGCCTTTTTGTCCCACAATTAGGGAAATTTCTGCAATTTTGCTCCAAAATACGGGGAATTTCTGCCTTTTTGCTTGAAAATAAGAAGAATGCATACCTTTGTGCCATAAAAAAAGAAAATTTCTTCATTTTTGCTCCAAAAAGGGGAATTTCTGCTTTTTTGCCTCTAAATAAGTGGAATTTCTTTCTTTTTCCCTCAAAACAAAGGGAATTTCTGTCTTTTTTGCCCCAAAATAAGGAAAAATTCTGACTTATTACCCTGAAGTAAGTGATATTTCTGCAATTTTGCCCCAAAATAAGGGAAATTTCTGCATTTTGCCTCCAAATAAGGGGAATTTCAGCCTTTTCACCTCGAAATAAGAGGAATTTCTGCATTTTTGCCACAAAATATTAGGAATTTCTGCCTTTTTGCCCCAAAATAAGAAAAATTTCTGCCTTTTTCCCTGAAATAAGTGAAATTTCTGCAATTTTGTTACAAAATATGTAAAATTTCTGCATATTTGCCCCAAAATAAGTGAAATTTCTGCAACTTTGCCCCAAAAAAAGGAAAATTTCTGTAATTTTGCCCCAAAATAAGTGGAATTTCTGAGTTTTGCCCCAAAATAAAGAGAATTTCGGTCTTTTTGCCCCAACATATAGAGATTTTCTGCATTTTTGCCCCACAATTAGGGGAATTTCTGCAATTATGCTCCAAAATACGGGGAATTTCTGCCTTTTTGCCCGATAATAAGAAGAATGCATACCTTTTTGCCATAAAAAAGGGAAATTTCTTCATTTTTGCTCCAAAATAAGGGGAGTTTCTGCTTTTGGCCTTTAAATAAGTGGAATTTCTGTCTTTTTCCCCCAAGACAAAGGGAATTCCTGTCTTTTTTGTCCCAAAATAAAGAAAATTTCTGACTTATAACACTTAAATAAGTGAAATTTCTGCAATTTTGCCCCAAAATAAAGGAAATTTTTGCCTTATTGCCCCCAAATAAGTGGAATTTCAGCCTTTTTACCTCAAAATAAAGGGAATTTCTGCATTTATGCCACAAAATATTAGGAATTTCTGCCTTTTTGCCCCAAAATAAGAAAATTTCTGCTTTTTTTTCCTTAAATAAGTGAAATTTCTGCAATTTTGCCCCAAAATAAGTGAAATTTCTGCAATTTTGCCCCAAAATAAGGGAAATTTCTGGAATTTTGCCCCAAAATAAGTGGAAATTCTTAGTTTTGCCCCAAAATAAGGAGAATTTCTGTCTTTTTGCCCCAACATATAGAGATTTTCTGCATTTTTGCTCCACAATTAGGGGAATTTCTGCAATTTTGCTCCAAAATACGGGGAATTTCTGCCTTTTTCCCCGAAAATAAGAAGAATGCATAACTTTTTGCCATAAAAAAGGGAAATTTCTTCATTTTTGCTCCAAAATAAGGGGAATTTCTGCTTTTTTGCCTCTAAATAAGTGGAATTTCTGTCTTTTTCTCCCAAAACAAAGGGAATTTCTGTCTTTTTTGCCCTAAAATAAGGAAAAATTCTGACTTATCACCCTGAAGTAAGTGAAATTTCTGCAATTTTGCCCCAAAATAAAGGAAATTTCTGCCTTTTTGCCCCCAAATAAGGGGAATTTCAGCCTTTTTACCTAAAAATAAGGGAAATATCTGCATTTTTACCAAAAAATATTAGGAATTTCTGCATTTTTGCCCCAAAATAAGGAAAATTTCTGCCTTTTTTCCCTGATATAAGTGAAATTTCTGCCTTTTTGCCCCAAAATAAGGGAAATTTCTGGAATTTTGCCCCAAAATATGTGTAATTTCTGAGTTTTGCTCCAAAATAAGGAGAATTTCTGTCTTTTTGCCCTAACTAAAGGGAATTTCTGCCTTTTTGCCTCACAATTAGGGGAATTTCTGCAATTTTGCTCCAAAATACGGGGAATTTCTGCCTTTTTGCCCGAAAATAAGAAGAATGCATACCTTTTTGCCATAAAAAAGTTAAATTTCTTCATTTTTGCTTCAAAATAAGGGGAATTTCTGCTTTTTTGCCTCTAAATAAGTGGAATTTCTGTCTTTTCTCCCAAAACAAAGAAAAGTCCTGTCTTTTTTGCCCCAAAATAAGGAAAATTTCTGACTTATTACCCTGAAATACGTGAAATTTCTGTAATTTTGCCCCAAAAAAGTGATATTTCTGCAATTTTGCCCCAAAATAAGGGAAATTTCTGAAATTTTGCCCCAAAATAAGTGGAATTTTAGAGTTTTGCCCGAAAAAATGGAGAATTTCTGTCTTTTTGCCCCAACATATAGGCAATTTCTGCCTTTTTGCCTCACAATTAGGGGAATTTTTGCAATTTTGCTCCAAAATACGGAGAATTTCTGCCTTTTTGCCCAAAAATAAGAAGAATGCATACCTTTTTGCCATAAAAAAGGGAAATTTCTTCATTTTTGCTCCAAAATAAGGGGAATTTCTGCTTTTTTGCCTATAAATAAGTGGAATTTCTGTCTTTTTCTCCAAAACAAAGGGAATTACTGTTTTTTTTGCCGCAAAATAAGGAAAAATTCTGACTTATTTCCCTGAAGTAAGTAAAATTTCTGCAATTTTTCCCCAAAATAAAGGAAATTTCTGACTTTTTGCCCCCAAATAAAGGGAATTTCAGCCTTTTTACCTAAAATAAGAGGAATTTCTGAATTTTTGCCACAAAATATTAGGAATTTCTGCATTTTTGCCCCAAAATAAAGAATATTTCTGCCTTTTTTCTCTGAAATAAGTGAAATTTCTGAAATTTTGCCCCAAAATAAGTTAAAGTTCTGCAATTTTAGCCCAAAATAAGTGAAATTTCTGCAATTTTGCCTCAAAATAAGGGAAATTTCTGGAATTTTACCCCAAAATAAGTGGAGTTTCTGCGTTTTGCCCCAAAATAAGGAGAATTTCTGTCTTTTTGCCCCAACATATAGAGAATTTCTGCCTTTTTGCCTCACAATTAGGGGAATTTCTGCAATTTTGCTCCAAAATACGTGGAATTTCTGCCTTTTTGCCCGAAAATAAGAAGAATGCATAACTTTTTGCCATAAAAAAGGGAAATTTCTTCATTTTTGCTCCAAAATAAGGGGAATGTTTGCTTTTTTGCCTTTAAATAAGTGGAATTTCTGTCTTTTTCCCCCAAAACATAGGGAATTCCTGTCTTTTTTGCCCCAAAATAAGCAAAATTTCTGACTTATTACCCAGAAATAAGTGAAATTTCTGCACTTTTGCACCAAAATAAAGGAAATTTTTGCCTTTTTGCCCCCAAATAAGGGGAATTTCAGCATTATTACCTCAAAATAAGGGGAATTTCTGCATTTTTGCCACAAAATATTAGGAATTTCTGCCTTTTTGCCCCAAAATAAGAAAATTTCTGCTTTTTTTTCCTGAAATAAGTGAAATTTCTGCAATTTTGCCCCAAAATAAGTGAAATTTCTGCAATTTTTCCCCAAAATAAGTGGAATTTCTGAGTTTTGCCCCAAAATAAAGAGAATTTCTGTTTTTTTGCCCCAACATATAGGCAATTTGTGCCTTTTTGCCCCACAATTAGGGGAATTTCTGCAATTTTGCTCCAAAATACAGGGTATTTCTGCCTTTTTGCCCGAAAATAAGGAGAATGCATACCTTTTTGCCATAAAAATGGGAAATTTCTTTATTTTTGCTCCATAATAATAGGAATTTATGCTTTTTTGCCTCTAAATAAGTGGAATTTCTGTCTTTTTCCCCCAAAACAAAGGGAATTTCTGTCTCTTTTGCCCCAAAATAAGGAAAAATTCTGACTTATTTCTCTGAAGTAAGTGAAGTTTCTGCAATTTTGCCCCAAATTAAGGGAAATTTTTGGAATTTGGCCCCAAAATAAGTGGAATTTCTGAGTTTTGCCCCAAAATAAAGAGAATTTCGGCCTTTTTGCCCCAACATATGGAGAATTTCTGTTTTTTTCCCCACAATTAGGGGAATTTCTGCAATTTTGCTCCAAAATACTGGTAATTTCTGCCTTTTTGCCCAAAAATAAGAAGAATGCATACCTTTTTGCATTAAAAATGGGAAATTTCTTCATTTTTGCTCCAAAATAAAAGGAATTTCTGCTTTTTTGCCACTAAATAAGTGGAATTTCTGTCTTTTTCCCCCAAAACAAAGAGAATTTTTGTCTTTTTTGCCCCAAAATAAAGAAAAATTCTGACTTATTACCTTGAAGTAAGTGAAATTTCTGCAATTTTGCCCCAAAATAAGGGAACTTTCTGCCTTTTTGCCCACAAATAAGGGGAATTTCAGCCTTTTTACCTCAAAATAAAGGGAATTTCTGCATTTTTGCCCCCAAATAAGGGGAATTTCAGCCTATTTACCTCAAAATAAGGGGAATTTCCGCATTTTTGCCACAAAATATTAGGAATTTCTGCATTTTTGCCCCAAAATAAGAAAATTTCTGCTTTTTTTCCCTAAAATAATTGAAATTTCTGCAATTTTGCCCCAAAATAAGTCAAATTTCTGCAATTTTGTCCTAAAATAAAGGAAATTTCTGGAATTTTGCCCCAAAATAAGTGGAATTTCTGAGTTTTGCCCCAAAATAAGATGAATTTCTGTCTTTTTGCCCCAACATATAGGGAATTTCTGCCTTTTTGCCCCACAATTAGGGGAATTTCTGCAATTTTGCTCCAAAATACGGGGAATTTCTGCCTTTTTGCCCGAAAATATGGAGAATGTATACCTTTTTGCCATCAAAAAAGGAAATTTCTTCATTTTTGTCCAAAATAAGGGGAATTTCTGTTTTTTTGCCTCTAAATAAGTGGAATTTCTGTCTTTTTCCCCCCAAAACACAGGGAATTTCTGTCTTTTTTGACATAAAATAAGGAAAAATTCTGACTTATTACGCTGAAGTAAGTTAAATTTCTGCAATTTTGCCCCAAAATAAGGGAATTTTCTGCGTTTTATTTTCCAAAATAAGGGGAATTTTAGCCTTTTTACCTCAAATTAGGGGAATTTCTGCATATTTACCCCCTATTAAGGGGATTTTCAGCATTTTTACGTCAAAATAAGGGGAATTTATGCATTTTTGCCACAAAATATTAGGAATTTCTGCCTTTTTGGCCCAAAATAAGAAAATTTCTGCTTTTTTGCCCTGAAATAAGTGAAATTTCTGCAATTTTGCCCCAATATAAGTGAAATTTCTGCAATTTTGCCCCAAAATAAAGGAAATTTCTGGAATTTTGCCCCAAAAATGGAATTTCTGAGTTTTGCCCCAAAATAAGGAGTATTTCTGTCTTTTTGCCCCAACATATAGAGAATTTCTGCCTTTTTGCCCTACAATTAGGCAAATTTCTGCAATTTTGCTCCAAAATACGGAGAATTTCTGCCTTTTTGCCAGAAAATAAGAAGAATGCATACCTTTTTGCCATAAAAAAGGGAAATTTCTTCATTTTTGCTCTAAAATAAAAGGAATTTCTGCTTTTTTGCCACTAAATAAGTGGAATTTCTGTCTTTTTCCCCCAAAACAAAGGGAATTTCTGTCTTTTTTGCCCCAAAATAAGGAAAAATTCTGTCTTATTACCCTGAACTAAGTAAAATTTCTGCAATTTTGCCCAAAAATAAGGGAAATTTCTGACTTTTTGCCCCCAAATATGGGAATTTCAGCCTTTTTAACTAAAATAAGAGGAATTTCTGAATTTTTGCCACAAAATATTAGGAATTTCTGCATTTTTGCCACAAAATAAGGAAAATTTCTGCCTTTTTTCTCTGAAATATGTGAAATTTCTGAAATTTTGCCCCAAAATAAGTGAAAGTTCTGCAATTTTAGCCCAAAATAAGTGAAATTTCTGCAATTTTACCCCAAAATAAGGAAAATTTCTGGAATTTTGCCCCAAAATAAGTGGAATTTCTGAGTTTTGCCCCAAAATAAGGAGAATTTCTGTCTTTTTGCCCCAACATATAGGCAATTTCTGACTTTTTGCCCCACAATTATGGGAATTTCTGCAATTTTGCTCCAAAATACGGAGAATTTCTGCCTTTTTGCCCGAAAATAAGAAGAATGCATACCTTTTTGCCATAAAAAAGGGAAATTTCTTCATTTTTGCCCCAAAATAAGGGGAATTTCTGCTTTTTTGCCTAAATAAGTGGAATATCTGTCTTTTTCCCCTAAAACAAATGGAATTTCTGTGTTTTTTGCCTCAAAATAATGAAAAATTCTGACTTATTACCCTGAAGTAAGTGAAATTTCTGCAATTTTGCCCTAAAATAAGAAAAATTTCTGAATTTTTGCCAACTATTAAGGGGAATTTCAGCCTTTTTACCTCAAAATAAGGGGAATTTCTGAATTTTTCACACAAAATATTAGGAATTTCTGACTTTTTGCCCCAAAATAAGAAAATTTCTGTTTTTTTCTCTGAAATAAGTGAAATTTCTGCAATTATGCCCCAAAATAAGTGAAATTTCTGCAATTTTGCCCCAAAATAAGGGAAATTGCTGGAATTTTGCCCCAAAATAATGGAATTTCTGAGTTTTGCCCCAAAATAAGGAGAATTTCTGTCTTTTTGCCCCAACATATAGAGAATTTCTGCCTTTTTGCCCCACAATTAGGCATATTTCGGCAATTTTGCTTTAAAATACCGTGAATTTTTGCCTTTTTGCCCGAAAATAAGAAGAATGCATACCTTTTTGCCATAAAAAAGGGAAATTTCTTCATTTTTGCTCCAAAATAAAAGGAATTTCTGCTTTTTTGCCACTAAATAAGTGGAATTTCTGTCTTTTTCCCCAAAACAAAGGGAATTCCTGTCTTTTTTGCCCCAAAATAAGGAAAATTTCTGACTTAATACCCTGAAATACGTGAAATTTCTGCAATTTTGCCCCAAAATAAGTGAACTTTCTGCAATTTTGCCCCAAAATAAGGAAAAATTCTAGAATTTTGCCCCAAAATAAGTGGAATTTCTGAGTTTTGCCCCCAAAAAAGGAGAATTTCTGTATTTTTGCCCCAACATATAGGCAATTTCTGCCTTTTTCCCCCACAATTATGGGAATTTCTGCAATTTTGCTCCAAAATACGGAGAATTTCTGCCTTTTTGCCCGAAAATAAGAAGAATGCATACCTTTTTGCCATAAAAAAGGGAAATTTTTTCATTTTTGCTCCAAAATAAGTTGAATTTCTACTTTTTTGCCTCTAAATATGTGGAATATCTGTCTTTTTCCCCTAAAACAAATGGAATTTCTGTCTTTTTTGCCCCAAAATAATGAAAAATTCTGACTTATTACCCTGAAGTAAGAGAAATTTCTTCAATTTTGCCCTAAAATAAGAAAGAATTCTGCCTTTTTGCCCCCAAATATGGGGAATTTCAGCCTTTTTACCTCAAAATAAAGGGAATTTTTGCATTTTTGCCACAAAATATTAGGAATTTCTGCCTTTTTGCCCCAAAATAAGGAAAATTACTGCCTTTTTACTCTGAAATAAGTGAAATTTCTGCAACTATTCCCCAAAATCTGTGAAATTTCTTCAATTTTGCCCCAAAATAAGTGAAATTTCTGCAATTTTGCTCCAAAATAAGGGAAATTTCTGGAATTTTGCCCCAAAATACGTGGAATTTCTGAGTTTTTCCCCAAAATAAGGAGAATTTCTGTCTTTTTGCCCCAACATATAGAGAAATTCTGCCTTTTTGCCCCACAATTAGGGGAATTTCTGCAATTTTGCTCCAAAATACGAGGAATATCTGCCTTTTTTGTGCGAAAATAAGAAGAATGCATAACTTTTTGCCATAAAAATGTGAAATTTCTTCATTTTTGCTCCAAAATAAAAGGAATATCTGCTTTTTTGCCTCTAAATAAGTGAAATTTCTATCTGTTTCCCCCAAAACAAAAGGAATTCCTGTCTTTTTTGCCCCAAAATAAGGAAAAATTCTGACTTATTACCCTGAAGTAAGTGAAATTTCTGCAATTTTGCCCCAAAATAATGGAAATTTCTGCCTTTTTGCCCCCAAATAAGGGGAATTTCAGCCTTTTTAACCTAAAAATAAGGGGAATATCTGCATTTTTACCACAAAATATTAGGAATTTCTGCATTTTTGCCCCAAAATAAGGAAAATTTCTGCCTTTTTTCCCTGCCATAAGTGAAATTTCTGCCTTTTTGCCCCAAAATATGGGAAATTTCTGAAATTTTGCCCCAAAATATGTGTAATTTCTGAGTTTTGCTCCAAAATAAGGAGAATTTCTGTCTTTTTGCCCTAACTAAAGGGAATTTCTGCCTTTTTGCCTCACAATTAGGGGAATTTCTGCAATTTTGCTCCAAAATACGGGGAATTTCTGCCTTTTTGCCCGAAAATAAGAAGAATGCATAACTTTTTGCCATAAAAAAGTTAAATTTCTTCATTTTTGCTTCAAAATAAGGGGAATTTCTGCTTTTTTGCCTCTAAATAAGTGGAATTTCTGTCTTTTCCCCCAAAACAAAGAAAAGTCCTGTCTTTTTGCCCCAAAATAAGGAAAATTTCTGACTTATTACCCTGATATATGTGAAATTTCTGTAATTTTGCCCCAAAATGAGGGAAATTTCTGAAATTTTGCCCCAAAATAAGTGGAATTTCTTAGTTTTGCCCCAAAATAAGGAGAATTTCTGTCTTTTTGCCCCAACATATAGGCAATTTCTGCCTTTTTGCCTCACAATTAGGGGAATTTTTGCAATTTTGCTCCAAAATATGGAGAATTTCTGCCTTTTTGCCCAAAAATAAGAAGAATGCATACCTTTTTGCCATAAAAAAGGGAAATTTCTTCATTTTTGCTCCAAAATAAGGGGAATTTCTGCTTTTTTGCCTATAAATAAGTAGAATTTCTGTCTTTTTTCCCCAAAACAAAGGGAATTACTTTTTTTTTGCCGCAAAATAAGGAAAAATTCTGACTTATTTCCCTGAAGTAAGTAAAATTTCTGCAATTTTTCCCCAAAGTAAAAGAAATTTCTGACTTTTTGCCCCCAAATAAGGGGAATTTCAGCCTTTTTACCTAAAATAAGAGGAATTTCTGAATTTTTGCCACAAAATATTAGGAATTTCTGCATTTTTGCCCCAAAATAAAGAAAATTTCTGCCTTTTTTCTCTGAAATAAGTGAAATTTCTGAAATTTTGCCCCAAAATAAGTTAAAGTTCTGCAATTTTAGCCCAAAATAAGTGAAATTTCTGCAATTTTGCCTCAAAATAAGGGAAATTTCTGGAATTTTGCCCCAAAATAAGTGGAATTTCTGAGTTTTGCCCCAAAATAAGGAGAATTTCTGTCTTTTTGCCCCAACATATAGAGAATTTCTGCCTTTTTGTCCAACAATTAGGGGAATTTCTGCAATTTTGCCCCAAAATAAAGGAAATTTTTGCCTTTTTGCCCCCAAATAAGGGGAATTTCAGCCTTTTTACCTCAAAATAAGGGGAATTTCTGCATTTTTGCAACAAAATATTAGGAATTTCTGCCTTTTTGCCTCTAAATAAGTGGAATTTTTGTCTTTTTACCCCAAAACAAAGGGAATTTCTGTCTTTTTTGCCCCAAAATAAGGAAAAATTCTGACTTATTAACCTGAAGTAAGTAAAATTTCTGCAATTTTGCACCAAAATAAGGTAAATTTCTGGAATTTTGCCCCAAAATAAGTGGAATTTTTGTGTTTTTCCCCAAAATAAAGAGAATTTCTGTATTTTTGCCCAAACATATAGAAAATTTCTGTTTTTTTGCCACACAATTAGGGAAATTTCTGTAATTTTGCTCCAAAATACGGGTAATTTCTGCCTTTTTGCCCGAAAATAAGAAGAATGAATACCTTTTTGCCAAAAAATGGGAAATTTCTTCATTTTTGCTCCAAAATAAAAGGAATTTCTGCTTTTTTGCCTCTAAATAAGTGGAATTTCTGTCTATTTCCCCCAAAATAAAGAGAATATCTGTCATTTTTGGCCCAAAATAAGGAAAAATTCTGACTTATTACCCTGAAGTAAGTGAAATTTCTGCAATTTTGCCCCAAAATAAGGGAAATTTCTGCCTTTTTGCCCCCAAATAAGGGGAATTTCAGCCTTTTTACCTCAAAATAAGGGGAATTTCTGCATTTTTGCCCCCAAATAAGGGGAATTTCAGCCTTTTTACCTCAAAATAAGGGGAATTTCCACATTTTTGCCACAAAATATTAGGAATTTCTGCCTTTTTGCCCCAAAATAAGAAAATTTCTGCTTTTTTTCCCTGAAATAAGTGAAATTTCTGCAATTTTGCCCCAAAATAAGTGAAATGTCTGCAATTTTGCCCCAAAATAAGGGAAATTTCTGGAATTTTGCCCCAAAATAAGTGGAATTTCTGAGTTTTGCCCCAAAATAAGGAGAATTTCTGTTTTTTTGCCCCAACATATAGGCAATTTCTGCCTTTTTGCCCCACAATTAGGGGAATTTCTGCAATTTTGCTCCAAAATACGGGGAATTTCTGCCTTTTTGCTTGAAAATAAGAAGAATGCATACCTTTTTGCCATGAAAAAAAAAATTTCTTCATTTTTGCTCCAAAAAGGGGAATTTCTGCTTTTTTGCCTCTAAATAAGTGGAATTTCTTTCTTTTTCCCTCAAAACAAAGGGAATTTCTGTGTTTTTTGCCCCAAAATAAGGAAAAATTCTGACTTATTACCCTGAAGTAAGTGATATTTCTGCAATTTTGCCCCAAAATAAGGGAAATTTCTGCCTTTTGCCCCCAAATAAGGGGAATTTCAGCCTTTTTACCTCGAAATAAAGGGAATTTCTGCATTTTTGCCACAAAATATTAGGAATTTCTGCCATTTTGCTCCAAACTAAGGAAAATTTCTGCCTTATTCCCCTGAAATAAGTGAAATTTCTGCAATTTTGTTACAAAATATGTAAAATTTCTGCATATTTGCCCCAAAATAAGTGAAATTTCTGCAATTTTGCCCCCAAAAAAGGAAAATTTCTGTAATTTTGCCCCAAAATAAGTGGAATTTCTGAGTTTTGCCCCAAAATAAAGAGAATTTCGGTCTTTTGGCCCCAACATATAGAGATTTTCTGCATTTTTGCCCCACAATTAGGGGAATTTCTGCAATTTTGCTCAAAAATACGGGGAATTTCTGCTTTTTTGCCCAATAATAAGAAGAATGCATACCTTTTTGCCATAAAAATGGGAAATTTCTTCATTTTTGCTCCAAAATAAGGGGAATTTCTGCTTTTTTGCCTCTGAATAAGTGGAATTTCTGTCTTTTTCCCCCAAGGCAAAGAGAATTCCTGTCTTTTTTGTCCCAAAATAAAGAAAATTTCTGACTTATAACCCTTAAATAAGTAAAATTTCTGCAATTTTGCCCCAAAATAAAGGAAATTTTTGCCTTATTGCCCCCACATAAAGGGAATTTCAGCCTTTTTACCTCAAAATAAAGGGAATTTCTGCATTTATGCCACAAAATATTAGGAATTTCTGCCTTTTTGCCCCAAAATAAGAAAATTTCTGCTTTTTTTTCCTTAAATAAGTGAAATTTCTGCAATTTTGCCCCAAAATAAGTGAAATGTCTGCAATTTTGCCCCAAAATAAGGGAAATTTCTGGAATTTTGCCCCAAAATAAGAGGAATTTCTGAGTTTTGCACCAAAATAAGGAGAATTTCTGTCTTTTTGCCCCAACATATAGGCAATTTCTGCCTTTTGGCCCCACAATTAGGGGAATTTCTTCAATTTTGTTCCAAAATACGGGGAATTTCTGCCTTTTGCCCGAAAATAAGAAGAATGCATACCTTTTTGACATAAAAAAGGGAAATTTCTTAATTTTTGCTCTAAAAAGGGGAATTTCTGCTTTTTTGCCTCTAAATAAGTGGAATTTCTGTTTTTTTCCCCCAAAACAAATGGAATTTCTGTCTTTTTGCCCCAAAATAAGGAAAAATTCTGACTTATTACCCTGAAGTAAGTGAAATTTCTGCAATTTTGCCCCAAAATAAGGGAAATTTCTGCCTTTTTGCCCCCAAATAAGGGGAATTTCAGCATTTTTACCTCGAAATAAGGAGAATTTCTGCATTTTTGCCACAATATATTAGGAATTTCTGCCTCGTTGCCCCAAAATAAAGAAAATTTCTGCCTTTTTTCCCTAAAATATGTGAAATTTCTGCAATTTTGCCCCAAAATAAGTGAAATGTCTGCAATTTTGACCCAAAATAAGGGAAATTTCTGGAATTTTGCCCCAAAATATGTGGAATTTCTGAGTTTTGCCCCAAAATAAGGAGAATTTCTGTTTTTTTGCCCCAACATATAGGCAATTTCTGCCTTTTTGCCCCACAATTAGAGGAATTTCTCCAATTTTGCTTCAAAATACGGGGAATTTCTGCCTTTTTGCTTGAAAATAAGAAGAATGCATACCTTTTTGCCATAAAAAAAGAAAATTTCTTCATTTTTGCTCCAAAATAAGGGGAATTTCTGCTTTTTTGCCTCTAAATAACTGGAATTTCTTTCTTTTTCCCTCAAAACAAAGGGAATTTCTGTCTTTTTTGCCCCAAAATATAGAAAAATTCTGACTTATTACCCTGAAGTAAGTGATATTTCTGCAATTTTGCCCCAAAATAAGGGAAATTTCTGCCTTTTGCCCCCAAATAAGGGGAATTTCAGCCTTTTTAACCTAAAAATAAGGGGAATATCTGCATTTTTACCACAAAATATTAGGAATTTCTGCATTTTTGCCCCAAAATAAGGAAAATTTCTGCCTTTTTTCCCTGCCATAAGTGAAATTTCTGCCTTTTTGCCCCAAAATAAGGGAAATTTCTGAAATTTTGCCCCAAAATATGTGTAATTTCTGAGTTTTGCTCCAAAATAAGGAGAATTTCTGTCTTTTTGCCCTAACTAAAGGGAATTTCTGCCTTTTTGCCTCACAATTAGGGGAATTTCTGCAATTTTGCTCCAAAATACGGGGAATTTCTGCCTTTTTGCCCGAAAATAAGAAGAATGCATACCTTTTTGCCATAAAAAAGTTAAATTTCTTCATTTTTGCTTCAAAATAAGGGGAATTTCTGCTTTTTTGCCTCTAAATAAGTGGAATTTCTGTCTTTTCCCCCAAAACAAAGAAAAGTCCTGTCTTTTTTGCCCCAAAATAAGGAAAATTTCTGACTTATTACCCTGATATATGTGAAATTTCTGTAATTTTGCCCCAAAATGAGGGAAATTTCTGAAATTTTGCCCCAAAATAAGTGGAATTTCTTAGTTTTGCCCCAAAATAAGGAGAATTTCTGTCTTTTTGCCCCAACATATAGGCAATTTCTGCCTTTTTGCCTCACAATTAGGGGAATTTTTGCAATTTTGCTCCAAAATATGGAGAATTTCTGCCTTTTTGCCCAAAAATAAGAAGAATGCATACCTTTTTGCCATAAAAAAGGGAAATTTCTTCATTTTTGCTCCAAAATAAGGGGAATTTCTGCTTTTTTGCCTATAAATAAGTGGAATTTCTGTCTTTTTTCCCCAAAACAAAGGGAATTACTGTTTTTTTGCCGCAAAATAAGGAAAAATTCTGACTTATTTCCCTGAAGTAAGTAAAATTTCTGCAATTTTTCCCCAAAGTAAAAGAAATTTCTGACTTTTTGCCCCCAAATAAGGGGAATTTCAGCCTTTTTACCTAAAATAAGAGGAATTTCTGAATTTTTGCCACAAAATATTAGGAATTTCTGCATTTTTGCCCCAAAATAAAGAAAATTTCTGCCTTTTTTCTCTGAAATAAGTGAAATTTCTGAAATTTTGCCCCAAAATAAGTTAAAGTTCTGCAATTTTAGCCCAAAATAAGTGAAATTTCTGCAATTTTGCCTCAAAATAAGGGAAATTTCTGGAATTTTGCCCCAAAATAAGTGGAATTTCTGAGTTTTGCCCCAAAATAAGGAGAATTTCTGTCTTTTTGCCCCAACATATAGAGAATTTCTGCCTTTTTGTCCAACAATTAGGGGAATTTCTGCATTTTTGCAACAAAATATTAGGAATTTCTGCCTTTTTGCCTCTAAATAAGTGGAATTTTTGTCTTTTTACCCCAAAACAAAGGGAATTTCTGTCTTTTTTGCCCCAAAATAAGGAAAAATTCTGACTTATTAACCTGAAGTAAGTAAAATTTCTGCAATTTTGCACCAAAATAAGGTAAATTTCTGGAATTTTGCCCCAAAATAAGTGGAATTTTTGTGTTTTTCCCCAAAATAAAGAGAATTTCTGTATTTTTGCCCAAACATATAGAAAATTTCTGTTTTTTTGCCACACAATTAGGGAAATTTCTGTAATTTTGCTCCAAAATACGGGTAATTTCTGCCTTTTTGCCCCAAAATAAGAAGAATGAATACCTTTTTGCCAAAAAATGGGAAATTTCTTCATTTTTGCTCCAAAATAAAAGGAATTTCTGCTTTTTTGCCTCTAAATAAGTGGAATTTCTGTCTATTTCCCCCAAAATAAAGAGAATATCTGTCTTTTTTGGCGCAAAATAAGGAAAAATTCTGACTTATTACCCTGAAGTAAGTGAAATTTCTGCAATTTTGCCCCAAAATAAGGGAAATTTCTGCCTTTTTGCCCCCAAATAAGGGGAATTTCAGCCTTTTTACCTCAAAATAAGGGGAATTTCTGCATTTTTGCCCCCAAATAAGGGGAATTTCAGCCTTTTTACCTCAAAATAAGGGGAATTTCCGCATTTTTGCCACAAAATATTAGGAATTTCTGCCTTTTTGCCCCAAAATAAGAAAATTTCTGCTTTTTTTCCCTGAAATAAGTGAAATTTCTGCAATTTTGCCCCAAAATAAGTGAAATGTCTGCAATTTTGCCCCAAAATAAGGGAAATTTCTGGAATTTTGCCCCAAAATAAGTGGAATTTCTGAGTTTTGCCCCAAAATAAGGAGAATTTCTGTTTTTTTGCCCCAACATATAGGCAATTTCTGCCTTTTTGCCCCACAATTAGGGGAATTTCTGCAATTTTGCTCCAAAATACGGGGAATTTCTGTCTTTTTGCTTGAAAATAAGAAGAATGCATACCTTTTTGCCATGAAAAAAAAAATTTCTTCATTTTTGCTCCAAAAAGGGGAATTTCTGCTTTTTTGCCTCTAAATAAGTGGAATTTCTTTCTTTTTCCCTCAAAACAAAGGGAATTTCTGTGTTTTTTGCCCCAAAATAAGGAAAAATTCTGACTTATTACCCTGAAGTAAGTGATATTTCTGCAATTTTGCCCCAAAATAAGGGAAATTTCTGCCTTTTGCCCCCAAATAAGGGGAATTTCAGCCTTTTTACCTCGAAATAAAGGGAATTTCTGCATTTTTGCCACAAAATATTAGGAATTTCTGCCATTTTGCTCCAAAATAAGGAAAATTTCTGCCTTATTCCCCTGAAATAAGTGAAATTTCTGCAATTTTGTTACAAAATATGTAAAATTTCTGCATATTTGCCCCAAAATAAGTGAAATTTCTGCAATTTTGCCCCCAAAAAAGGAAAATTTCTGTAATTTTGCCCCAAAATAAGTGGAATTTCTGAGTTTTGCCCCAAAATAAAGAGAATTTCGGTCTTTTGGCCCCAACATATAGAGATTTTCTGCATTTTTGCCCCACAATTAGGGGAATTTCTGCAATTTTGCTCAAAAATACGGGGAATTTCTGCTTTTTTGCCCAATAATAAGAAGAATGCATACCTTTTTGCCATAAAAATGGGAAATTTCTTCATTTTTGCTCCAAAATAAGGGGAATTTCTGCTTTTTTGCCTCTGAATAAGTGGAATTTCTGTCTTTTTCCCCCAAGGCAAAGAGAATTCCTGTCTTTTTTGTCCCAAAATAAAGAAAATTTCTGACTTATAACCCTTAAATAAGTAAAATTTCTGCAATTTTGCCCCAAAATAAAGGAAATTTTTGCCTTATTGCCCCCACATAAAGGGAATTTCAGCCTTTTTACCTCAAAATAAAGGGAATTTCTGCATTTATGCCACAAAATATTAGGAATTTCTGCCTTTTTGCCCCAAAATAAGAAAATTTCTGCTTTTTTTTCCTTAAATAAGTGAAATTTCTGCAATTTTGCCCCAAAATAAGTGAAATGTCTGCAATTTTGCCCCAAAATAAGGGAAATTTCTGGAATTTTGCCCCAAAATAAGAGGAATTTCTGAGTTTTGCACCAAAATAAGGAGAATTTCTGTCTTTTTGCCCCAACATATAGGCAATTTCTGACTTTTGGCCCCACAATTAGGGGAATTTCTTCAATTTTGTTCCAAAATACGGGGAATTTCTGCCTTTTGCCCGAAAATAAGAAGAATGCATACCTTTTTGACATAAAAAAGGGAAATTTCTTAATTTTTGCTCTAAAAAGGGGAATTTCTGCTTTTTTGCCTCTAAATAAGTGGAATTTCTGTTTTTTTCCCCCAAAACAAATGGAATTTCTGTCTTTTTGCCCCAAAATAAGGAAAAATTCTGACTTATTACCCTGAAGTAAGTGAAATTTCTGCAATTTTGCCCCAAAATAAGGGAAATTTCTGCCTTTTTGCCCCCAAATAAGGGGAATTTCAGCATTTTTACCTCGAAATAAGGAGAATTTCTGCATTTTTGCCACAATATATTAGGAATTTCTGCCTCGTTGCCCCAAAATAAAGAAAATTTCTGCCTTTTTTCCCTAAAATATGTGAAATTTCTGCAATTTTGCCCCAAAATAAGTGAAATGTCTGCAATTTTGACCCAAAATAAGGGAAATTTCTGGAATTTTGCCCCAAAATATGTGGAATTTCTGAGTTTTGCCCCAAAATAAGGAGAATTTCTGTTTTTTTGCCCCAACATATAGGCAATTTCTGCCTTTTTGCCCCACAATTAGAGGAATTTCTCCAATTTTGCTTCAAAATACGGGGAATTTCTGCCTTTTTGCTTGAAAATAAGAAGAATGCATACCTTTTTGCCATAAAAAAAGAAAATTTCTTCATTTTTGCTCCAAAATAAGGGGAATTTCTGCTTTTTTGCCTCTAAATAACTGGAATTTCTTTCTTTTTCCCTCAAAACAAAGGGAATTTCTGTCTTTTTTGCCCCAAAATATAGAAAAATTCTGACTTATTACCCTGAAGTAAGTGATATTTCTGCAATTTTGCCCCAAAATAAGGGAAATTTCTGCCTTTTGCCCCCAAATAAGGGGAATTTCAGCCTTTTTAACCTAAAAATAAGGGGAATATCTGCATTTTTACCACAAAATATTAGGAATTTCTGCATTTTTGCCCCAAAATAAGGAAAATTTCTGCCTTTTTTCCCTGCCATAAGTGAAATTTCTGCCTTTTTGCCCCAAAATAAGGGAAATTTCTGAAATTTTGCCCCAAAATATGTGTAATTTCTGAGTTTTGCTCCAAAATAAGGAGAATTTCTGTCTTTTTGCCCTAACTAAAGGGAATTTCTGCCTTTTTGCCTCACAATTAGGGGAATTTCTGCAATTTTGCTCCAAAATACGGGGAATTTCTGCCTTTTTGCCCGAAAATAAGAAGAATGCATACCTTTTTGCCATAAAAAAGTTAAATTTCTTCATTTTTGCTTCAAAATAAGGGGAATTTCTGCTTTTTTGCCTCTAAATAAGTGGAATTTCTGTCTTTTCCCCCAAAACAAAGAAAAGTCCTGTCTTTTTTGCCCCAAAATAAGGAAAATTTCTGACTTATTACCCTGATATATGTGAAATTTCTGTAATTTTGCCCCAAAATGAGGGAAATTTCTGAAATTTTGCCCCAAAATAAGTGGAATTTCTTAGTTTTGCCCCAAAATAAGGAGAATTTCTGTCTTTTTGCCCCAACATATAGGCAATTTCTGCCTTTTTGCCTCACAATTAGGGGAATTTTTGCAATTTTGCTCCAAAATATGGAGAATTTCTGCCTTTTTGCCCAAAAATAAGAAGAATGCATACCTTTTTGCCATAAAAAAGGGAAATTTCTTCATTTTTGCTCCAAAATAAGGGGAATTTCTGCTTTTTTGCCTATAAATAAGTGGAATTTCTGTCTTTTTTCCCCAAAACAAAGGGAATTACTGTTTTTTTGCCGCAAAATAAGGAAAAATTCTGACTTATTTCCCTGAAGTAAGTAAAATTTCTGCAATTTTTCCCCAAAGTAAAAGAAATTTCTGACTTTTTGCCCCCAAATAAGGGGAATTTCAGCCTTTTTACCTAAAATAAGAGGAATTTCTGAATTTTTGCCACAAAATATTAGGAATTTCTGCATTTTTGCCCCAAAATAAAGAAAATTTCTGCCTTTTTTCTCTGAAATAAGTGAAATTTCTGAAATTTTGCCCCAAAATAAGTTAAAGTTCTGCAATTTTAGCCCAAAATAAGTGAAATTTCTGCAATTTTGCCTCAAAATAAGGGAAATTTCTGGAATTTTGCCCCAAAATAAGTGGAATTTCTGAGTTTTGCCCCAAAATAAGGAGAATTTCTGTCTTTTTGCCCCAACATATAGAGAATTTCTGCCTTTTTGTCCAACAATTAGGGGAATTTCTGCATTTTTGCAACAAAATATTAGGAATTTCTGCCTTTTTGCCTCTAAATAAGTGGAATTTTTGTCTTTTTACCCCAAAACAAAGGGAATTTCTGTCTTTTTTGCCCCAAAATAAGGAAAAATTCTGACTTATTAACCTGAAGTAAGTAAAATTTCTGCAATTTTGCACCAAAATAAGGTAAATTTCTGGAATTTTGCCCCAAAATAAGTGGAATTTTTGTGTTTTTCCCCAAAATAAAGAGAATTTCTGTATTTTTGCCCAAACATATAGAAAATTTCTGTTTTTTTGCCACACAATTAGGGAAATTTCTGTAATTTTGCTCCAAAATACGGGTAATTTCTGCCTTTTTGCCCCAAAATAAGAAGAATGAATACCTTTTTGCCAAAAAATGGGAAATTTCTTCATTTTTGCTCCAAAATAAAAGGAATTTCTGCTTTTTTGCCTCTAAATAAGTGGAATTTCTGTCTATTTCCCCCAAAATAAAGAGAATATCTGTCTTTTTTGGCGCAAAATAAGGAAAAATTCTGACTTATTACCCTGAAGTAAGTGATATTTCTGCAATTTTGCCCCAAAATAAGGGAAATTTCTGCCTTTTGCCCCCAAATAAGGGGAATTTCAGCCTTTTTAACTCGAAATAAGGGGAATTTCTGCATTTTTGCCACAAAATATTAGGAATTTCTGCCTTTTTGCCCCAAAATAAGGAAAATTTCTGCATTTTTCCATGAAATAAGTGAAATTTCTGCAATTTTGTTACAAAATATGTAAAATTTCTGCATATTTGCCCCAAAATAAGTGAAATTTCTGCAATTTTGCCCCCAAAAAAGGAAAATTTCTGTAATTTTGCCCCAAAATAAGTGGAATTTCTGAGTTTTGCCCCAAAATAAAGAGAATTTCGGTCTTTTGGCCCCAACATATAGAGATTTTCTGCATTTTTGCCCCACAATTAGGGGAATTTCTGCAATTTTGCTCAAAAACACGGGGAATTTCTGCTTTTTTGCCCGATAATAAGAAGAATGCATACCTTTTTGCCATAAAAAAGGAAAATTTCTTCATTTTTGCTCCAAAATAAGGGGAATTTCTGCTTTTTTGCCTCTGAATAAGTGGAATTTCTGTCTTTTTCCCCCAAGGCAAAGGGAATTCCTGTCTTTTTTGTCCCAAAATAAAGGAAATTTCTGACTTATAACCCTTAAATAAGTGAAATTAATGCAATTTTGCCCCAAAAATAAAGGAAATTTTTGCCTTATTGCCCCAAATAAGGGGAATTTCAGCCTTTTTACCTCAAAATAAAGGGAATTTCTGCATTTATGCCACAAAATATTAGGAATTTCTGCTTTTGTGCCCCAAAATAAGAAAATTTCTGCTTTTTTTTTCTTTAAATAAGTGAAATTTCTGCAATTTTGCCCCAAAATAAGTGAAATGTCTGCAATTTTGCCCCAAAATAAGGGAAATTTCTGGAATTTTGCCCCAAAATAAGTGGAATTTCTGAGTTTTGCCCCAAAATAAGGAGAATTTCTGTCTTTTTGCCCCAACATATAGGCAATTTCTGCCTTTTTGCCCCACAATTAGGGGAATTTCTTCAATTTTGCTCCAAAATACGGGGAATTTCTGCCTTTTGCCCGAAAATAAGAAGAATGCATACCTTTTTGAAATAAAAAAGGGAAATTTCTTAATTTTTGCTCCAAAAAGGGGAATTTCTGCTTTTTTGCCACTAAATAAGTGGAATTTCTGTTTTTTCCCCCAAAACAAAGGGAATTTCTGTCTTTTTGCCCCAAAATAAGGAAAAATTCTGACTTATTACCCAGAAGTAAGTGAAATTTCTGCAATTTTGCCCCAAAATAAGGGAAATTTCTGCCTTTTTGCCCCCAAATAAGGGGAATTTCAGCCTTTTTACCTCGAAATAAAGGGAATTTCTGCATTTTTGCCACAATATATTAGGAATTTCTGCCTCTTTGCCCCAAAATAAAGAAAATTTCTGCCTTTTTTTCCCTAAAATATGTGAAATTTCTGCAATTTTGCCACAAAATAAGTAAAATTTCTTCATATTTGCCCCAAAATAAGTGAAATTTCTGCAATTTTGCCCCAAAATAAGGAAAATTTCTGGAATTTTGCCCCAAAATAAGTGGAATTTCTTAGTTTTGCCCCAAAATAAGAAAAATTTCTGTTTTTTTGCCCCAACATATAGAGATTTTCTGCATTTTTGCCCCACAATTAGGGGAATTTCTGCAATTTTGCTCCAAAATATGGGGAATTTCTGCCTTTTTCCCCGAAAATAAGAAGAATGCATAACTTTTTGCCATAAAAAATGTAAATTTCTTCATTTTTGCTCCAAAATAAGGGGAATTTCTGCTTTTTGGCCTTTAAATAAGTGGAATTTCTGTCTTTTTCCCCCAAGACAAAGGGAATTTCTGTCTTTTTTGCCCCAAAATAAAGAAAAATTCTGACTTATTACCCTGAAGTAAGTGAAATTTCTGCAATTTTTCCCCAAAATTAGGGAAATTTCTGCCTTTTTGCCTCCAAATAAGGGGAATTTCAGCCTTTTTACCTCAAAACAAGGAGAATTTCTGCATTTTTGTCACAAAATATTAGGAATTTCTGCCTTTTTGCCCCAAAATAAGGAAAATTTCTGTCTTTTTTCTCTGAAATAAGTGAAATTGCTGCAATTTTGCCCCAAAATAAGTTAAATTTCTGCAATTTTGCCCAAAAATAAGTGAAATTTCTGCAATTTTGCCCCAAATTAAGGGAAATTTCTGGAATTTTGCTCCAAAATAAGTGGAATTTCTGAGTTTTGACACAAAATAAGGAGAATTTCTGTCTTTTTGCCCCAATATATAGAGAATTTCTGCATTTTTGTCCCACAATTAAGGGAATTTCTGCAATTTTGCTCCAAAATACAGGGAATTTCTGCCTTTTTGCCCGAAAATAAGAAGAATGCATAACTTTTTGCCATAAAAAAGGGAAATTTCTTAATTTTTGCTCCAAAATAAGGGGAATTTCTGCTTTTTTGCCTCTAAATAAGTGGAATTTCTGTCTTTTTCCCCAAAAACAAAGGGAATTCCTGTTTTTTTTGCCCCAAAATAAGGAAAATTTCTGACTTATTACCCTGAAATAAGTGAAATTTCTGCAATTTTGCCCCAAAATAAAGGAAATTTTTGCCTTTTGCCCTCAAATAAAGGGAATTTCAGCCTTTTTACCTCAAAATAAGGGGAATTTCTGCATTTTTGCCACAAAATATTAGGTATTTCTGCCTTTTTGCCCCAAAATAAGAAAATTTCTGCTTTTTTACTCTGAAATAAGTGAAATTTTGCAATTTTGCCCCAAAATAAGTGAAATTTCTGCAATTTTGCCCCAAATTAAGGGAAATTTCTGGAATTTTGCCCCAAAATAAGTGGAATTTCTGAGTTTTGCCCCAAAATAAGGAGAATTTCTGTTTTTTTGCCCCAACATATAGGCAATTTCTGCCTTTTTGCCCCACAATTAGGGTAATTTCTGCAATTTTGCTCCAAAATCCGTGGAATATCTCCCTTTTTGCACGAAAATAAGAAGAATGCATAACTTTTTGCCATAAAAAAGGGAAATTTCTTCATTTTTGCTCCAAATTAAGGGGAATTTCTGCTTTTTTGCCTCTAAATAAGTGGAATTTTTGTCTTTTTCCCCCAAAACAAAGGGAATTTCTGTCTTTTTTGCCCCAAAATAAGGAAAAATTCTGACTTATTAACCTGAAGTAAGTAAAATTTCTGCAATTTTGCACAAAAATAAGGGAAATTTCTGGAATTTTGCCCCAAAATAAGTGGAATTTTTGTGTTTTTCCCCAAAATAAAGAGAATTTCTGTATTTTTGCCCAAACATATAGAGAATTTCTGTTTTTTTTGCCACACAATTAGGGAAATTTTTTTAATTTTGCTCCAAAATACGGGTAATTTCTGCCTTTTTGCCCGAAAAAAAGAAGAATGAATACCTTTTTGCCAAAAAATGGGAAATTTCTTCATTTTTGCTCCAAAATCAAAGGAATTTCTGCTTTTTTGCCTCTAAATAAGTGGAATTTCTGTCTATTTCCCCCAAAATAAAGAGAATTTCTGTCTTTTTTGCCCAAAATAAGGAAATATTCTGACTTATTACCCTGAAGTAAGTTAAATTTCTGCAATTTTGCCCCAAAATAAGGGAAATTTCTGCCTTTTTGCCCCCAAATAAGGGGAATTTCAGCATTTTTACCTCAAAATAAGGGGAATTTCTGCATTTTTGCCCCCAAATAAGGGGAATTTCAGCCTTTTTACCTCAAAATAAGGGGAATTTCTGCATTTTTGTCACAAAATATTAGGAATTTCTGCCTTTTTGCCCCAAAATAAGAAAATTTCTGCTTTTTTTTCCTGAAACAATTGAAATTTCTGCAATTTTGCCCCAAAATAAGTGAAATTTCTGCAATTTTGTCCTAAAATAAGGGAAATTTCTGGAATTTTGCTTCAAAATAAGAGGAATTTCTGAGTTTTCCTTCAAAATAAGGAGAATTTCTGTCTTTTTGCCCCAACTTATAGGAAATTTTTGCCTTTTTAGCCCAAAATTAGGGGAATTTCAGCAATTTTGCTCCAAAAGACGGGGAATTTCTGCCTTTTTGCCCGAAAATAAGAAGAATGCATACCTTTTTGCCATCAAAAATGTAATTTCTTCTATTTTGCTTCAAAATAAAGGGAATTTCTATTTTTTTGCCTCTAAATAAGTGGAATTTCTGTTTTTTCCCTCAAAACAAAGGGAATTTCTGTCTTTTTTGCCCTAAAATAAGGAAAAATTCTGACTTCTTACTCTGCAGTAAGTGAAATTTCTTCAATTTTGCCCCAAAATAAGGGAAATTTCTGCCTTTTTGCCCCCAAATAAGGGGAAATTCAGTCTTTTTACCTCAAAATAAGGGGAATTTCTGCATTTTTACCACAAAATATTAGGAATTTCTGCCTTTTTGCACAAAATAAGGAAAATTTCTGCCTTTTTTCCCTGAAATAAGTGAAATTTCTGCCTTTTTGCCCCAAAATAAGTGAAATTTCTGCAATTTTGCCCCAAAATAAGGGAAATTTCTGCAATTTTGCCACAAAATAAGTGGAATTTCTGAGTTTTGCCCCCAAAAAAAGAGAATTTTGTCATTTTGCCCCAACATATAGAGATTTTCTGCATTTTTGCACCACAATTAGGGGAATTTCTGCAATTTTGCTCCAAAATACCGAGAATTTCTGCCTTTTTGCCCAAAAATAAGAAGAATGCATACCTTTTTGCCATAAAAAAGGGAAATTTCTTCATTTTTGCTCCAAAATAAGGGGAATTTCTGCTTTTTTGCCTCTAAATAAGTGGAATTTTTGTCTTTTTCTCCCAAAACAAAGGGAATTTCTGTCTTCTTTGCCCCAAAATAAGGAAAAATTCTGACTTATTACCCTGAAGTAAGTGAAATTCCTGCACTTTTGCTCCAAAATTAGGGAAATTTCTGCCTTTTTGCCCCAAAATAATGAGAATTTCAGCCTTTTTACCTCAAAATAAGGGGAATTTCTGCATTTTTGCCACAAAATATTAGGAATATCTGCTTTTTGCCCCAAAATAAAGAAAATTTCTGCCTTTTTTCTCTGAAATAAGTGAAATTTCTGCAATTTTGCCCCAAAAAATGTGAAATTTCTGCAATTTTGCCCCCAAATAAGTGAAATTTCTGCAATTTTGCCCCAAAATAAGGTAATTTCTGGAATTTTGCCCCAAAATAAGGAGAATTTCTGTCTTTTTGCCCCAACATATAGGCAATTTCTGCCTCTTTGCCCAACATTTAGGGGAATTTCTTCAATTTTGCTCCAAAATACGGGGGATATCTGCCTTTTTGCCTGAAAATAAGAAGAATGCATAACTTTTTGCCATAAAAAAGGGAAATTTCTTCATTTTTGCTCCATAATAAGGGGAATTTCTGCATTTTTGCCTCTAAATAAGTGGAATTTCTGTCTTTTTCCCCCAAAACAAAGGGAATTTTTGTATTTTTGCACCAAAATAAAGAAAAATTCTGACTTATTACCCTGAAGTAAGTGAAATTTCTGCAATTTTGCCCCAAAATAAGGGAAATTTCTGGAATTTTGCTCCAAAATAAGTGGAATTTCTGAGATTTGCCGCAAATAAGGAGAATTTCTGTCTTTTTAGCCCAACATATAGGCAATTTCTGCCTTTTTGCCCCACAATTAGAGGAATTTCTGCAATTTTGCTCCAAAATATGGAGAATTTCTGCCTTTTTGCACGAAAATAAGAAGAATGCATACTTTTTTGCCATAAAAAAGGGAAATTTCTTCATTTTTGCTCCAAAATAAGGGGAATTTCTGCTTTTTTGCCTCTAAATAAGTGGAATTTCTGTCTTTTTTCCCCAAAACAAAGGGAATTTCTGTCTTTTTTGCCCCAAAATAAGAAAAAATTCTGACTTATTACCCTGAAGTAAGTGATATTTCTGCAATCTTGCCCCAAAATTAGGGAAATTAGTGCCTTTTTGCCCCCATATAAGGAGAATTTTAGCCTTTTTACCTCAAAATAAGGGGAATTTCTGCATTTTTGTCACAAAATATTAGGAATTTCTGTCTTTTTGCCCCAAAATAAGGAAAATTTCTATCTTTTTTCTCTGAAATAAGTGAAATTTCTGCAATTTTGCCCCAAAATAAGTGAAATTTCTGAGTTTGGCCCAAAATAAGGAGAATTTCTGTTTTTTGCCCCAGCATATAGAGAATTTCTGCCTTTTTGCCCCACAGTTACGGGAATTTTTGCAATTTTGCTCCAAAATACGGGGAATTTCTGCCTTTTTGCCTGAAAATAAGAAGAATGCATACCTTTTTGCCATAAAAAGGAAATTTCTTTTTTTTGCTCCAAAATAAAAGGAATTTCGGCTTTTTTGCCTCTAAATAAGTGGAATTTTTGTCTTTTTCCCCCAAAACAAAGGGAATTTTTGTATTTTTGCACCAAAATAAGGAAAAATTCTGACTTATTACCCTGAAGTAAGTGAAATTTCTGCAATTTTGCCAAAAATAAGGGAAATTTCTGCCTTTTTGCCTCCATATAAGGGGAATTTCAGCCTTTTTACCTCAAAATATGGTGAATTTCTGCATTTTTGCCCCCAAATAAGGGGAATTTCAGCCTTTATTTCTCAAAATAAGGGGAATTTCTGCATTATTGCCACAAAACATTAGGAATTTCTGCCTTTTTGCCCCAAAATATAAAAATTTCTCATTTTTTTCCCTGAAAAAAGTGAAATTTCTGCAATTTTGCCCCAAAATATGTTAAATTTCTGCAATTTTGTACCAAAATAAGGGAAATTTCTGGAATTTTGCCCCCAAATAAGTGGAATTTCTGAGTATTTCCCCAAAATAAGAAGAATTTCTGTCTTTTTGCCCCAACATATAGAGAATTTCTGCCTTTTTGCCCCACAATTAGGGGAATTTCTGCAATTTTGCTCCAAAATACGGGGAATTTCTGCCTTTTTGTGTGAAAATAAGAAGAATGCATACATTTTTGCCATAAAAAAGAAATTTCTTCATTTTTGCTCTAAAATAAGGGGAATTTCTGCTTTTTTGCCTCTAAATAAGTGGAATTTCTGTGTTTATCCCCCAAAACAAAGGGAATTCCTGTCTTTTTTACCCCAAAATAAAGAAAATATCTGACTTATTACCCTTAAATAAGTGAAATTTCTGCAATTTTGCCCGAAAATAAAGGAAATTTTTGCCTTATTGCCCCCAAATAAGGGGAATTTCAGCCTTTTTACCTTAAAATAAGGGGAATTTCTGCATTTTTGCCACAAAATATTAGGAATTTCTGCCTTTTTGCCCCAAAATAAGAAAATTTCTGTTTTTGTCCCTGAAATAAGTGAAATTTCTGCAATTTTGCCCCAAAATAAGTGAAATGTCTGCAATTTTGCCCCAAAATAAGGGAAATTTCTGGAATTTTGCCCCAAAATAAGTGGAATTTCTGAGTTTTGCCCCAAAGTAAGGAGAATTTCTGTTTTTTTGCCCCAACATATAGGCAATTTCTGCCTTTTTGCCCCACAATTAGGGGAATTTCTGCAATTTTGCTCCAAAATACGGGGAATTTCTGCCTTTTTGCTTGAAAATAAGAAGAATGCATACCTTTTTGCCATAAAAAAAGAAAATTTCTTCATTTTTGCTCCAAAAAGGGGAATTTCTGCTTTTTTGCCTCTAAATAAGTGGAATTTCTTTCTTTTTTCCTCAAAACAAAGGGAATTTCTGTCTTTTTTGCCCCAAAATAAGGAAAAATTCTGACTTATTACCCTGAAGTAAGTGATATTTCTGCAATTTTGCCCCAAAATAAGGGAAATTTTTGACTTTTGCCCCCAAATAAGGGGAATTTCAGCCTTTTTACCTCGAAATAAGGGGAATTTCTGCATTTTTGCCACAAAATATTAGGAATTTCTGCCATTTTGCCCTAAAATAAGGAAAATTTCTGCCTTTTTTCCCTGAAATAAGTGAAATTTCTGCAATTTTGTTACAAAATATGTAAAATTTCTGCATATTTGCCCCAAAATAAGTGAAATTTCTGCAATTTTGCCACAAAATAAGGAAAATTTCTGGAATTTTGCCCCAAAATAAGTGGAATTTCTGAGTTTTGCCCCAAAATAAAGAGAATTTCTGTCTTTTTGCCCCAACATATAGAGATTTTCTGCATTTTTGCCCCACAATTAGGGGAATTTCTGCAATTATGCTCCAAAATACGGGGAATTTCTGCCTTTTTGCCCGAAAATAAGAAGAATGCATAACTTTTTGCCATAAAAAAGGGAAATTTCTTCATTTTTGCTCCAAAATAAGGGGAGTTTCTGCTTTTTGGCCTTTAAATAAGTGGAATTTCTGTCTTTTTCCCCCAAGACAAAGGGAATTTCTGTCTTTTTTGCCCCAAAATAAGGAAAAATTCTGACTTATTACCCTGAAGTAAGTGAAATTTCTGCAATTTTGCCCCAAAATAGGGAAATTTCTGCCTTTTTGCCTCCAAATAAGGGGAATTTCAGCCTTTTTACCTCAAAACAAGGAGAATTTCTGCATTTTTGTCACAAAATATTAGGAATTTCTGCCTTTTTGCCCCAAAATAAGGAAAATTTCTGTCTTTTTTCTCTGAAATAAGTGAAATTTCTGCAATTTTGCCCCAAAATAAGTGAAATTTCTGCAATTTTGCCCAAAAATAAGTGAAATTTCTGCAATTTTGCCCCAAATTAAGGGAAATTTCTGGAATTTTGCTCCAAAATAAGTGGAATTTCTGAGTTTTGACACAAAATAAGGAGAATTTCTGTCTTTTTGCCCCAATATATAGAGAATTTCTGCATTTTTGTCCCACAATTAAGGGAATTTCTGCAATTTTGCTCCAAAATACAGGGAATTTCTGCCTTTATGCCCGAAAATAAGAAGAATGCATAACTTTTTGCCATAAAAAAGGGAAATTTCTTAATTTTTGCTCCAAAATAAGGGGAATTTCTGCTTTTTTGCCTCTAAATAAGTGGAATTTCTGTCTTTTTCCCCCAAAACAAAGGAAATTCCTGTTTTTTTTGCCCCAAAATAAGGAAAATTTCTGACTTATTACCCTGAAATAAATGAAATTTCTGCAATTTTGCCCCAAAATAAAGGAAATTTTTGCCTTTTGCCCTCAAATAAAGGGAATTTCAGCCTTTTTACCTCAAAATAAGGGGAATTTCTGCATTTTTGCCACAAAATATTAGGTATTTGTGCCTTTTTGCCCCAAAATAAGAAAATTTCTGCTTTTTTTCTCTGAAATAAGTGAAATTTTGCAATTTTGCCCCAAAATAAGTGAAATTTCTGCAATTTTGCCCCAAATTAAGGGAAATTTCTGGAATTTTGCCCCAAAATAAGTGGAATTTCTGAGTTTTGCCCCAAAATAAGGAGAATTTCTGTTTTTTTGCCCCAACATATAGGCAATTTCTGCCTTTTTGCCCCACAATTAGGGTAATTTCTGCAATTTTGCTCCAAAATCCGTGGAATATCTCTTTTTTTGCACGAAAATAAGAAGAATGCATACCTTTTTGCCATAAAAAAGGGCAATTTCTTCATTTTTGCTCCAAATTAAGGGGAATTTCTGCTTTTTTGCCTCTAAATAAGTGGAATTTTTGTATTTTTCCCCCAAAACAAAGGGAATTTCTGTCTTTTTTGCCCCAAAATAAGGAAAAATTCTGACTTATTAACCTGAAGTAAGTAAAATTTCTGCAATTTTGCACCAAATAAGGGAAATTTCTGGAATTTTGCCCCAAAATAAGTGGAATTTTTGTGTTTTTCCCCAAAATAAAGAGAATTTCTGTATTTTTGCCCAAACATATAGAGAATTTCTGTTTTTTTGCCACACAATTAGGGAAATTTCTTTAATTTTGCTCCAAAATACGGGTAATTTCTGCCTTTTTGCCCGAAAAAAAGAAGAATGAATACCTTTTTGCCAAAAAATGGGAAATTTCTTCATTTTTGCTCCAAAATCAAAGGAATTTCTGCTTTTTTGCCTCTAAATAAGTGGAATTTCTGTCTATTTCCCCCAAAATAAAGAGAATTTCTGTCTTTTTTGCCCAAAATAAGGAAAAATTCTGACTTATTACCCTGAAGTAAGTTAAATTTCTGCAATTTTGCCCCAAAATAAGGGAAATTTCTGCCTTTTTGCCCCCAAATAAGGGGAATTTCAGCATTTTTACCTCAAAATAAGGGGAATTTCTGCATTTTTGCCCCCAAATAAGGGGAATTTCAGCCTTTTTACCTCAAAATAAGGGGAATTTCTGCATTTTTGTCACAAAATATTAGGAATTTCTGCCTTTTTGCCCCAAAATAAGAAAATTTCTGCTTTTTTTTCCTGAAACAATTGAAATTTCTGCAATTTTGCCCCAAAATAAGTGAAATTTCTGCAATTTTGTCCTAAAATAAGGGAAATTTCTGGAATTTTGCTTCAAAATAAGAGGAATTTCTGAGTTTTCCTCCAAAATAAGGAGAATTTCTGTCTTTTTGCCCCAACTTATAGGAAATTTTTGCCTTTTTAGCCCAAAATTAGGGGAATTTCGGCAATTTTTCTCCAAAAGACGGGGAATTTCTGCCTTTTTGCCCGAAAATAAGAAGAATGCATACCTTTTTGCCATCAAAAATGTAATTTCTTCTATTTTGCTTCAAAATAAAGGGAATTTCTATTTTTTTGCCTCTAAATAAGTGGAATTTTTGTTTTTTCCCTCAAAACAATGGGAATTTCTGTCTTTTTTGCCCTAAAATAAGGAAAAATTCTGACTTCTTACTCTGCAGTAAGTGAAATTTCTTCAATTTTGCCCCAAAATAAGGGAAATTTCTGCCTTTTTGCCCCCAAATAAGGGGAAATTCAGTCTTTTTACCTCAAAATAAGGGGAATTTCTGCATTTTTACCACAAAATATTAGGAATTTCTGCCTTTTTGCACAAAATAAGGAAAATTTCTGCCTTTTTTCCCTGAAATAAGTGAAATTTCTGCCTTTTTGCCCCAAAATAAGTGAAATTTCTGCAATTTTGCCCCAAAATAAGGGAAATTTCTGCAATTTTGCCACAAAATAAGTGGAATTTCTGAGTTTTGCCCCCAAAAAAAGAGAATTTTGTCATTTTGCCCCAACATATAGAGATTTTCTGCATTTTTGCACCACAATTAGGGGAATTTCTGCAATTTTGCTCCAAAATACCGAGAATTTCTGCCTTTTTGCTCGAAAATAAGAAGAATGCATACCTTTTTGCCATAAAAAAGGGAAATTTCTTCATTTTTGCTCCAAAATAAGGGGAATTTCTGCTTTTTTGCCTCTAAATAAGTGGAATTTTTGTCTTTTTCTCCCAAAACAAAGGGAATTTCTGTCTTCTTTGCCCCAAAATAAGGAAAAATTCTGACTTATTACCCTGAAGTAAGTGAAATTCCTGCACTTTTGCTCCAAAATTAGGGAAATTTCTGCCTTTTTGCCCCAAAATAATGAGAATTTCAGCCTTTTTACCTCAAAATAAGGGGAATTTCTGCATTTTTGCCACAAAATATTAGGAATATCTGCTTTTTGCCCCAAAATAAAGAAAATTTCTGCCTTTTTTCTCTGAAATAAGTGAAATTTCTGCAATTTTGCCCCAAAAAATGTGAAATTTCTGCAATTTTGCCCCAAAATAAGTGAAATTTCTGCAATTTTGCCCCAAAATAAGGTAATTTCTGGAATTTTGCCCCAAAATAAGGAGAATTTCTGTCTTTTTGCCCCAACATATAGGCAATTTCTGCCTCTTTGCCCAACATTTAGGGGAATTTCTTCAATTTTGCTCCAAAATACGGGGGATATCTGCCTTTTTGCCTGAAAATAAGAAGAATGCATAACTTTTTGCCATAAAAAAGGGAAATTTCTTCATTTTTGCTCCATAATAAGGGGAATTTCTGCATTTTTGCCTCTAAATAAGTGGAATTTCTGTCTTTTTCCCCCAAAACAAAGGGAATTTTTGTATTTTTGCACCAAAATAAAGAAAAATTCTGAATTATTACCCTGAAGTAAGTGAAATTTCTGCAATTTTGCCCCAAAATAAGGGAAATTTCTGGAATTTTGCTCCAAAATAAGTGGAATTTCTGAGATTTGCCGCAAATAAGGAGAATTTCTGTCTTTTTAGCCCAACATATAGGCAATTTCTGCCTTTTTGCCCCACAATTAGAGGAATTTCTGCAATTTTGCTCCAAAATATGGAGAATTTCTGCCTTTTTGCACGAAAATAAGAAGAATGCATACTTTTTTGCCATAAAAAAGGGAAATTTCTTCATTTTTGCTCCAAAATAAGGGGAATTTCTGCTTTTTTGCCTCTAAATAAGTGGAATTTCTGTCTTTTTTCCCCAAAACAAAGGGAATTTCTGTCTTTTTTGCCCCAAAATAAGAAAAAATTCTGACTTATTACCCTGAAGTAAGTGATATTTCTGCAATCTTGCCCCAAAATTAGGGAAATTAGTGCCTTTTTGCCCCCATATAAGGAGAATTTTAGCCTTTTTACCTCAAAATAAGGGGAATTTCTGCATTTTTGTCACAAAATATTAGGAATTTCTGCCTTTTTGCCCCAAAATAAGGAAAATTTCTATCTTTTTTCTCTGAAATAAGTGAAATTTCTGCAATTTTGCCCCAAAATAAGTGAAATTTCTGAGTTTGGCCCAAAATAAGGAGAATTTCTGTTTTTTGCCCCAGCATATAGAGAATTTCTGCCTTTTTGCCCCACAGTTACGGGAATTTTTGCAATTTTGCTCCAAAATACGGGGAATTTCTGCCTTTTTGCCCGAAAATAAGAAGAATGCATAACTTTTTGCCATAAAAAAAAGAAATTTCTTCATTTTTGCTCCAAAATAAGGAGAATTTTTGCTTTTTTGCCTATAAATATGTGGAATTTCTGTCTTTTCCCCCCAAAACAAAGGGAATTTCTGTCTTTTTTGCCCCAAAATAAGGAAAATTTCTGACTTGTTACCCTGAAATAAGTGAAATTTCTGCAATTTTGCCCCAAAATAAAGGAAATTTTTGCCTTTTTGCCCCCAAATAAAGGGAATTTCAGCCTTTTTACCTCAAAATAAGAGGAATTTCTGCATTTTTGCCACAAAATATTAGGAATTTCTGCCTTTTTGCCCCAAAATAAGAAAATTTCTGCTTTTTGTCTCTGAAATAAGTGAAATTTTGCAATTTTGCCCTAAAATAAGTGAAATTTCTCCAATTTTGCCCCAAAATAAGGGAAATTTCTGAAATTTTTCCCCAAAATAAGTGGAATTTCTGAGTTTTGCCCCAAAATAAGGAGAATTTCTGTCTTTTTGCCCCAATATATAGGCAATTTCTGCCTTTTTGCCTCACAATTAAGGGAATTTCTGCAATTTTGCTCCAAAATACGGAGAATTTCTGCCTTTTTGCCCAAAAATAAGAAGAATGCATACCTTTTTGCCATAAAAAAGGGAAATTTCTTCATTTTTGCTCCAAAATAAGGAGAATTTTTGCTTTTTTGCCTATAAATATGTGGAATTTCTGTCTTTTTTCCCCAAAACAAAGGGAATTTCTGTCTTTTTTGCCCCAAAATAAGGAAAAATTCTGTCTTATTACCCTGAACTAAGTAAAATTTCTGCAATTTTGCCCCAAAATAAGGGAAAATTCTGACTTTTTGCCCCCAAATAAGGGGAATTTCAGCCTTTTTACCTAAAATAAGAGGAATTTCTGCATTTTTGCCACAAAATATTAGGAATTTCTGCCTTTTTGCCCCAAAATAAGAAAATTTCTGCTTTTTTTCCCTGAAATAAGTGAAATTTCTGCTATTTTGCCCCAAAATAAGTGAAATTTCTGCAATTTTGCCCCACAATAAGTGGAATTTCTGAATTATTTCCCAAAATAAGAAGAATTTCTGTTTTTTCCCCAACATATAGGCAATTTCTGCCTTTCTGCCCCACAATTAGGGGAATTTCTGCAATTTTGCTCCAAAATACAGGGAATTTCTGCCTTTTTGCCCGAAAATAAGAAGAATGCATACCTTTTTGCCATAAAAATGGGAAATTTCTTCATTTTTGCTCCAAAATAAGAGGAATTTCTGCTTTTTTGCCTCTAAATAAGTGGAATTTCTGTCTTTTTCCCCCAAAACAAAGAGAATTTCTGTCTTTTTTGCCCCAAAATAAGGAAAAATTCTGACTTATTACCCTGAAGTAAGTGAAATTTCTGAAATTTTGCCAGAAAATAAGGGAACTTTCTGCCTTTTTGCCCCCAAATAAGGGGAATTTCAGCCTTTTTACCTCAAAATAAGGGGAATTTCTGCTTTTTGCCCCCAAATAAGGGGAATTTCAGCCTTTTTACCTCAAAATAAGGGGAATTTCTGCATTTTTGCCACAAAATATTAGAAATTTCTACATTTTTGCCCCAAAATAAGAAAAATTTCTGCTTTTTTCCCTGAAATAAATGAAATTTCTGCAATTTTGCCCCAAAATAAGTGAAATTTCTGCAATTTTGCCCCAAAATAAAAGAAATTTCTCGAATTTTGCCCCAAAATAAGTGGAATTTCTGAGTTTTGCCCCAAAATAAGGAGAATTTCTGTCTTTTGGCCCATACATATAGGCAATTTCTGCCTCTTTGCCCCACAATTAGGGGAATTTCTGCAATTTTGCTCCAAAATACGGGGAATTTCTGCCTTTTTGCCCGAAAATAAAAAGAATGCATAACTTTTGCCATAAAAAAGGGAAATTTCTTCATTTTTGCTCCAAATAAGGTGAATTTCTGCTTTTTTGCCTCTAAGTGGAATTTCTGTCTTTTTCCCCCAAAACAAATGGAATTTTTGTATTTTTGCACCAAAAAAGGAAAAATTCTGACTTATTACCCTGAAGTAAGTGAAATTTCTGCAATTTTGCTTCAAAATAAGGGAAATTTCTGCACTTTTGCCCCCAAATAAGGGGAATTTCAGCATTTTTACCTCGAAATAAGGGGAATTTCTGCATTTTTGCCACAAAATATTAGGATTTTCTACCTTTTTGCCCCAAAATAAAGAAAATTTCTGCCTTTTTTCCCTAAAATATGTGAAATTTTAATTTTGCCACAAAATAAGTAAAATTTGTTCATATTTGCCCCAAAATAAGTGAAATTTGTGCACTTTTGCCCCAAAATAAGGAAAATTTCTGGAATTTTGCCCCAAAATAAGTGGAATTTCTTAGTTTTGCCCCAAAATAAAGAGAATTTCTGTCTTTTTGCCCAAACATATAGAGATTTTCTGCATTTATGCCCCACAATTAGCGGAATTTCTGCAATTATGCTCCAAAATACGGGGAATTTCTGCCTTTTTGCCCGAAAATAAGAAGAATGCATAACTTTTTGCCATAAAAAGGGAAATTTCTTCATTTCTGCTCCAAAATAAGGGGAATTTCTGCTTTTTGGCCTTTAAATAAGTGGAATTTCTGTCTTTTTCCCCCAAGACAAAGGGAATTTCTGTCTTTTTTGCCCCAAAATAAGGAAAAATTCTGACTTATTACCCTGAAGTAAGTGAAATTTCTGCAATTTTGCCCCAAAATTAGGGAAATTTCTGCCTTTTTGCCTCCAAATAAGGGGAATTTCAGCCTTTTTACATCAAAATAAGGAGAATTTCTGCATTTTTGTCACAAAATATTAGGAATTTCTGCCTTTTGCCCCAAAATAAAAAAAATTTCTGTCTTTTTTCCCTGAAATAAGTGAAATTTCTGCAATTTTGCCACAAAATAAGTGAAATTTCTGCAATTTTGCTCAAAAATAAGTGAAATTTCTACAATTTTGCCCCAAATTATGGGAAATTTCTGGAATTTTGCCCAAAAATAAGTGGAATTTCTGAGTTTTGACACAAAATAAGGAGAATTTCTGTCTTTTTGCCCCAATATATAAAGAATTTCTGCATTTTTGTCCCACAATTAAAGGAATTTCTGCAATTTTGCTCCAAAATAAGAAAATTTCTGCTTTTTTTCTCTGAAATAAGTGAAATTTTGCAATTTTGCCCCAAAATAAGTGAAATTTCTGCAATTTTTCCCCAAAATAAGGGAAATTTCTGAAATTTTTCCCCAAAATAAGTGGAATTTCTGAGTTTTGCCCCAAAATAAGGAGAATTTCTGTCTTTTTGCCCCAACATATAGGCAATTTCTGCCTTTTTGCCTCACAATTAGGGGAATTTCTGCAATTTTGCTCCAAAATACGGAGAATTTCTGCCTTTTTGCCCAAAAATAAGAAGAATGCATACCTTTTTGCCATAAAAAAGGGAAATTTCTTCATTTTTGCTCCAAAATAAGAAGAATTTCTGCTTTTTTGCCTATAAATAAGTGGAATTTCTGTCTTTTTTCCCCAAAACAAAGGGAATTTCTGTCTTTTTTGCCCCAAAATAAGGAAAAATTCTGTCTTATTACCCTGAACTAAGTAAAATTTCTGCAATTTTGCCCCAAAATAAGGGAAAATTCTGACTTTTTGCCCCCAAATAAGGGGAATTTCAGCCTTTTTACCTAAAATAAGAGGAATTTCTGAATTTTTGCCACAAAATATTAGTAATTTCTGCATTTTTGCCCCAAAATAAGGAAAATTTCTGCCTTTTTTCTCTGAAATAAGTGAAATTTCTGAAATTTTGCCCCAAAATAAGTGAAAGTTCTGCAATTTTAGCCCAAAATAAGTTAAATTTCTACAATTTTGCCCCAAAATAAGGGAAATTTCTGGAATTTTGCCCCAAAATAAGTAGAATTTCTGAGTTTTGCCCCAAAATAAGGAGAATTTCTGTCTTTTTGCCCCAACATATAAAGAATTTCTGCCTTTTTGCCCCACAATTAGGGGAATTTCTGAAATTTTGCTCCAAAATACGGGGAATTTTTGCCTTTTTGCCCGAAAATAAGAAGAATGCATAACTTTTTGCCATAAAAAAGGGAAATTTCTTCATTTTTGCTCCAAAATAAGGGGAATGTCTCCTTTTTTACCTTTAAATAAATGAAATTTCTGTTTTTTTCCCCCAAAACATAGGGAATTCCTGTATTTTTTGCCCCAAAATAAGGAAAATTTCTGACTTATTACCCTGAAATAAGTGAAATTTCTGCAATTTTGCCCCAAAATAAAGGAAATTTTTGCTTTTTGCCCCAAAATAAGGGGAATTTCAGCCTTTTTACCTCAAAATAAGGGGAATTTCTGCATTTTTGCCACAAAATATTAGGAATTTCTGCCTTTTTGCCCCAAAATAAGAAAATTTCTGCTTTTTTTCCCTGAAATAAGTGAAATTTCTGCAATTTTGCCCCAAAATAAGTGAAATTTCTGCAATTTTGCCCCACAATAAGGGAAATTTCTGGAATTTTGCCCCAAAATAAGTGGAATTTCTGAGTTTTTCCCCAAAATAAGGAGAATTTCTGTTTTTTCCCCAACATATAGGCAATTTCTGCCTTTCTGCCCCACAATTAGGGGAATTTCTGCAATTTTGCTCCAAAATACAGGGAATTTCTGCCTTTTTGCCCAAAAATAAGAAGAATGCATACCTTTTTGCCATAAAAATGGGAAATTTCTTCATTTTTGCTCCAAAATAAGAGGAATTTCTGCTTTTTTGCCTCTAAATAAGTGGAATTTCTGTCTTTTTCCCCCAAAACAAAGAGAATTTCTGTCTTTTTTGCCCCAAAATAAGGAAAAATTCTGACTTATTACCCTGAAGTAAGTGAAATTTCTGAAATTTTGCCCCAAAATAAGGGAACTTTCTGCCTTTTTGCCCCCAAATAAGGGGAATATCAGCCTTTTTACCTCAAAATAAGGGGAATTTCTGCTTTTTGCCCCCAAATAAGGGGAATTTCAGCCTTTTTACCTCAAAATAAGGGGAATTTCTGCATTTTTGCCACAAAATATTAGAAATTTCTACATTTTTGCCCCAAAATAAGAAAAATTTCTGCTTTTTTTCCCTGAAATAAGTGAAATTTCTGCAATTTTGCCCCAAAATAAGTGAAATTTCTGCAATTTTGCCCCCAAAATAAGGGAAATTTCTCGAATTTTTCCCCAAAATAACTGGAATTTCTGAGTTTTGCCACAACATAAGGAGAATTTCTGTCTTTTTGCCCCAACATATAGGCAATTTCTGCCTCTTTGCCCCACAATTAGGGGAATTTCTGCAATTTTGCTCCAAAATACGGGGAATTTCTGCCTTTTTGCCCGAAAATAAAAAGAATGCATAACTTTTTGCCATAAAAAAGGGAAATTTCTTCATTTTTGCTCCAAATAAGGGGAATTTCTGCTTTTTTGCCTCTAAATAAGTGGAATTTCTTTCTTTTTCCCCCAAAACAAATGGAATTTTTGTATTTTTGCACCAAAAAAGGAAAAATTCTGACTTATTACCCTGAAGTAAGTGAAATTTCTGCAATTTTGCCCCAAAATAAGGGAAATTTCTGCCTTTTTGTCCCCAAATAAGGGGAATTTCAGCCTTTTTACCTCGAAATAAGGGGAATTTCTGCATTTTTGCCACAAAATATTAGGATTTCTGCATTTTTGCCCCAAAAGTAAAGAAAATTTCTGCCTTTTTTCCCTACAATATATGAAATTTCTTCAATTTTGCCACAAAATAAGTGGAATTTCTTAGTTTTGCCCCAAAATAAGGAGAATTTCTGGCTTTTTGCCCCAACATATAGAGATTTTCTGCATTTTTGCCCCACAATTAGGGGAATTTCTGCAATTATGCTCCAAAATACGGGGAATTTCTGCCTTTTTGCCCGAAAATAAGAAGAATGCATAACTTTTTGCCATAAAAAAGGGAAATTTCTTCATTTTTGCTCCAAAATAAGGGGAATTTCTGCTTTTTGGCCTTTAAATAAGTGGAATTTCTGTCTTTTATCCCCCAAGACAAAGGGAATTTCTGTCTTTTTTGCCCCAAAATAAGGAAAAATTCTGACTTATTACCCTGAAGTAAGTGAAATTTCTGCAATTTTGCCCCAAAATTAGGGAAATTTCTGCCTTTTTGCCTCCAAATAAGGGGACTTTCAGCATTTTTACCTCAAAATAAGGAGAATTTCTGCATTTTTGTCACAAAATATTAGGAATTTCTGCCTCTTTGCCCCAAAATAAGAAAAATTTCTGTCTTTTTTCTCTGAAATAAGTGAAATTTCTGCAATTTTGCCAGAAAATAAGTGAAATTTCTGAAATTTTGCCCAAAAATAAGTGAAATTTCTGCAATTTTGCCCCAAATTAAGGGAAATTTCTGGAATTTTGCCCCAAAATAAGTGGAATTTCTGTGTTTTGACACAAAATAAGGAGAATTTCTGTCTTTTTGCCCCAATATATAGTGAATTTCTGAATTTTTGTCCCACAATTAAAGGAATTTCTGCAATTTTGCTCCAAAATACGGGGAATTTCAGCCTTTTTGCCCGAAAATAAGAAGAATGCATAACTTTTTGCCATAAAAAAGGGAAACTTCTTCATTTTTGCTCCAAAATAAGGGGAATTTCTGCTTTTTTGCCTCTAAATAAGTGGAATTTCTGTCTTTTTCCCCCAAAACAAAGGGAATTTTTTTCTTTTTTGCCCCAAAATAAGGAAAATTTCTTACTTATTACCCTGAAATAAGTGAAATTTCTGCAATTTTGCCCCAAATTAAAGGAAATTTTTGCATTTTTGCCCCCAAATAAAGGGAATTTCAGCATTTTTACCTCAAAATAAGGGGAATTTCTGCATTTTTGCCACAAAATATTAGGAATTTCTGTCTTTTTGCCCCAAAATAACAAAATTTCTGCTTTTTTTCTCTGAAATAAGTGAAATTTTGCAATTTTGCCCCAAAATAAGTGAAATTTCTGCAATTTTGCCCCAAAATAAGGGAAATTTCTGAAATTTTTCCCCAAAATAATTGGAATTTCTGAGTTTTGCCCCAAAATAAGGAGAATTTCTGTCTTTTTGCCCCAACATATAGGCAATTTCTGCCTTTTTGCCTCACAATTAGGGGAATTTCTGCAATTTTGCTCCAAAATACGGAGAATTTCTGCCTTTTTGCCCAAAAATAAGAAGAATGCATATCTTTTTGCCATAAAAAAGGGAAATTTCTTCATTTTTGCTCCAAAATAAGGAGAATTTCTGCTTTTTTGCCTATAAATAAGTGGAATTTCTGTCTTTTTTCCCCAAAACAAAGGGAATTAATGTCTTTTTTGCCCCAAAATAAGGGAAAATTCTGACTTTTTGCCCCCAAATAAGGGGAATTTCAACCTTTTTACCTAAAATAAGAGGAATTTCTGAATTTTTGCCACAAAATATTAGTAATTTCTGCATTTTTGCCCCAAAATAAGGAAAATTTCTGCCTTTTTTCTCTGAAATAAGTGAAATTTCTGAAATTTTGCCCCAAAATAAGTGAAAGTTCTGCAATTTTAGCCCAAAATAAGTGAAATTTCTGCAATTTTGCCCCAAAATAAGGGAAATTTCTGTAATTTTGCCCCAAAATAAGTGGAATTTCTGAGTTTTGCCCCAAAATAAGGAGAATTTCTGTCTTTTTGCCCCAACATATAAAGAATTTCTGCATTTTTGCCCCACAATTAGGGGAATTTCTGCAATTTTGCTCCAAAATACGGGGAATTTTTGCCTTTTTGCCCGAAAATAAGAAGAATGCATAACTTATTGCCATAAAAAAGGGAAATTTCCTCATTTTTGCTCTAAAATAAGGGGAATGTCTGCTTTTTTACCTTTAAATAAATGAAATTTCTGTTATTTTTCCCCCAAAACATAGGGAATTCCTGTATTTTTTGCCCCAAAATAAGGAAAATTTCTGACTTATTACCCTGAAATAAGTGAAATTTCTGCAATTTTGCCCCAAAATAAGGGGAATTTAAGCCTTTTTACCTCAAAATAAGGGGAATTTCTGCATTTTTGCCACAAAATAATAGGAATTTCTGCCTTTTTGCCCCAAAATAAGAAAATTTCTGCTTTTTTTCCCTGAAATAAGTGAAATGTCTGCAATTTTGCCCCAAAATATGTGAAATTTCTGCAATTTTGCCCCACATAAAGGAAATTTCTGGAATTAGGCCTCAAAATAAGTGGAATTTCTGAGTTTTTCCCCAAAATAAGGAGAATTTCTGTTTTTTCCCCAACATATAGGCAATTTCTGCCTTTCTGCCCCACAATTAGGGGATTTTCTGCAATTTTGCTCCAAAATACAGGGAATTTCTGTCTTTTTGCCCGAAAATAAGAAGAATGCATACCTTTTTGCCATAAAAATGTGAAATTTCTTCATTTTTGCTCCAAAATAAGAGGAATTTCTGCTTTTTTGCCTCTAAATAAGTGGAATTTCTGTCTTTTTTTCCCAAAACAAAGAGAATTTCTGTCTTTTTTGCCCCAAAATAAGGAAAAATTCTGACTTATTACCCTGAAGTAAGTGAAATTTCTGAAATTTTGCCCCAAAATAAGGGAACTTTCTGCCTTTTTGCCCCCAAATAAGGGGAATTTCAGCCTTTTTACCTCAAAATAAGGAGAATTTCTGCATTTTTGCCACAAAATATTTTTAATTTCTGCCTTTTTGCCCCAAAATAAAAAAATTTCTGCTTTTTTTCCCTGAAATAAGTGAAATTTCTGCCTTTTTGCCCCAATATAAGTGAAATTTCTGGAATTTTGCCCCAAAATAAGGAAAATTTCAGCAATTTTGCCACAAAATAAGTGGAATTTCTGAGTTTTGCCCCAAAATAAGGAGAATTTCTGTCTTTTTGCCCTAACTAAAGGGAATTTCTGCCTTTTTGCCCCACAATTAGGAGAATTTCTGAAATTTTGCTCCAAAATACGGGGAATTTCTGCCTTTTTGCCTCTAAATAACTGGAATTTCTGTCGTTTTCCCCCAATACAAAGAAAATTCCTGTCTTTTTTGCCCCAAAATAAGGAAAATTTCTGACTTATTACCCTGAAATAAGTGAAATTTCTCCAATGTTGCCCCAAAATAAGTGAAATTTCTGCAATTTTGCCCCAAAATAAAGGAAATTTCTGGAATGTTGCCCCAAAATAAGTGGAATTTCTGAGTTTTGCCGCAAAATAAAGAGAATTTCTGTCTTTTTAGCCCAACATATAGGCAATTTCTGCATTTTTGCCCCACAATTAGAGGCATTTCTGCAATTTTTCTCTAAAATACGGAGAATTTCTGCCTTTTTGCACGAAAATAAGAAGAATGCATACTTTTTTGCCTTAAAAAAGGGAAATTTCTTCATTATTGCTCCAAAATAAGGGGAATTTCTGCTTTTTTGCCTCTAAATAAGTGGAATTTTTGTCTTTTTTCCCCAAAACAAAGGGAATTTCTGTCTTTTTTGCCCCAAAATAAAAAAAAATTCTGACTTATTACCCTGAAGTAAGTGAAATTTCTGCAATCTTGCCCCAAAATTAGGGAAATTAGTGCCTTTTTGCCCCCAAATAAGGAGAATTTTAGCCTTTTTACCTCAAAATAAGGGGAATTTCTGCATTTTTGTCACAAAATATTAGGAATTTCTGCCTTTTTGCCCCAAAATAAGGAAAATTTCTGTCTTTTTTCTCTGAAATAAGTGAAATTTCAGCAATTTTGCCCCAAAATAAGTGAAATTTCTGAGTTTTGCCCCAAAATAAGGAGAATTTCTTTTTTTTGCCCCAGCATATCGAGAATTTCTGCCTTTTTGCCCCACAATTACGGGAATTTCTGCAATTTCGCTCCAAAATACGGGGAATTTCTGCCTTTTTGCCCGAAAATAAGAAGAATGCATACCTTTTTGCCATAAAAAGGAAATTTCTTTATTTTTGCTCAAAAATAAAAGGAATTTCTGCTTTTTTGCCTCTAAATGAGTGGAATTTCTGTCTTTTTCCCCCAAAACAAAGGGAATTTTTGTATTTTTGCACCAAAATAAGGAAAAATTCTGACTTATTACCCTGAAGTAAGTGAAATTTCTGCAATTTTGCAAAAAATAAGGGAAATTTCTGCCTTTTTGCCTCCAAATAAGGGGAATTTCAGCCTTTTTACCTCAATATATGGTGAATTTCTGCATTTTTGCCAGCAAATAAGGGGAATTTCAGCCTTTATATATCAAAATAAGGAGAATTTCTGCATTATTGCCACAAAACATTAGGAATTTCTGCCTTTTTGCCCCAAAATAAGAAAATTTCTCATTTTTTTCCCTGAAAAAAGTGAAATTTCTGCAATTTTGCCCCAAAATATGTTAAATTTCTGCAATTTTGTCCCAAAATAAGGGAAATTTCTGGAATTTTGCCCCCAAATGAGTGGAATTTCTGAGTATTTCCCCAAAATAAGAAGAATTTCTGTCTTTTTGCCCCAACATATAGAGAATTTCTGCCTTTTTGCCCCACAATTAGCGGAATTTCTGCAATTTTGCTTCAAAATACGGGGAATTTCTGCCTTTTTGTCCGAAAATAAGAAGAATGCATACATTTTTGCCATAAAAAAGAAATTTCTTCATTTTTGCTCTAAAATAAGAGGAATTTCTGCTTTTTTGCCTCTAAATAAGTGGAATTTCTGTCTTTATCCCCCAAAACAAAGGGAATTCCTGTCTTTTTTGCCCCAAAATAAAGAAAATTTCTGTCTTAATACCCTTAAATAAGTGAAATTTCTGGAATTTTGCCTGAAAATAAAGGAAATTTTTGCCTTATTGCCCCCAAATAAGGGGAATTTCAGCCTTTTTACCTTAAAATAAGGGGAATTTCTGCATTTTTGCCACAAAATATTAGGAATTTCTGTTTTTTTGCCCCAACATATAGGCAATTTCTGCCTTTTTGCCCCACAATTAGGGGAATTTCTGAAATTTTGCTCCAAAATACGGGGAATTTCTGCCTTTTTGCTTGAAAATAAGAAGAATGCATACCTTTTTGCCATGAAAAAAGAAAATTTCTTCATTTTTGCTCCAAAAAGGGGAATTTCTGCTTTTTTGCCTCTAAATAAGTGGAATTTCTTTCTTTTTCCCTCAAAACAAAGGGAATTTCTGTCTTTTTTGCCCCAAAATAAGGAAAAATTCTGACTTATTATACTGAAATAAGTGATATTTCTGCAATTTAGCACCAAAATAAGGGAAATTTCTGCCTTTTGCCCCCAAATAAGGGGAATTTCAGCCTTTTTACCTCAAAATAAGGGGAATTTCTGCCTTTTTGCCCCAAAATAAGGAAAATTTCTGCCTTTTTTTCCTGAAATAAGTGAAATTTCTGCAATTTTGTTACAAAATATGTAAAATTTCTGCATATTTGCCCCAAAATAAGTGAAATTTCTGCAATTTTGCCCCCAAAAAAGGAAAATTTCTGTAATTTTTCCCCAAAATAAGTGGAATTTCTGAGTTTTGCCCCAAAATAAAGAGAATTTCGGTCTTTTTGCCACAACATATAGAGATTTTCTGCATTTTTGCCCCACAATTAGAGGAATTTCTGCAATTTTGCTCAAAAATACGGGGAATTTCTGCTTTTTTGCCCGAAAATAAGAAGAATGCATACCTTTTTGCCAAAAAAAGGGAAATTTCTTCATTTTTGCTCCAAAATAAGGGGAATTTCTGCTTTTTTGCCTCTGAATAAGTGGAATTTCTGTCTTTTTCCCCCAAGGCAAAGGGAATTCCTGTCTTTTTTGTCCCAAAATAAAGAAAATTTCTGACTTATAACCCTTAAATAAGTGAAATTTCTGCAATTTTGCCCCAAAATAAGGGAAATTTTTGCCTTATTGCCCCCAAATAAGGGGAATTTCAGCCTTTTTACCTCAAAATAAAGGGAATTTCTGCATTTATGCCACAAAATATTAGGAATTTCTGCCTTTTTGCCCCAAATAAAAAAATTTCTGCTTTTTTGTCCTTAAATAAGTGAAATTTCTGCAATTTTGCCCCAAAATAAGTGAAATGTCTGCAATTTTGCCCCAAAATAAGGGAAATTTCTGGAATTTTGCCCCAAAATAAGTGGAATTTCTGAGTTATGCCCCAAAATAAAGAGAATTTCTGTCTTTTTGCTCTAACATATAGGCAATTTCTGCCTTTTGGCCCCACAATTAGGGGAATTTCTTCAATTTTGCTCCAAAATACGGGGAATTTCTGCCTTTTGCCCGAAAATAAGAAGAATGCATACCTTTTTGCCATAAAAAAGGGAAATTTCTTAATTTTTGCTCCAAAAAAGAGAATTTTTGCTTTTTTGCCTCTAAATAAGTGGAATTTCTGTTTTTTTTCCCCGAAAACAAAGGGAATTTCTGTCTTTTTGCCCCAAAATAAATAAAAATTCTGACTTATTACCCTGAAGTAAGTGAAATTTCTGCAATTTTGCCCCAAAATAAGGCAAATTTCTGCCTTTTTGCCCCAAAATAAGGGGATTTTCAGCCTTTTTACCTCGAAATAAGGGGGATTTCTGCATTTTTGCCACAAAATATTAGGAATTTCTGCCATTTTACCCCAAAATAAGGAAAATTTCTGCCTTTTTTCCCTGAAATAAGTGAAATTTCTGCAATTTTGTTACAAAATATGTAAAATTTCTGCATATTTGCCCCAAAATAAGTGAAATTTCTGCAATTTTGCCCCAAAAAAAGGAAAATTTCTGTAATTTTGCCCCAAAATAAGTGGAATTTCTGAGTTTTGCCCCATAATAAGGAGAATTTCTGTCTTTTGGCCCCAACATATAGAGATTTTCTGCATTTTTGCCCCACAATTAGGGGAATTTCTGCAATTTTGCTCAAAAATACGGGGAATTTCTGCTTTTTTGCCCGATAATAAGAAGAATGCATACCTTTTTGCCATAAAAAAGGGAAATTTCTTCATTTTTGCTCCAAAATAAGGGGAATTTCTGCTTTTTTGCCTCTAAATAAGTGGAATTTCTGTCTTTTTCCCCCAAGGCAAAGGGAATTCCTGTCTTTTTTGTCCCAAAATAATAAAAATTTCTGACTTATAACCCTTAAATAAGTGAAATTTCTGCAATTTTGCCCCAAAATAAAGGAAATTTTTGCCTTATTGCCCCCAAATAAGGGGAATTTCAGCGTTTTTACCTCAAAATAAAGGGAATTTCTGCATTTATGCCACAAAATATTAGGAATTTCTGCCTTTTTGCCCCAACATAAGAAAATTTCTGCTTTTTTTTCCTTAAATAAGTGAAATTTCTGCAATTTTGCCCCAAAATAAGTGAAATGTCTGCAATTTTGCCCCAAAATAAGGGAAATTTCTGGAATTTTGCCCCAAAATAAGTGGAATTTCTGAGTTTTGCCCCAAAATAAGGAGAATTTCTGTCTTTTTGCCACAACATATAGGCAATTTCTGCCTTTTGGCCCCACAATTAGGGGAATTTCTTCAATTTTGCTCCAAAATACGGGGAATTTCTGCCTTTTGCCCGAAAATAAGAAGAATGCATACCTTTTTGCCATAAAAAAGGGAAATTTCTTAATTTTTGCTCCAAAAAGGGGAATTTCTGCTTTTTTAGCTCTAAATAAGTGGAATTTCTGTTTTTATCCCCCAAAACAAAGGGAATTTCTGACTTTTTGCCCCAAAATAAGAAAAAATTTTGACTTATTACCCTGAAGTAAGTGAAATTTCTGCAATTTTTCCCCAAAATAAGGGAAATTTCTGCCTTTTTGCCCCCAAATACGGGGAATTTCAACCTTTTTACCTCGAAATAAGGGGAATTTCTGCATTTTTGCCACAAAATATTAGGAATTTCTGCCTTTTTGCCCCAAAATAAAGAAAATTTCTGCCTTTTTCCCTAAAATATGTGAAATTTCTGCAATTTTGCCACAAAATAAGTAAAATTTCTTCATATTTGCCCCAAAATAAGTGAAATTTCTGCAATTTTGCCCCAAAATAAGGAAAATTTCTGGAATTTTGCCCCAAAATAAGTGGAATTTCTTAGATTTGCCCCAAAATAAAGAGAATTTTTTCTGTCTTTTTGCACCAACATATAGAGATTTTATGCATTTTTGCCCCACAATTAGGGGAATTTCTGCAATTATGCTCCAAAATACGGGGAATTTCTGCCTTTTTGCCTGAAAATAAGAAGAATGCATAACTTTTTGCCATAAAAAAGGGAAATTTCTTCATTTTTGCTCCAAAATAAGGGGAATTTCTGCTTTTTGGCCTTTATATAAGTGGAATTTCTGTCTTTTTCCCCCAAGACAAAGGGAATTTCTGTCTTTTTTGCCCCAAAATAAGGAAAAATTCTGACTTATTACCCTGAAGTAAGTGAAATTTCTGCAATTTTTCCCCAAAATTAGGGAAATTTCTGACTTTTTGCCTCCAAATTAGGGGAATTTCAGCCTTTTTACCTCAAAATAAGGAGAATTTCTGCATTTTTGTCACAAAATATTAGGAATTTCTGCGTTTTTGCCCCAAAATAGGAAAAATTTCTGTCTTTTTTCTCTGAAATAAGTGAGATTTCTGCAATTTTGCCCAAAAATAAGTGAAATTTCTGCAATTTTGCCCCAAATTAAGGGAAATTTCTGGAATTTTGCCCCAAAATAAGTGGAATTTCTGAGTTTTGACACAAAATAAGGAGAATTTCTGTCTTTTTGCCCCAATATATAGAGAATTTCTGCACATTTGTCCCACAATTAAAGGAATTTCTGCAATTTTGCTCCAAAATACGGGGAATTTCTGCCTTTTTGCCCGAAAATAAGAAGAATGCATTACTTTTTGCCATAAAAAAGGGAAATTTCTTCATTTTTGCTCCAAAATAAGGGGAATTTCTGCTTTTTTGCCTCTAAATAAGTGGAATTTCGGTCTTTTTCCCCCAAAACAAAGGGAATTTTTGTCTTTTTTGCCCCAAAATAAGGAAAATTTCTGACTTATTACCCTGAAATAAGTGAAATTTCTGCAATTTTGCCCCAAAATAAAGGAAATTTTTGCCTTTTTGCCCCCAAATAAAGGGAATTTCAGACTTTTTACCTCAAAATAAGGGGAATTTCTGCATTTTTGCCACAAAATATTAGGAATTTCTGCCTTTTTGCCCCAAAATAAGAAAATTTCTGCTTTTTTTCTCTGAAATAAGTGAAATTTTGCAATTTTGCCCCAAAATAAGTGAAATTTCTGCAATTTTGCCCCCAAAATAAGGGAAATTTCTGAAATTTTTCCCCAAAATAAGTGGAATTTCTGAGTTTTGCCCCAAATAAGGAGAATTTCTGTCTTTTTGCCCCAACATATAGGCAATTTCTTCATTTTTGCCTCACAATTAGGGGAATTTCTGCAATTTTGCTCCAAAATACGGAGAATTTCTGCCTTTTTGCCCAAAAATAAGAAGAATGCATACCCTTTTGCCATAAAAAAGGGAAATTTCTTCATTTTTTCTCCAAAATAAGGAGAATTTCTGCTTTTTTGCCTATAAATAAGTGGAATTTCTGTCTTTTTTCCCCAAAACAAAGGTAATTACTGTCTTTTTTGCCCCAAAATAAGGAAAAATTCTGTCTTATTACCCTGAACTAAGTAAAATTTCTGCAATTTTGCCCCAAAATAAGAAAAAATTCTGACTTTTTGCCCCCAAATAAGGGCAATTTCAGCCTTTTTACCTAAAATAGAGGAATTTCTGAATTTTTGCCACAAAATATTAGGAATTTCTTCATTTTTGCCCCCAAATAAGAAAAATTTCTGCCTTTTTTCTCTGAAACAAGTGAAATTTCTGAAATTTTGCCCCAAAATAAGTGAAAGTTCTGCAATTTTAGCCAAAAATAAGTGAAATTTCTGCAATTTTGCCCCAAAATAAGGGAAATTTCTGGAATTTTGCCCCAAAATAAGTGGAATTTCTGAGTTTTGCCCCAAAATAAGGAGAATTTCTGTCTTTTTGCCCCAACATATAAAGAATTTCTGCCTTTTTGCCCCACAATTAGGGGAATTTCTGCAATTTTGCTCCAAAATACAGGGAATTTTTGCCTTTTTGCCCGAAAATAAGAAGAATGCATAACTTTTTTCCATAAAAAAGGGAAATTTCTTCATTTTTGCTCCAAAATAAGGGGAATGTCTGCTTTTTTACCTTTAAATAAATGAAATTTCTGTTTTTTTTTCCCCCAAAACATAGGGAATTCCTGTATTTTTTGCCCCAAAATAAGGAAAATTTCTGACTTATTACCCTGAAATAAGTGAAATTTCTGCAATTTTGCCCCAAAATAAAGGAAATTTTTGCTTTTTGCCCCAAAATAAGGGGAATTTCAGCCTTTTTACCTCAAAATAAGGGGAATTTCTGCATTTTTGCCACAAAATATTAGGAATTTCTGACTTTTTTCCCCAAAATAAGAAAATTTCTGCTTTTTTTTCCCTGAAATAAGTGAAATTTCTGCAATTTTGCCCCACAATAAGGGAAATTTCTGGAATTTTGCCCCAAAATAAGTGGAATTTCTGAGTTTTTCCCCAAAATAAAGAGAATTTCTGTTTTTTCCCCAACATATAGGCAATTTCTGCCTTTCTGCCCCACAATTAGGGGAATTTCTGCAATTTTGCTCCAAAATACAGGGAATTTCTGCCTTTTTGCCCGAAAATAAGAAGAATGCATACCTTTTTGCCATAAAAATGGGAAATTTCTTCATTTTTGCTCCAAAATAAGAGGAATTTCTGCTTTTTTGCCTCTAAATAAGTGGAATTTCTGTCTTTTTCCCCCAAAACAAAAAGAATTTCTGTCTTTTTTGCCCCAAAATAAGGAAAAATTCTGACTTATTACCCTGAAGTAAGTGAAATTTCTAAAATTTTGCCCCAAAATAAGGAAACTTTCTGCCTTTTTGCCCCCAAATAAGGGGAATTTCAGCCTTTTTACCTCAAAATAAGGGGTATTTCTGTTTTTTGCCCCCAAATAAGGGGAATTTCAGCCTTTTTACCTCAAAATAAGGGGAATTTCTGCATTTTTGCCACAAAATATTAGAAATTTCTACTTTTTTGCCCCAAAATAATAAAAATTTCTGTTTTTTTTCCCTGAAATAAGTGAAATTTCTGCAATTTTGCCCCAAAATAAGTGAAATTTCTGCAATTTTGCCCCAAAATAAGGGAAATTTCTCAAATTTTGCCCCATAATAAGTGGAATTTCTGAGTTTTGCCCCAAAATAAGGAGAATTTCTGTCTTTTTGCCCCAACATATAGGCAATTTCTGCCTCTTTGCACCACAATTAGGGGAATTTCTGCAATTTTGCTCCAAAATACGGGGAATTTCTGCCTTTTTGCCCGAAAATAAAAACAATGCATAACTTTTTGCCATAAAAAAGGGAAATTTCTTCATTTTTGCTCCATATAAGGGGAATTTCTGCTTTTTTGCCTCTAAATAAGTGGAATTTCTGTTTTTTTCCCCCAAAACAAATGGAATTTTTGTATTTTTGCACCAAAAAAGGAAAAATTCTGACTTATTACCCTGAAGTAAGTGAAATTTCTGCAATTTTGCCCCAAAATAAGGGAAATTTCTGCCTTTTTGCCCCCAAATAAGGGGAATTTCAGCCTTTTTACCTCAAAATAAGGAGAATTTCTGCATTTTTGCCACAAAATATTATTAATTTCTGCATTTTTGCCCCAAAATAAAAAAATTTCTGCTTTTTTTCCCTGAAATAAGTGAAATTTCTGCATTTTTGCCCCAAAATAAGTGAAATTTCTGCAATTTTGCCCCATAATAAGGGAAATTTCTGCAATTTTGCCACAAAATAAGTGGAATTTCTGAGTTTTGCCCCCCAAAAAAAGAATTTCTGTCTTTTTGCCCCAACATATAGGGAATTTCTGCGTTTTTGCCCCACAATTAGGAGAATTTCTGAAATTTTGCTTCAAAATACGGGGAATTTCTGCCTTTTTGCCCAAAAATAAGAAGAATGCATACCTTTTTGCCATAAAAAAGTGAAATTTCTTCATTTTTGCTCCAAAATAAGGGGAATTTCTGCTTTTTTGCCTCTAAATAAGTGGAATTTCTGTCGTTTTCCCCCAAAACAAAGAAAATTCCTGTCTTTTTTGCCCCAAAATAAGGAAAATTTCTGACTTATTACCCTGAAATACGTGAAATTTCTCCAATTTTGCCCCAAAATAAGTGAAATTTCTGCAATTTTGCCCCAAAATAAAGGAAATTTCTGGAATGTTGCCCCAAAATAAGTGGAATTTCTGAGTTTTGCCGCAAAATAAGGAGAATTTCTGTCTTTTTAGCCCAACATATAGGCAATTTCTGGCTTTTTGCCCCACAATTAGAGGAATTTCTGCAATTTTTCTTCAAATTACGGAAAATTTCTGCCTTTTTGCACTAAAATAAAAAAAATGCATACTTTTTTGCCATAAAAAAGTGAAATTTCTTCATTTTTGCTCCTAAATAAGGGGAATTTCTGCTTTTTTGCCTCTAAACAAGTGGAATTTCTGTCTTTTTTCCCCAAAACAAAGGGAATTTCTGTCTTTTTTGCCCCAAAATAAGAAAAAATTCTGACTTATTACCCTGAAGTAAGTGAAATTTCTGCAATCTTGCCCCAAAATTAGGGAAATTAGTGCCTTTTTGCCCCCAAATAAGGAGAATTTTAGCATTTTTACCTCAAAATAAGGGGAATTTCTGCATTTTTGTCACAAAATATTAGGAATTTCTGCCTTTTTGCCCCAAAATAAGGAAAATTTCTGTCTTTTTTCTCTGAAATAAGTGAAATTTCAGCAATTTTGCCCCAAAATAAGTGAAATTTCTGAGTTTTGCCCCAAAATAAGGAGAATTTCTGTTTTTTGCCCCAGCATATCGAGAATTTCTGCCTTTTTGCCCCACAATTACGAGAATTTCTGCAATTTTGCTCCAAAATACGGGGAATTTCTGCCTTTTTGCCCGAAAATAAGAAGAATGCATACCTTTTTGCCATAAAAAGGAAATTTCTTTATTTTTGCTCCAAAATAAAAGGAATTTCTGCTTATTTGCCTCTAAATAAGTGGAATTTCTGTCTTTTTCCCCCAAAACAAAGGGAATTTTTGTATTTTTGCACCAAAATAAGGAAAAATTCTGACTTATTACCCTGAAGTAAGTGAAATTTCTGCAATTTTGCCAAAAAATAAGGGAAATTTCTGCCTTTTTGCCTCCAAATAAGGGGAATTTCAGCCTTTTTACCTCAAAATATGGTGAATTTCTGCATTTTTGCCCCCAAATAAGAGGAATTTCACACTTATATCTCAAAATAAGGGGAATTTCTGCATTATTGCCACAAAACATTAGGAATTTCTGCCTTGTTGCCCCAAAATAAGAAAATTTCTCATTTTTTCCATGAAAAAGTGAAATTTCTGCAATTTTGCCCCAAAATATGTTAAATTTCTGCAATTATGTCCCAAAATAAGGGAAATTTCTGAAATTTTGCCCCCAAATAAGTGGAATTTCTGAGTATTTCCCCAAAATAAGAAGAATTTCTGTCTTTTTGCCCCAACATATAGAGAATTTCTGCCTTTTTGCCCCACAATTAGCGGAATTTCTGCAATTTTGCTTCAAAATACGGGGAATTTCTGCCTTTTTGTCCGAAAATAAGAAGAATGCATACATTTTTGCCATAAAAAAGAAATTTCTTCATTTTTGCTCTAAAATAAGGGAAATTTCTGGTTTTTTCCTCTAAATAAGTGGAATTTCTGTCTTTATACCCCAAAACAAAGGGAATTCCTGTCTTTTTTGCCCAAAAATAAAGAAAATTTCTGAATTAATACCCTTAAATAAGTGAAATTTCTGCAATTTTGCCAGAAAATAAAGGAAATTTTTGCCTTATTGCCCCCAAATAAGGGGAATTTCAGCCTTTTTACCTTAAAATAAGGGGAATTTCTGCATTTTTGCCACAAAATATTAGGAATTTCTGCCTTTTTGGCCCAAAATAAGAAAATTTCTGCTTTTTTTCCCTGAAATAAGTGAAATTTCTGCAATTTTGCCCCAAAATATGTGAAATATCTGCAATTTTGCCCCAAATAAGGGAAATTTCTGGAATTTTGCCCCAAAATAAGTGGAATTTCTGAGTTTTGCCCCAAAATAAGGAGAATTTCTGTTTTTTTGCCCCAACATATAGGCAATTTCTGCCTTTTTGCCCCACAATTAGGGGATTTTCTGCAATTTTGCTCCAAAATACGGGGAATTTCTGCCTTTTTGCTTGAAAATAAGAAGAATGCATACCTTTTTGCCATAAAAAAGAAAATTTCTTCATTTTTGCTCCAAAAAGGAGAATTTCTGCTTTTTTGCCTCTAAATAAGTGGAATTTCTTTCTTTTTCCCTCAAAACAAAGGGAATTTCTGTCTTTTTTGCCCCAAAATAAGGAAAAATTCTGGCTTATTACACTGAAGTAAGTGATATTTCTGCAATTTTGCCCCAAAATAAGGGAAATTTCTGCCTTTTGCCCCCAAATAAGGGGAATTTCAGCCTTTTTACCTCAAAATAAGGGGAATTTCTGCATTTTTGCCACAAAATATTAGGAATTTCTGCCTTTTTGCCCCAAAATAAGGAAAATTTCTGCCTTTTTTTCCTGAAATAAGTGAAATTTCTGCAATTTTGTTACAAAATATGTAAAATTTCTGCATATTTGCCCCAAAATAAGTGAAATTTCTGCAATTTTGCCCCAAAAAAAGGAAAATTTCTGTAATTTTGCCCCAAAATAAGTGGAATTTCTGAGTTTTGCCCCAAAATAAAGAGAATTTCGGTCTTTTGGCCCCAACATATAGAGATTTTCTGCATTTTTGCCCCACAATTAGGGGAATTTCTGCAATTTTTCTCAAAAATACGGGGAATTTCTGCTTTTTTGCCCGATAATAAAAAGAATGCATACCTTTTTGCCATAAAAAGGGAAATTTCTTCATTTTTGCTCCAAAATAAGGGGAATTTCTGCTTTTTTGCCTCTGAATAATTGGAATTTCTGTCTTTTTCCCCCAAGGCAAAGGGAATTCCTGTCTTTTTTGTCCCAAAATAAAGAAAATTTCTGACTTATAACCCTTAAATAAGTGAAATTTCTGCAATTTTGCCCCAAAATAAGTGAAATGTCTGCAATTTTGCCCCAAAATAAGGGAAATTTCTGGAATTTTGCCCCAAAATAAGTGGAATTTCTGAGTTTTGCCCCCAAATAAGGAGAATTTCTGTCTTTTTGCCCCAACATATAGGCAATTTCTGCCTTTTGGCCCCACAATTAGGGGAATTTCTTCAATTTTGCTCCAAAATACGGGGAATTTCTGCCTTTTGCCCGAAAATAAGAAGAATGCATTCCTTTTTGCCATAAAATAGGGAAATTTCTTAATTTTTGCTCCAAAAAGGGGAATTTCTACTTTTTTGCCTCTAAATAAGTGGAATTTCTGTTTTTATCCCCCAAAACAAAGGGAATTTCTGTCTTTTTGCCCCAAAATAAGAAAAAATTTTGACTTATTACCCTGAAGTAAGTGAAATTTCTGCAATTTTTCCCCAAAATAAGGGAAATTTCTGCCTTTTTGCCCCCAAATACGGGGAATTTCAACCTTTTTACCTCGAAATAAGGGGAATTTCTGCATTTTTGCCACAAAATATTAGGAATTTCTGCCTTTTTGCCCCAAAATAAAGAAAATTTCTGCCTTTTTCCCTAAAATATGTGAAATTTCTGCAATTTTGCCACAAAATAAGTAAAATTTCTTCATATTTGCCCCAAAATAAGTGAAATTTCTGCAATTTTGCCCCAAAATAAGGAAAATTTCTGGAATTTTGCCCCAAAATAAGTGGAATTTCTTAGATTTGCCCCTAAATAATGAGAATTTTTTCTGTCTTTTTGCACCAACATATAGAGATTTTATGCATTTTTGCCCCACAATTAGGGGAATTTCTGCAATTATGCTCCAAAATACGGGGAATTTCTGCCTTTTTGCCTGAAAATAAGAAGAATGCATAACTTTTTGCCATAAAAAAGGGAAATTTCTTCATTTTTGCTCCAAAATAAGGGGAATTTCTGCTTTTTGGCCTTTATATAAGTGGAATTTCTGTCTTTTTCCCCCAAGACAAAGGGAATTTCTGTCTTTTTTGCCCCAAAATAAGGAAAAATTCTGACTTATTACCCTGAAGTAAGTGAAATTTCTGCAATTTTTCCCCAAAATTAGGGAAATTTCTGACTTTTTGCCTCCAAATTAGGGGAATTTCAGCCTTTTTACCTCAAAATAAGGAGAATTTCTGCATTTTTGTCACAAAATATTAGGAATTTCTGCGTTTTTGCCCCAAAATAGGAAAAATTTCTGTCTTTTTTCTCTGAAATAAGTGAGATTTCTGCAATTTTGCCCAAAAATAAGTGAAATTTCTGCAATTTTGCCCCAAATTAAGGGAAATTTCTGGAATTTTGCCCCAAAATAAGTGGAATTTCTGAGTTTTGACACAAAATAAGGAGAATTTCTGTCTTTTTGCCCCAATATATAGAGAATTTCTGCACATTTGTCCCACAATTAAAGGAATTTCTGCAATTTTGCTCCAAAATACGGGGAATTTCTGCCTTTTTGCCCGAAAATAAGAAGAATGCATTACTTTTTGCCATAAAAAAGGGAAATTTCTTCATTTTTGCTCAAAAATAAGGGGAATTTCTGCTTTTTTGCCTCTAAATAAGTGGAATTTCGGTCTTTTTCCCCCAAAACAAAGGGAATTTTTGTCTTTTTTGCCCCAAAATAAGGAAAATTTCTGACTTATTACCCTGAAATAAGTGAAATTTCTGCAATTTTGCCCCAAAATAAAGGAAATTTTTGCCTTTTTGCCCCCAAATAAAGGGAATTTCAGACTTTTTACCTCAAAATAAGGGGAATTTCTGCATTTTTGCCACAAAATATTAGGAATTTCTGCCTTTTTCCCCCAAAATAAGAAAATTTCTGCTTTTTTTCTCTGAAATAAGTGAAATTTTGCAATTTTGCCCCAAAATAAGTGAAATTTCTGCAATTTTGCCCCCAAAATAAGGGAAATTTCTGAAATTTTTCCCCAAAATAAGTGGAATTTCTGAGTTTTGCCCCAAATAAGGAGAATTTCTGTCTTTTTGCCCCAACATATAGGCAATTTCTGCATTTTTGCCTCACAATTAGGGGAATTTCTGCAATTTTGCTCCAAAATACGGAGAATTTCTGCCTTTTTGCCCAAAAATAAGAAGAATGCATACCCTTTTGCCATAAAAAAGGGAAATTTCTTCATTTTTTCTCCAAAATAAGGAGAATTTCTGCTTTTTTGCCTATAAATAAGTGGAATTTCTGTCTTTTTTCCCCAAAACAAAGGTAATTACTGTCTTTTTTGCCCCAAAATAAGGAAAAATTCTGTCTTATTACCCTGAACTAAGTAAAATTTCTGCAATTTTGCCCCAAAATAAGAAAAAATTCTGACTTTTTGCCCCCAAATAAGGGGAATTTCAGCCTTTTTACCTAAAATAGAGGAATTTCTGAATTTTTGCCACAAAATATTAGGAATTTCTTCATTTTTGCCCCCAAATAAGAAAAATTTCTGCCTTTTTTCTCTGAAACAAGTGAAATTTCTGAAATTTTGCCCCAAAATAAGTGAAAGTTCTGCAATTTTAGCCAAAAATAAGTGAAATTTCTGCAATTTTGCCCCAAAATAAGGGAAATTTCTGGAATTTTGCCCCAAAATAAGTGGAATTTCTGAGTTTTGCCCCAAAATAAGGAGAATTTCTGTCTTTTTGCCCCAACATATAAAGAATTTCTGCCTTTTTGCCCCACAATTAGGGGAATTTCTGCAATTTTGCTCCAAAATACGGGGAATTTTTGCCTTTTTGCCCGAAAATAAGAAGAATGCATAACTTTTTTCCATAAAAAAGGGAAATTTCTTCATTTTTGCTCCAAAATAAGGGGAATGTCTGCTTTTTTACCTTTAAATAAATGAAATTTCTGTTTTTTTTCCCCCAAAACATAGGGAATTCCTGTATTTTTTGCCCCAAAATAAGGAAAATTTCTGACTTATTACCCTGAAATAAGTGAAATTTCTGCAATTTTGCCCCAAAATAAAGGAAATTTTTGCTTTTTGCCCCAAAATAAGGGGAATTTCAGCCTTTTTACCTCAAAATAAGGGGATTTTCTGCATTTTTGCCACAAAATATTAGGAATTTCTGACTTTTTTCCCCAAAATAAGAAAATTTCTGCTTTTTTTTCCCTGAAATAAGTGAAATTTCTGCAATTTTGCCCCACAATAAGGGAAATTTCTGGAATTTTGCCCCAAAATAAGTGGAATTTCTGAGTTTTTCCCCAAAATAAAGAGAATTTCTGTTTTTTCCCCAACATATAGGCAATTTCTGCCTTTCTCCCCCACAATTAGGGGAATTTCTGCAATTTTGCTCCAAAATACAGGGAATTTCTGCCTTTTTGCCCGAAAATAAGAAGAATGCATACCTTTTTGCCATAAAAATGGGAAATTTCTTCATTTTTGCTCCAAAATAAGAGGAATTTCTGCTTTTTTGCCTCTAAATAAGTGGAATTTCTGTCTTTTTCCCCCAAAACAAAAAGAATTTCTGTCTTTTTTGCCCCAAAATAAGGAAAAATTCTGACTTATTACCCTGAAGTAAGTGAAATTTCTAAAATTTTGCCCCAAAATAAGAAAACTTTCTGCCTTTTTGCCCCCAAATAAGGGGAATTTCAGCCTTTTTACCTCAAAATAAGGGGTATTTCTGTTTTTTGCCCCCAAATAAGGGGAATTTCAGCCTTTTTACCTCAAAATAAGGGGAATTTCTGCATTTTTGCCACAAAATATTAGAAATTTCTACTTTTTTGCCCCAAAATAATAAAAATTTCTGTTTTTTTTCCCTGAAATAAGTGAAATTTCTGCAATTTTGCCCCAAAATAAGTGAAATTTCTGCAATTTTGCCCCAAAATAAGGGAAATTTCTCAAATTTTGCCCCATAATAAGTGGAATTTCTGAGTTTTGCCCCAAAATAAGGAGAATTTCTGTTTTTTGCCCCAGCATATCGAGAATTTCTGCCTTTTTGCCCCACAATTAGGGGAATTTCTGCAATTTTGCTCCAAAATACGGGGAATTTCTGCCTTTTTGCCCGAAAATAAAAACAATGCATAACTTTTTGCCATAAAAAAGGGAAATTTCTTCATTTTTGCTCCATATAAGGGGAATTTCTGCTTTTTTGCCTCTAAATAAGTGGAATTTCTGTCTTTTTCCCCCAAAACAAAGGGAATTTTTGTATTTTTGCACCAAAATAAGGAAAAATTCTGACTTATTACCCTGAAGTAAGTGAAATTTCTGCAATTTTGCCAAAAAATAAGGGAAATTTCTGCCTTTTTGCCTCCAAATAAGGGGAATTTCAGCCTTTTTACCTCAAAATATGGTGAATTTCTGCATTTTTGCCCCCAAATAAGAGGAATTTCACACTTATATCTCAAAATAAGGGGAATTTCTGCATTATTGCCACAAAACATTAGGAATTTCTGCCTTGTTGCCCCAAAATAAGAAAATTTCTCATTTTTTCCATGAAAAAGTGAAATTTCTGAAATTTTGCCCCAAAATATGTTAAATTTCTGCAATTATGTCCCAAAATAAGGGAAATTTCTGGAATTTTGCCCCCAAATAAGTGGAATTTCTGAGTATTTCCCCAAAATAAGAAGAATTTCTGTCTTTTTGCCCCAACATATAGAGAATTTCTGCCTTTTTGCCCCACAATTAGCGGAATTTCTGCAATTTTGCTTCAAAATACGGGGAATTTCTGCCTTTTTGTCCGAAAATAAGAAGAATGCATACATTTTTGCCATAAAAAAGAAATTTCTTCATTTTTGCTCTAAAATAAGGGAAATTTCTGGTTTTTTCCTCTAAATAAGTGGAATTTCTGTCTTTATACCCCAAAACAAAGGGAATTCCTGTCTTTTTTGCCCAAAAATAAAGAAAATTTCTGACTTAATACCCTTAAATAAGTGAAATTTCTGCAATTTTGCCAGAAAATAAAGGAAATTTTTGCCTTATTGCCCCCAAATAAGGAGAATTTCAGCCTTTTTACCTTAAAATAAGGGGAATTTCTGCATTTTTGCCACAAAATATTAGGAATTTCTGCCTTTTTGGCCCAAAATAAGAAAATTTCTGCTTTTTTTCCCTGAAATAAGTGAAATTTCTGCAATTTTGCCCCAAAATATGTGAAATATCTGCAATTTTGCCCCAAATAAGGGAAATTTCTGGAATTTTGCCCCAAAATAAGTGGAATTTCTGAGTTTTGCCCCAAAATAAGGAGAATTTCTGTTTTTTTGCCCCAACATATAGGCAATTTCTGCCTTTTTGCCCCACAATTAGGGGATTTTCTGCAATTTTGCTCCAAAATACGGGGAATTTCTGCCTTTTTGCTTGAAAATAAGAAGAATGCATACCTTTTTGCCATAAAAAAGAAAATTTCTTCATTTTTGCTCCAAAAAGGAGAATTTCTGCTTTTTTGCCTCTAAATAAGTGGAATTTCTTTCTTTTTCCCTCAAAACAAAGGGAATTTCTGTCTTTTTTGCCCCAAAATAAGGAAAAATTCTGGCTTATTACACTGAAGTAAGTGATATTTCTGCAATTTTGCCCCAAAATAAGGGAAATTTCTGCCTTTTGCCCCCAAATAAGGGGAATTTCAGCCTTTTTTCCTCAAAATAAGGGGAATTTCTGCATTTTTGCCACAAAATATTAGGAATTTCTGCCTTTTTGCCCCAAAATAAGGAAAATTTCTGCCTTTTTTTCCTGAAATAAGTGAAATTTCTGCAATTTTGTTACAAAATATGTAAAATTTCTGTATATTTGCCCCAAAATAAGTGAAATTTCTGCAATTTTGCCCCAAAAAAAGGAAAATTTCTGTAATTTTGCCCCAAAATAAGTGGAATTTCTGAGTTTTGCCCCAAAATAAAGAGAATTTCGGTCTTTTGGCCCCAACATATAGAGATTTTCTGCATTTTTGCCCCACAATTAGGGGAATTTCTGCAATTTTTCTCAAAAATACGGGGAATTTCTGCTTTTTTGCCCGATAATAAAAAGAATGCATACCTTTTTGCCATAAAAAGGGAAATTTCTTCATTTTTGCTCCAAAAGAAGGGGAATTTCTGCTTTTTTGCCTCTGAATAATTGGAATTTCTGTCTTTTTCCCCCAAGGCAAAGGGAATTCCTGTCTTTTTTGTCCCAAAATAAAGAAAATTTCTGACTTATAACCCTTAAATAAGTGAAATTTCTGCAATTTTGCCCCAAAATAAGTGAAATGTCTGCAATTTTGCCCCAAAATAAGGGAAATTTCTGGAATTTTGCCCCAAAATAAGTGGAATTTCTGAGTTTTGCCCCCAAATAAGGAGAATTTCTGTCTTTTTGCCCCAACATATAGGCAATTTCTGCCTTTTGGCCCCACAATTAGGGGAATTTCTTCAATTTTGCTCCAAAATACGGGGAATTTCTGCCTTTTGCCCGAAAATAAGAAGAATGCATTCCTTTTTGCCATAAAATAGGGAAATTTCTTAATTTTTGCTCCAAAAAGGGGAATTTCTACTTTTTTGCCTCTAAATAAGTGGAATTTCCGTTTTTTTCCCCCAAAACAAAGGGAATTTCTGTCTTTTTGCCCCAAAATAAAGAAAAATTCTGACTTATTACCCTGAAGTAAGTGAAATTTCTGCAATTTTGCCCCAAAATAAGGGAAATTTCTGCCTTTTTGCCCCAAAATAAGGGGAATTTAAGCCTTTTTACCTCGAAATAAGGGGAATTTCTGCATTTTTGCCACAAAATATTAAGAATTTCTGCCTTTTTGCCCCAAAATAAAGAAAATTTCTGCCTTTTTCCCTAAAATATGTGAAATTTCTGCAATTTTGCCACAAAATAAGTAAAATTTCTTCATATTTGCCCCAAAATAAGTGAAATTTCTGCAATTTTGCCCCAAAATAATGAAAATTTCTGGAATTTTGCCCCAAAATAAGTGGAATTTCTTAGTTTTGCCCCAAAATAAGGAGAATTTCTGTCTTTTGGCCCCAACATATAGAGATTTTCTGCATTTTTGCCCCACAATTAGGGGAATTTCTGCAATTTTGCTCCAAAATACGGGGAATTTCTGCCTTTTTCCCCGAAAATAAGAAGAATGCATAACTTTTTGCCATAAAAAATGGAAATTTCTTCATTTTTGCTCCAAAATAAGGGGAATTTCTGCTTTTTGGCCTTTAAATAAGTGGAATTTCTGTCTTTTTCCCCCAAGACAAAGGGAATTTCTGTCTTTTTTGCCCCAAAATAAGGAAAAATTCTGACTTATTACCCTGAAGTAAGTGAAATTTCTGCAATTTTTCTCCAAAATAAGGGAAATTTCTGACTTTTTGCCTCCAAATAAGGGGAATTTCAGCCTTTTTACCCCAAAACAAGGAGAATTTCTGCATTTTCGTCACAAAATATTAGGAATTTCTGCCTTTTTGCCCCAAAATAAGGAAAATTTCTGTCTTTTTTCTCTGAAATAAGTGAAATTTCTGCAATTTTGCCCCAAAATAAGTGAAATTTCTGCAATTTTGCCCAAAAATAAGTGAAATTTCTGCAATTTTGCCCCAAATTAAGGGAAATTTCTGGAATTTTGCCCCAAAATAAGTGGAATTTCTGAGTTTTGACACAAAATAAGGAGAATTTCTGTTTTTTGCCCCAATATAAAGAGAATTTCTGCATTTTTGTCCGACAATTAAGGGAATTTCTGCAATTTTGCTCCAAAATACGGGGAATTTCTGCCTTTTTGCCCGAAAATAAGAAGAATGCATAACTTTTTGTCATAAAAAAGGGAAATTTCTTCATTTTTGCTCCAAAATAAGGGGAATTTCTGCTTTTTTGCCTCTAAATAAGTGGAATTTCTGTCTTTTTCCCCCAAAACAAAGGGAATTCCTGTCTTTTTTGCCCCAAAATAAGGAAAATTTCTGACTTATTACCCTGAAATAAGTGAAATTTCTGCAATTTTGCCCCAAAATAAAGGAAATTTTTGCCTATTGCCCTCAAATAAAGGGAATTTCAGCCTCTTTACCTCAAAATAAGGAGAATTTTTGCATTTTTGCAACAAAATATTAGGAATTTCTACCTGTTTGCCCAAAATAAGAAAATTTCTGCTTTTTTACTCTGAAATAAGTGAAATTTTGCAATTTTGCCCCAAAATAAGTGAAATTTCTGCAATTTTGCCCCAAAATAAGGGAAATTTCTGGAATTTTGCCCCAAAATAAGTGGAATTTCTGAGTTTTGCCCCAAAATAAGGAGAATTTCTGTTTTTTTGCCCCAACATATATGCCATTTCTGCCTTTTTGCCCCACAATTAGGGGAATTTCTGCAATTTTGCTCCAAAATACGTGGAATTTCTGCCTTTTTGCACGAAAATAAGAAGAATGCATACCTTTTTGCCATAAAAAAGGGAAATTTCTTCATTTTTGCTCCAAATTAAGGGGAATTTCTGCTTTTTTGCTTCTAAATAAGTGGAATTTATGTCTTTTTCCCAAAAACAAAGGGAATTTCTGTCTTTTTGGCCCCAAAATAAGGAAAAATTCTGACTTATTAACCTGAAGTAAGTAAAATTTCTGCAATTTTGCACCAAAATAAAAGAAATTTCTGGAATTTTGCCCCAAAATTAGTGGAATTTTTATGTTTTTCCCCAAAATAAAGAGAATTTCTGTATTTTTGCCCAAACATATAGAGAATTTCTGTATTTTTGCCACACAATTAGGGAAATTTCTGTAATTTTGCTCCAAAAAAAGGGTAATTTCTGCCTTTTTGCACGAAAATAAGAAGAATGAATACCTTTTTGCCAAAAAATGGGAAATTTCTTTATTTTTGCTCCAAAATAAAAGGAATTTCTGCTTTTTTGCCTCTAAATAAGTGGAATTTCTGTCTATTTCCCCCAAAATAAAGAGAATTTCTGTCTTTTTTGCCCCAAAATAAGGAAAAATTCTGACTTATTACCCTGAAGTAAGTGAAATTTCTGCAATTTTGCCCCAAAATAAGGGAAATTTCTGCCTTTTTGCCCCCAAATAAGGGGAATTTCAGCCTTTTTACCTCAAAATAAGGGGAATTTCTGCATTTTTGCCCCCAAATAAGGGGAATTTCAGCCTTTTTACCTCAAAATAAGGGGAATTTCCGCATTTTTGCCACAAAATATTAGGAATTTCTGCCTTTTTGCCCCAAAATAAGAAAATTTCTGCTTTTTTTCCCTGAAATAATTGAAATTTCTGCAATTTTGCCCCAAAATAAGTGAAATTTCTGCAATTTTGTCCTAAAATAAGGGAAATTTCTGGAATTTTGTTTCAAAATAAGAGGAATTTCTGAGTTTTGCTTCAAAATAAGGAGAATTTCTGTCTTTTTGCCCCAACATATAGGAAATTTCTGCCTTTTTGCCCCACAATTAGGGGAATTTCAGGAATTTTGCTCCAAAAGACGGGGAATTTCTGCCTTTTTGCCCGAAAATAAGAAGAATGCATACCTTTTTGCCATCAAAAATGTAATTTCTTCTATTTTGCTTCAAAATAAAGGGAATTTCTATTTTTTTGCCTCTAAATAAGTGGAATTTCTGTCTTTTTCCCTCAAAACAAAGGGAATTTCTGTCTTTTTTGCCCTAAAATAAGGAAAAATTCTGACTTATTACCCAGTAGTAAGTGAAATTTCTTCAATTTTGCCCCAAAATAAGGGAAATTTCTGCCTTTTTGACCACAAATAAGGGGAATTTCAGTCTTTTTACCTCAAAATAAGGGGAATTTCTGCATTTTTACTACAAAATATTAGGAATTTCTGCCTTTTTGCCCCAAAATAAGGAAAATTTCTGCCTTTTTTCCCTGAAATAAGTGAAATTTCTGCCTTTTTGCCCCAAAATAAGTGAAATTTCTGCAATTTTGCCCCAAAATAAGGGAAATTTCTGCAATTTTGCCACAAAATAAGTGGAATTTCTGAGTTTTGCCCCCAAAAAAGAGAATTTCTGTCTTTTTGCCCCAACATATAGGGAATTTCTGCCTTTTTGCCCCACAATTAGGGGAGTTTCTGCAATTTTGCTCCAAAATACCGAGAATTTCTGCCTTTTTGCCCGAAAATAATGCGAATTTCAGCCTTTTTACCTCAAAATAAGGGGAATTTCTGCATTTTTGCCACAAAATCTTAGGAATATCTGCTTTTTGCCCCAAAATAAGGAAAATTTCTGCTTTTTTTCTCTGAAATAAGTGAAATTTCTGCAATTTTGCCCCAAAATAAGTGAAATTTCTGCAATTTTGCCCCAAAATAAGTGAAATTTCTGCAATTTTGCCCCAAAATAAGTGAAATTTCTGCAATTTTGCCCCAAAATAAGGGAAATTTCTGGAATTTTGCCCCAAAATAAGTGGAATTTCTGAGTTTTGCCCCAAAATAAGGAGAATTTCTGTTTTTTTGCCCCAACATATAGGCAATTTCTGCCTTTTTGCCCCACAATTAGGGGAATTTCTGCAATTTTGCTCCAAAATACGTGGAATTTCTGCCTTTTTGCACGAAAATAACAAGAATGCATACCTTTTTGCCATAAAAAAGGGAAATTTCTTCATTTTTGCTCCAAATTAAGGGGAATTTCTGCTTTTTTGCCTCTAAATAAGTGGAATTTTTGTCTTTTTCCCAAAAACAAAGGGAATTTCTGTCTTTTTTGCCCCAAAATAAGGAAAAATTCTGACTTATTAACCTGAAATAAGTAAAATTTCTGCAATTTTGCACCAAAATAAGGGAAATTTCTGGAATTTTGTCCCAAAATTAGTGGAATTTTTGTGTTTTTCCCCAAAATAAAGAGAATTTCTGTATTTTTGCCCAAACATATAGAGAATTTCTGTATTTTTGCCACACAATTAGGGAAATTTCTGTAATTTTGCTCCAAAATACGGGTAATTTCTACCTTTTTGCCCGAAAATAAGAAGAATGAATACCTTTTTGCAAAAAAATGGGAAATTTCTTCATTTTTGCTCCAAAATAAAAGGAATTTCTGCTTTTTTGCCTCTAAATAAGTGGAATTTCTGTTTATTTCCCCCAAAATAAAGAGAATTTCTGTCTTTTTTGCCCCAAAATAAGGAAAAATTCTGACTTATTACCCTGAAGTAAGTGAAATTTCTGCAATTTTGCCCCAAAATAATGAAAATTTCTGCCTTTTTGCCCCCAAATAAGAGGAATTTCAGCCTTTTTACCTCAAAATAAGGGGAATTTCTGCATTTTTGCCCCCAAATAAGGGGAATTTCAGCCTTTTTACCTCAAAATAAGGGGAATTTCCGCATTTTTGCCACAAAATATTAGGAATTTCTGCCTTTTTGCCCCAAAATAAGAAAATTTCTGCTTTTTTTCCCTGAAATAATTGAAATTTCTGCAATTTTGCCCCAAAATAAGTGAAATTTCTGCAATTTTGTCCTAAAATAAGGGAAATTTCTGGAATTTTGCTTCAAAATAAGAGGAATTTCTGAGTTTTGCTTCAAAATAAGGAGAATTTCTGTCTTTTTGCCCCAACATATAGGAAATTTCTGCCTTTTTGCCCCACAATTAGGGGAATTTCAGCAATTTTGCTCCAAAAGACGGGGAATTTCTGCCTTTTTGCCCGAAAATAAGAAGAATGCATACCCTTTTGCCATCAAAAATGTAATTTCTTCTATTTTGCTTCAAAATAAAGGGAATTTCTATTTTTTTGCCTCTAAATAAGTGGAATTTCTGTCTTTTTCCCTCAAAACAAAGGGAATTTCTGTCTTTTTGCCCTAAAATAAGGAAAAATTCTGACTTATTACCCTGTAGTAAGTGAAATCTCTTCAATTTTGCCCCAAAATAAGGGAAATTTCTGCATTTTTGCCCCCAAATAAGGGGAATTTCAGGATTTTTACCTCAAAATAAGGGGAATTTCTGCATTTTTACCACAAAATATTAGGAATTTATGACTTTTTGCCCCAAAATAAGGAAAATTTTTGCCTTATTTCCCTGAAATAAATGAAATTTCTGCCTTTTTGCCCAAAATAAGTGAAATTTCTGCAATTTTGCCCCAAAATAAGGGAAATTTCTGCAATTTTGCCACAAAATAAGTGGAATTTCTGAGTTTTGCCCCAAAAAATGGAGAATTTCTGTCTTTTTGCCCCAACATATAGGAAATTTCTGCCTTTTTGCCCCACAATTATTGGAATTTCTGCAATTTTGCTCCAAAATACCGAGAATTTCTGCTTTTTTGCCTCTAAATAAGTGGAATTTCTGTCTTTTTCTCCCAAAACAAAGGGAATTTCTGTCTTTTTTGCCCCAAAATAAGGAAAAATTCTGACTTATTACCCTGAAGTAAGTGAAATTCCTGTACTTTTGCTCCAAAATTAGGGAAATTTCTGCCTTTTTGCCCCAAAATAATGCGAATTTCAGCCTTTTTACCTCAAAATAAGGGGAATTTCTGCATTTTTGCCACAAAATATTAGGAATATCTGCTTTTTGCCCCAAAATAAGTAAAATTTCTGCCTTTTTTCTCTGAAATAAGTGAAATTTCTGCAATTTTGCCCCAAAATAAGTGAAATTTCTGCAATTTTGCCCCAAAATAAGTGAAATTTCTGCAATTTTGCCCCAAAATAAGGAAAATTTCTGGAATTTTGCCCCAAAATAAGTGGAATTTCTGAGTTTTGCCCCAAAATAAAGAAAATTTCTGTCTTTTTGCCCCAACATATAGGCAATTTCTGCCTTTTTGCCCCACAATTAGGGGAATTTCAGCAATTTTGCTCCAAAAGACGGGGAATTTCTGCCTTTTTGCCCGAAAATAAGAAGAATGCATACCTTTTTGCCATCAAAAATGTAATATCTTCTATTTTGCTTCAAAATAAAGGGAATTTCTATTTTTTTGCCTCTAAATAAGTGGAATTTCTGTCTTTTTCCCTCAAAACAAAGGGAATTTCTGTCTTTTTTGCCCTAAAATAAGGAAAAATTCTGACTTATTACCCTGTAGTAAGTGAAATTTCTTAGATTTTGCCCCAAAATAAGGGATATTTCTGCCTTTTTGCCCCCAAATAAGGGGAATTTCAGTCTTTTTACCTCAAAATAAGGGGAATTTCTGCATTTTTACTACAAAATATTAGGAATTTCTGCCTTTTTGCCCCAAAATAAGGAAAATTTCTGCCTTTTTTCCCTGAAATAAGTGAAATTTCTGCATTTTGCCCCAAAATAAGTGAAATTTCTGCAATTTTGCCCCAAAATAAGGGAAATTTCTGCAATTTTGCCACAAAATAAGTTGAATTTCTGAGTTTTTCCCCAAAAAAAGAGAATTTCTGTCTTTTTGCCCCAACATATAGGGAATTTCTGCCTTTTTGCCCCACAATTGGGGGAATTTCTGCAATTTTGCTCTAAAATACCGAGAATTACTGCCTTTTTGCCCGAAAATAATGCGAATTTCAGCCTTTTTACCTCAAAATAAGGGGAATTTCTGCATTTTTGCCACAAAATATTAGGAATATCTGCTTTTTGCCCCAAAATAAGGAAAATTTCTGCCTTTTTTCTCTGAAATAAGTGAAATTTCTGCAATTTTGCCCAAAATAAGTGAAATTTCTGCAATATTGCCCCAAAATAAGTGAAATTTCTGCAATTTTGCCCCAAAATAAGGAAAATTTCTGGAATTTTGCCCCAAAATAAGGAGAATTTCTGTCTTTTTCCCCAAACATATAGGCAATTTCTGCCTCTTTGCCCAACATTTAGGGGAATTTCTTCAATTTTGCTGCAAAATACGGGGAATATCTGCCTTTTTGCCTGAAAATAAGAAGAATGCATAACTTTTTGCCATAAAAAAAGGAAATTTCTTCATTTTTACTCCATAATAAGGGGAATTTCTGCTTTTTTGCCTCTAAATAAGTGGAATTTCTGTCTTTTTCCCCCAAAACAAAGGGAATTTTTGTATTTTTGCACCAAAATAAGGAAAAATTCTGACTTATTACCCTGAAGTAAGTGAAATTTCTGCAATTTTGCCCCAAAATAAGAGAAATTTCTGGAATTTTGCCCCAAAATAAGTGGAATTTCTGAGTTTTTCCGCAAAATAAGGAGAATTTCTGTCTTTTTAGCCCAACATATAGGCAATTTCTGCCTTTTTGCCCCACAATTAGAGGAATTTCTGCAATTTTGCTCCAAAATACGGAGTATTTCTGCCTTTTTGCACGAAAATAACAAGAATGCATACTTTTTTGCCATAAAAAAGGGAAATTTCTTCATTTTTGCTCCAAAATAAGGGGAATTTCTGCTTTTTTGCCTCTAAATAAGTGGAATTTCTGTCTTTTTTCCCCAAAACAAAGGGAATTTCTGTCTTTTTTGCCCCAAAATAAGAAAAAATTCTGACTTATTACCCTGAAGTAAGTGAAATTTCTGCAATCTTGCCCCAAAATTAGGGAAATTAGTGCCTTTTTGCACCCAAATAAGGAGAATTTTAGCCTTTTTACCTCAAAATAAGGGGAATTTCAGCATTTTTGTCACAAAATATTAGGAATTTCTGCCTTTTTGCCCCAAAATAAGGAAAATTTCTGTCTTTTTTTTCTGAAATAAGTGAAATTTCTGCAATTTTTCCCCAAAATAAGTGAAATTTCTGAGTTTTGCCCCAAAATAAGGAGAATTTCTGTTTTTGGCCCCAGCATATAGAGAATTTCTGCCTTTTTGCCCCACAATTACGGGAATTTCTGCAATTTTGCTCCAAAATACGGGGAATTTCTGCCTTTTTGCCCGAAAATAAGAAGAATGCATACGTTTTTGCCATAAAAAGGAAATTTCTTTATTTTTGCTTCAAAATAAAAGGAATTTCTGCTTTTTTGCCTCTAAATAAGTGGAATTTCTGTCTTTTTCCCCCAAAACAAAGGGAATTTTTGTATTTTTGCACCAAAATAAGGAAAAATTCTGACTTATTACCCTGAAGTAAGTGAAATTTCTGCAATTTTGCCAAAAAATAAGGGAAATTTCTGCCTTTTTGCCTCCAAATAAGGGGAATTTCAGCCTTTTTACCTCAAAATATGGTGAATTTATGCATTTTTGCCCCCAAATAAGGGGAATTTCAGCCTTTATATCTCAAAATAAGGGGAATTTCTGCATTATTGCCACAAAACATTAGGAATTTCTGCCTTTTTGCCCGAAAATAAGAAAATTTCTCATTTTTTCCCTGAAAAAAGTGAAATTTCTGCAATTTTGCCCCAAAATATGTTAAATTTCTGCAATTTTTTCCCAAAATAAGGGAAATTTCTGGAATTTAGCCCCCAAATAAGTGGAATTTCTGAGTATTTCCCCAAAATAAGAAGAATTTCTGTCTTTTTGCCCCAACATATAGAGAATTTCTGCCTTTTTGCCCCACAATTAGGGGAATTTCTGCAATTTTGCTTCAAAATACGGGGAATTTCTGCCTTTTTGTCCGAAAATAAAAAGAATGCATACATTTTTGCCATAAAAAAGAAATTTCTTCATTTTTGCTCTAAAATAAAAGGAATTTCTGCTTTTTTGCCTCTAAATAAGTGGAATTTCTGTATTTATCCCCCAAAACAAAGGGAATTCCTGTCTTTTTTGCCCCAAAATAAAGAAAATTTCTGACTTATTACCCTTAAATAAGTGAAATTTCTGCAATTTTGAACGAAAATAAAGGAAATTTTTGCCTTATTGCCCCCAAATAAGGGGAATTTCAGCCTTTTTACCTTAAAATAAGGGGAATTTCTGCATTTTTGCCACAAAATATTAGGAATTTCTGCCTTTTTGCCCCAAAATAAGAAAATTTCTGCTTTTTTTCCCTGAAATAAGTGAAATTTCTGCAATTTTGCCCCAAAATAAAGGAAATTTTTGCCTTTTGCTTTCAAATAAAGGGAATTTCAGCATTTTTACCTCAAAATAAGGGGAATTTCTGCATTTTTGCCACAAAATATTAGGAATTTCTGCCTGTTTGCCCCAAAATAAGAAAATTTCTGCTTTTTTTCTCTGAAATAAGTGAAATTTTGCAATTTTGCCCCAAAATAAGTGAAATTTCTGCAATTTTGCCCCAAAATAAGGGAAATTTCTGGAATTTTGTCCCAAAATAAGTGGAATTTCTGAGTTTTGCCCCAAAATAAGGAGAATTTCTGTTTTTTGCCTCAACATATAGGCAATTTCTGCCTTTTTGCCCCACAATTAGGGGAATTTCTGCAATTTTGCTCCAAAATACGTGGAATTTCTGCCTTTTTGCACGAAAATAAGAAGAATGCATACCTTTTTGCCATAAAAAAGGGAAATTTCTTCATTTTTGCTCCAAATTAAGGGGAATTTCTGCTTTTTTGCCTCTAAATAAGTGGAATTTTGTCTTTTTCCCAAAAACAAAGGGAATTTCTGTCTTTTTCGCCCCAAAATAAGGAAAAATTCTGACTTATTAACCTGAAGTAAGTAAAATTTCTGCAATTTTGCACCAAAATAAGGGAAATTTCTGGAATTTTGCCCCAAAATTAGTGGAATTTTTGTGTTTTTCCCCAAAATAAAGAGAATTTCTGTATTTTTGCCCAAACATATTGAGAATTTCTGTATTTTTGCCACACAATTAGGGAAATTTCTGTAATTTTGCTCCAAAATACGGGTAATTTCTGCCTTTTTGCCCGAAAATAAGAATGAATACCTTTTTGCCAAAAAATGGGAAATTTCTTCATTTTTGCTCCAAAATAAAAGGAATTTCTGCTTTTTTGCCTCTAAATAAGTGGAATTTCTGTCTATTTCCCCCAAAATAAAGAGAATTTCTGTCTTTTTTGCCCCAAAATAAGGAAAAATTCTGACTTATTACCCTGAAGTAAGTGAAATTTCTGCAATTTTGCCCCAAAATAAGGGAAATTTCTGCATTTTTGCCCCCAAATCAGGGGAATTTCAGCCTTTTTACCTCAAAATAAGGGAAATTTCTGCATTATTGCCCCCAAATAAGGGGAATTTCAGCCTTTTTACCTCAAAATAAGGGGAATTTCTGCATTTTTGCCACAAAATATTAGGAATTTCTGCCTTTTTGCCCCAAAATAAGAAAATTTCTGCTTTTTTTCCCTGAAATAATTGAAATTTCTGCAATTTTGCCCCAAAATAAGTGAAATTTCTGCAATTTTGTCCTAAAATAAGGGAAATTTCTGGAATTTTGCTTCAAAATAAGAGGAATTTCTGAGTTTTGCTTCAAAATAAGGAGAATTTCTGTCTTTTTGCCCCAACATATAGGAAATTTCTGCCTTTTTGCCCCACAATTAGGGGAATTTCAGCAATTTTGCTCCAAAAGACGGGGAATTTCTGCCTTTTTGCCCGAAAATAAGAAGAATGCATACCTTTTTGCCATCAAAAATGTAATTTCTTCTATTTTGCTTCAAAATAAAGGGAATTTCTATTTTTTTGCCTCTAAATAAGTGGAATTTCTGTCTTTTTCCCTCAAAACAAAGGGAATTTCTGTCTTTTTTGCCCTAAAATAAGGAAAAATTCTGACTTATTACCCTGTAGTAAGTGAAATTTCTTAGATTTTGCCACAGAATAAGGGAAATTTCTGCCTTTTTGCCCCCTAATAAGGGGAATTTCAGTCTTTTTACCTCAAAATAAGGGGAATTTCTCCATTTTTACTACAAAATATTAGGAATTTCTGCCTTTTTGCCCCAAAATAAGGAAAATTTCTGCCTTTTTTCTCTGAAATAAGTGAAATTTCTGCCTTTTTGCCCCAAAATAAGTGAAATTTCTGCAATTTTGCCCCAAAATAAGGGAAATTTCTGCAATTTTGCCACAAAATAAGTGGAATTTCTGAGTTTTGCCCCAAAAAAGAGAATTTCTGTCTTTTTGCCCCAACATATAGGGAATTTCTGCCTTTTTGCCCCACAATTAGGGGAATATCTGCAATTTTGCTCCAAAATACCGAGAATTGCTGCCTTTTTGCCCGAAAATAATGCGAATTTCAGCCTTTTTACCTCAAAATAAGGGGAATTTCTGCATTTTTGCCACAAAATATTAGGAATATCTGCTTTTTGCCCCAAAATAAGGAAAATTTCTGCCTTTTTCTCTGAAATAAGTGAAATTTCTGCAATTTTGCCCCAAAATAAGTGAAATTTCTGCAATTTTGCCCCAAAATAAGTGAAATTTCTGCAATTTTGCCCCAAAATAAGGAAAATTTCTGGAATTTTGCCCCAAAATAAGGAGAATTTCTGTCTTTTTCCCCAAACATATAGGCAATTTCTGCCTCTTTGCCCAACATTTAGGGGAATTTCTTCAATTTTGCTGCAAAATACGGGGAATATCTGCCTTTTTGCCTGAAAATAAGAAGAATGCATAACTTTTTGCCATAAATAAAGGAAATTTCTTCATTTTTACTCCATAATAAGGGGAATTTCTGCTTTTTTGCCTCTAAATAAGTGGAATTTCTGTCTTTTTCCCCCAAAACAAAGGGAATTTTTGTATTTTTGCACCAAAATAAGGAAAAATTCTGACTTATTACCCTGAAGTAAGTGAAATTTCTGCAATTTTGCCCCAAAATAAGAGAAATTTCTGGAATTTTGCCCCAAAATAAGTGGAATTTCTGAGTTTTGCCGCAAAATAAGGAGAATTTCTGTCTTTTTAGCCCAACATATAGGCAATTTCTGCCTTTTTGCCCCACAATTAGAGGAATTTCTGCAATTTTGCTCCAAAATACGGAGAATTTCTGCCTTTTTGCACGAAAATAAGAAGAATGCATACTTTTTTGCCATAAAAAAGGGAAATTTCTTCATTTTTGCTCCAAAATAAGGGGAATTTCTGCTTTTTTGCCTCTAAATAAGTGGAATTTCTGTCTTTTTTCCCCAAAACAAAGGGAATTTCTGTCTTTTTTGCCCCAAAATAAGAAAAAATTCTGACTTATTACCCTGAAGTAAGTGAAATTTCTGCAATCTTGCCCCAAAATTAGGGAAATTAGTGCCTTTTTGCCCCCAAATAAGGAGAATTTTAGCCTTTTTACCTCAAAATAAGGGGAATTTCTGCATTTTTGTCACAAAATATTAGGAATTACTGCCTTTTTGCCCCAAAATAAGGAAAATTTCTGTCTTTTTTTTCTGAAATAAGTGAAATTTCTGCAATTTTGCCCCAAAATAAGTGAAATTTCTGAGTTTTGCCCCAAAATAAGGAGAATTTCTGTTTTTGGCCCCAGCATATAGAGAATTTCTGCCTTTTTGCCCCACAATTACGGGAATTTCTGCAATTTTGCTCCAAAATACGGGGAATTTCTGCCTTTTTGCCCGAAAATAAGAAGAATGCATACGTTTTTGCCATAAAAAGGAAATTTCTTTATTTTTGCTTCAAAATAAAAGGAATTTCTGCTTTTTTGCCTCTAAATAAGTGGAATTTCTGTCTTTTTCCCCCAAAACAAAGGGAATTTTTGTATTTTTACACCAAAATAAGGAAAAATTCTGACTTATTACCCTGAAGTAAGTGAAATTTCTGCAATTTTGCCAAAAAATAAGGGAAATTTCTGCCTTTTTGCCTCCAAATAAGGGGAATTTCAGCCTTTTTACCTCAAAATATGGTGAATTTATGCATTTTTGCCCCCAAATAAGCGGAATTTCAGCCTTTATATCTCAAAATAAGGGGAATTTCTGCATTATTTCCACAAAACATTAGGAATTTCTGCCTTTTTGCCCCAAAATAAGAAAATTTCTCATTTTTTTCCCTGAAAAAAGTGAAATTTCTGCAATTTTGCCCCAAAATATGTTAAATTTTTGCAATTTTTTCCCAAAATAAGGGAAATTTCTGGAATTTAGCCCCCAAATAAGTTGAATTTCTGAGTATTTCCCCAAAATAAGAAGAATTTCTGTCTTTTTGCCCCAACATATAGAGAATTTCTGCCTTTTTGCCCCACAATTAGGGGAATTTCTGCAATTTTGCTCCAAAATACGGGGAATTTCTGCCTTTTTGTCCGAAAATAAAAAGAATGCATACATTTTTGCCATAAAAAAAAATTTCTTCATTTTTGCTCTAAAATAAAAGGAATTTCTGCTTTTTTGCCTCTAAATAAGTGGAATTTCTGTATTTATCCCCCAAAACAAAGGGAATTCCTGTCTTTTTTGCCCCAAAATAAAGAAAATTTCTGACTTATTACCCTTAAATAAGTGAAATTTCTGCAATTTTGAACGAAAATAAAGGAAATTTTTGCCTTATTGCCCTCAAATAAGGGGAATTTCAGCCTTTTTACCTTAAAATAAGGGGAATTTCTGCATTTTTGCCACAAAATATTAGGAATTTCTGCCTTTTTGCCCCAAAATAAGAAAATTTCTGCTTTTTTTCCCTGAAATAAGTGAAATTTCTGCAATTTTGCCCCAAAATAAAGGAAATTTTTGCCTTTTGCTTTCAAATAAAGGGAATTTCAGCCTTTTTACCTCAAAATAAGGGGAATTTCTGCATTTTTGCCACAAAATATTAGGAATTTCTGCCTGTTTGCCCCAAAATAAGAAAATTTCTGCTTTTTTTCTCTGAAATAAGTGAAATTTTGCAATTTTGCCCCAAAATAAGTGAAATTTCTGCAATTTTGCCCCAAAATAAGGGAAATTTCTGGAATTTTGCCCCAAAATAAGTGGAATTTCTGAGTTTTGCCCCAAAATAAGGAGAATTTCTGTTTTTTGCCTCAACATATAGGCAATTTCTGCCTTTTTGCCCCACAATTAGGGGAATTTCTGCAATTTTGCTCCAAAATACGTGGAATTTCTGCCTTTTTGCACGAAAATAAAAAGAATGCATACCTTTTTGCCATAAAAAAGGGAAATTTCTTCATTTTTGCTCCAAATTAAGGGGAATTTCTGCTTTTTTGCCTCTAAATAAGTGGAATTTTTGTCTTTTTCCCAAAAACAAAGGGAATTTCTGTCTTTTTCGCCCCAAAATAAGGAAAAATTCTGACTTATTAACCTGAAGTAAGTAAAATTTCTGCAATTTTGCACCAAAATAAGGGAAATTTCTGGAATTTTGCCCCAAAATTAGTGGAATTTTTGTGTTTTTCCCCAAAATAAAGAGAATTTCTGTATTTTTGCCCAAACATATTGAGAATTTCTGTATTTTTGCCACACAATTAGGGAAATTTCTGTAATTTTGCTCCAAAATACGGGTAATTTCTGCCTTTTTGCCCGAAAATAAGAATGAATACCTTTTTGCCAAAAAATGGGAAATTTCTTCATTTTTGCTCCAAAATAAAAGGAATTTCTGCTTTTTTGCCTCTAAATAAGTGGAATTTCTGTCTATTTCCCCCAAAATAAAGAGAATTTCTGTCTTTTTTGCCCCAAAATAAGGAAAAATTCTGACTTATTACCCTGAAGTAAGTGAAATTTCTGCAATTTTGCCCCAAAATAAGGGAAATTTCTGCATTTTTGCCCCCAAATCAGGGGAATTTCAGCCTTTTTACCTCAAAATAAGGGAAATTTCTGCATTATTGCCCCCAAATAAGGGGAATTTCAGCCTTTTTACCTCAAAATAAGGGGAATTTCCGCATTTTTGCCACAAAATATTAGGAATTTCTGCCTTTTTGCCCCAAAATAAGAAAATTTCTGCTTTTTTTCCCTGAAATAATTGAAATTTCTGCAATTTTGCCCCAAAATAAGTGAAATTTCTGCAATTTTGTCCTAAAATAAGGGAAATTTCTGGAATTTTGCTTCAAAATAAGAGGAATTTCTGAGTTTTGCTTCAAAATAAGGAGAATTTCTGTCTTTTTGCCCCAACATATAGGAAATTTCTGCCTTTTTGCCCCACAATTAGGGGAATTTCAGCAATTTTGGTCCAAAAGACGGGGAATTTCTGCCTTTTTGCCCGAAAATAAGAAGAATGCATACCTTTTTGCCATCAAAAATGTAATTTCTTCTATTTTGCTTCAAAATAAAGGGAATTTCTATTTTTTTGCCTCTAAATAAGTGGAATTTCTGTCTTTTTCCGTCAAAACAAAGGGAATTTCTGTCTTTTTTGCCCTAAAATAAGGAAAAATTCTGACTTATTACCCTGTAGTAAGTGAAATTTCTTAGATTTTGCCACAGAATAAGGGAAATTTCTGCCTTTTTGCCCCATAATAAGGGGAATTTCAGTCTTTTTACCTCAAAATAAGGGGAATTTCTCCATTTTTACTACAAAATATTAGGAATTTCTGCCTTTTTGCCCCAAAATAAGGAAAATTTCTGCCTTTTTTCTCTGAAATAAGTGAAATTTCTGCCTTTTTGCCCCAAAATAAGTGAAATTTCTGCAATTTTGCCCCAAAATAAGGGAAATTTCTGCAATTTTGCCAAAAAATAAGTGGAATTTCTGAGTTTTGCCCCAAAAAAGAGAATTTCTGTCTTTTTGCCCCAACATATAGGGAATTTCTGCCTTTTTGCCCCACAATTAGGGGAATATCTGCAATTTTGCTCCAAAATACCGAGAATTTCTGCCTTTTTGCCCGAAAATAATGCGAATTTCAGCCTTTTTACCTCAAAATAAGGGGAATTTCTGCATTTTTGCCACAAAATATTAGGAATATCTGCTTTTTGCCCCAAAATAAGGAAAATTTCTGCCTTTTTCTCTGAAATAAGTGAAATTTCTGCAATTTTGCCCCAAAATAAGTGAAATTTCTGCAATTTTGCCCCAAAATAAGTGAAATTTCTGCAATTTTGCCCCAAAATAAGGAAAATTTCTGGAATTTTGCCCCAAAATAAGGAGAATTTCTGTCTTTTTCCCCAAACATATAGGCAATTTCTGCCTCTTTGCCCAACATTTAGGGGAATTTCTTCAATTTTGCTGCAAAATACAGGGAATATCTGCCTTTTTGCCTGAAAATAAGAAGAATGCATAACTTTTTGCCATAAATAAAGGAAATTTCTTCATTTTTACTCCATAATAACGGGAATTTCTGCTTTTTTGCCTCTAAATAAGTGGAATTTCTGTCTTTTTCCCCAAAACAAAGGGAATTTTTGTATTTTTGCACCAAAATAAGGAAAAATTCTAACTTATTACCCTGAAGTAAGTGAAATTTCTGCAATTTTGCCCCAAAATAAGGGAAATTTCTGGAATTTTGCCCCAAAATAAGTGGAATTTCTGAGTTTTGCCGCAAAATTAGGAGAATTTCTGTCTTTTTAGCCCAACATATAGGCAATTTCTGCCTTTTTGCCCCACAATTAGAGGAATTTCTGCAATTTTGCTCCAAAATACGGAGAATTTCTGCCTTTTTGCACGAAAATAAGAAGAATGCATACTTTTTTGCCATAAAAAAGGGAAATTTCTTCATTTTTGCTCCAAAATAAGGGGAATTTCTGCTTTTTTGCCTCTAAATAAGTGGAATTTCTGTCTTTTTTCCCCAAAACAAAGGGAATTTCTGTCTTTTTTGCCCCAAAATAAGAAAAAATTCTGACTTATTACCCTGAAGTAAGTGAAATTTCTGCAATCTTGCCCCAAAATTAGGGAAATTAGTGCCTTTTTGCCCCCAAATAAGGAGAATTTTAGCCTTTTTACCTCAAAATAAGGGGAATTTCTGCATTTTTGTCACAAAATATTAGGAATTTCTGCCTTTTTGCCCCAAAATAAGGAAAATTTCTGTCTTTTTTTTCTGAAATAAGTGAAATTTCGGCAATTTTGCCCCAAAATAAGTGAAATTTCTGAGTTTTGCCCCAAAATAAGGAGAATTTCTGTTTTTTGCCCCAGCATATAGAGAATTTCTGCCTTTTTGCCCCACAATTACGGGAATTTCTGCAATTTTGCTCCAAAATACGGGGAATTTCTGCCTTTTTGCCCGAAAATAAGAAGAATGCATACGTTTTTGCCATAAAAAGGAAATTTCTTTATTTTTGCTCCAAAATAAAAGGAATTTCTGCTTTTTTGCCTCTAAATAAGTGGAATTTCTCTCTTTTTCCCCCAAAACAAAGGGAATTTTTGTATTTTTGCACCAAAATAAGGAAAAATTCTGATTTATTACCCTGAAGTAAGTGAAATTTCTGCAATTTTGCCAAAAAATAAGGGAAATTTCTGACTTTTTGCCTCCAAATAAGGGGAATTTCAGCCTTTTTACCTCAAAATATGGTGAATTTATGCATTTTTGCCCCCAAATAAGGGGAATTTCAGCCTTTATATCTCAAAATAAGGGGAATTTCTGCATTATTGCCACAAAACATTAGGAATTTCTGCCTTTTTGCCCCAAAATAAGAAAATTTCTCATTTTTTTCCGTGAAAAAAGTGAAATTTCTGCAATTTTGCCCCAAAATATGTTAAATTTCTGCAATTTTTTCCCAAAATAAGGGAAATTTCTGGAATTTTGCCCCCAAATAAGTGGAATTTCTGAGTATTTCCTCAAAATAAGAAGAATTTCTGTCTTTTTGCCCCAACATATAGAGAATTTCTGCCTTTTTGCCCCACAATTAGGGGAATTTCTGCAATTTTGCTCCAAAATACGGGGAATTTCTGCCTTTTTGTCCGAAAATAAAAAGAATGCATACATTTTTGCCATAAAAAAGAAATTTCTTCATTTTTGCTCTAAAATAAGGGGAATTTTTGCTTTTTTGCCTCTAAATAAGTGGAATTTCTGTCTTTATCCCCCAAAACAAAGGGAATTCCTGTCTTTTTTGCCCCAAAATAAAGAAAATTTCTGACTTATTACCCTTAAATAAGTGAAATTTCTGCAATTTTGAACGAAAATAAAGGAAATTTTTGCCTTATTGCCCCCATATAAGGGGAATTTCAGCCTTTTTACCTTAAAATAAGGGGAATTTCTGCATTTTTGCCACAAAATATTAGGAATTTCTGCCTTTTTGCCCCAAAATAAGAAAATTTCTGCTTTTTTTCCCTGAAATAAGTGAAATTTCTGCAATTTTGCCCCAAAATAAGTGAAATGTCTGCAATTTTGCCCCAAAATAAGGGAAATTAATGGAATTTTGCCCCAAAATAAGTGGAATTTCTGAGTTTTGCCCCAAAATAAGGAGAATTTCTGTTTTTTTGCCCCAACATATAGGCAATTTCTGCCTTTTTGCCCCACAATTAGGGGAATTTCTGCAATTTTGCTCCAAAATACGGGGAATTTCTGCTTTTTTGCTTAAAAATAAGAAGAATGCATACCTTTTTGCCATAAAAAAAGAAAATTTCTTCATTTTTGCTCCAAAAAGGGGAAATTCTGCTTTTTTGCCTCTAAATCAGTGGAATTTCTTTCTTTTTCCCTCAAAACAAAGGGAATTTCTGTGTTTTTTGCCCCAAAATAAGGAAAAATTCTGACTTATTACCCTGAAGTAAGTGATATTTCTGCAATTTTGCCCCAAAAAAAGGGAAATTTCTGCCTTTTGCCCCCAAATAAGGGGAATTTCAGCCTTTTTACCTCAAAATATGGTGAATTTATGCATTTTTGCCCCCAAATAAGGGGAATTTCAGCCTTTATATCTCAAAATAAGGGGAATTTCTGCATTATTGCCACAAAACATTAGGAATTTCTGCCTTTTTGCCCCAAAATAAGAAAATTTCTCATTTTTTCCCTGAAAAAGGTGAAATTTCTGCAATTTTGCCCCAAAATATGTTAAATTTCTGCAATTTTTTCCCAAAATAAGGGAAATTTCTGGAATTTTGCCCCCAAATAAGTGGAATTTCTGAGTATTTCCTCAAAATAAGAAGAATTTCTGTCTTTTTGCCCCAACATATAGAGAATTTCTGCCTTTTTGCCCCACAATTAGGGGAATTTCTGCAATTTTGCTCCAAAATACGGGGAATTTCTGCCTTTTTGCCCGAAAATAAGAAGAATGCAAACGTTTTTGCCATAAAAAGGAAATTTCTTTATTTTTGCTCCAAAATAAAAGGAATTTCTGCTTTTTTGCCTCTAAATAAGTGGAATTTCTCTCTTTTTCCCCCAAAACAAAGGGAATTTTTGTATTTTTGCACCAAAATAAGGAAAAATTCTGACTTATTACCCTGAAGTAAGTGAAATTTCTGCAATTTTGCCAAAAAATAAGGGAAATTTCTGCCTTTTTGCCTCCAAATAAGGGGAATTTCAGCCTTTTTACCTCAAAATATGGTGAATTTATGCATTTTTGCCCCCAAATAAGGGGAATTTCAGCCTTTATATCTCAAAATAAGGGGAATTTCTGCATTATTGCCACAAAACATTAGGAATTTCTGCCTTTTTGCCCCAAAATAAGAAAATTTCTCATTTTTTCCCTGAAAAAAGTGAAATTTCTGCAATTTTGCCCCAAAATATGTTAAATTTCTGCAATTTTTTCCCAAAATAAGGGAAATTTCTGGAATTTTGCCCCCAAATAAGTGGAATTTCTGAGTATTTCCTCAAAATAAGAAGAATTTCTGTATTTTTGCCCCAACATATAGAGAATTTCTGCCTTTTTGCCCCACAATTAGGGGAATTTCTGCAATTTTGCTCCAAAATACGGGGAATTTCTGCCTTTTTGTCCGAAAATAAAAAGAATGCATACATTTTTGCCATAAAAAAGAAATTTCTTCATTTTTGCTCTAAAATAAAAGGAATTTCTGCTTTTTTGCCTCTAAATAAGTGGAATTTCTGTCTTTATCCCCCAAAACAAAGGGAATTCCTGTCTTTTTTGCCCCAAAATAAAGAAAATTTCTGACTTATTACCCTTAAATAAGTGAAATTTCTGCAATTTTGAACGAAAATAAAGGAAATTTTTGCCTTATTGCCCCCATATAAGGGGAAATTCAGCCTTTTTACCTTAAAATAAGGGGAATTTCTGCATTTTTGCCACAAAATATTAGGAATTTCTGCCTTTTTGCCCCAAAATAAGAAAATTTCTGCTTTTTTTCCCTGAAATAAGTGAAATTTCTGCAATTTTGCCCCAAAATAAGTGAAATGTCTGCAATTTAGCCCCAAAATAAGGGAAATTAATGGAATTTTGCCCCAAAATAAGTGGAATTTCTGAGTTTTGCCCCAAAATAAGGAGAATTTCTGTTTTTTTGCCCCAACATATAGGCAATTTCTGCCTTTTTGCCCCACAATTAGGGGAATTTCTGCAATTTTGCTCCAAAATACGGGGAATTTCTGCCTTTTTGCTTTAAAATAAGAAGAATGCATACCTTTTTGCCATAAAAAAAGAAAATTTCTTCATTTTTGCTCCAAAAAGGGGAAATTCTGCTTTTTTGCCTCTAAATCAGTGGAATTTCTTTCTTTTTCCCTCAAAACAAAGGGAATTTCTGTGTTTTTTGCCCCAAAATAAGGAAAAATTCTGACTTATTACCCTGAAGTAAGTGATATTTCTGCAATTTTGCCCCCAAAAAAGGGAAATTTCTGCCTTTTGCCCCCAAATAAGGGGAATTTCAGCCTTTTTACCTCGAAATAAGGGGAATTTCTGCATTTTTGCCACAAAATATTAGGAATTTCTGCCATTTTGCTCCAAAATAAGGAAAATTTCTGCATTTTTTCCCTGAAATAAGTGAAATTTCTGCAATTTTGTTACAAAATATGTAAAATTTCTGCATATTTGCCCCAAAATAAGTGAAATTTCTGCAATTTTGCCCCAAAAAAAAGGAAAATTTCTGTAATTTTGCCCCAAAATAAGTGGAATTTCTGAGTTTTGCCCCAAAATAAAGAGAATTTCGGTCTTTTGGCCCCAACATATAGAGATTTTCTGCATTTTTGCCCCACAATTAGGGGAATTTCTGCAATTTTGCTCAAAAATACGGGGAATTTTTGCTTTTTTGCCCGATAATAAGAAGAATGCATACCCTTTTGCCATAAAAAAGGGAAATTTCTTCATTTTTGCTCCAAAATAAGGGGAATTTCTGCATTTTTGCCTCTAAATAAGTGGAATTTCTGTCTTTTTCCCCCAAGGCAAAGGGAATTCCTGTCTTTTTTGTCCCAAAATAAAGAAAATTTCTGACTTATAACCCTTAAATAAGTGAAATTTCTGAAATTTTGAACGAATATAAAGGAAATTTTTGCCTTTTTTGCCCCCAAATAAGGGGAATTTCAGCCTTTTTACCTCAAAATAAGGGGAATTTCTGCATTTATGCCTCAAAATATTAGAAATTTCTGCATTTTTGCCCCAAAATAAGAAAATTTCTGCTTTTTTTTCCTTAAATAAGTGAAATTTCTGCAATTTTGCCCTAAAATAAGTGAAATGTCTGCAATTGTGCCCCAAAATAAGGGAAATTTCTGGAATTTTGCCCCAAAATAAGTGGAATTTCTGAGTTTTGCCCCAAAATAAGGAGAATTTCTGTCTTTTTGCCCCAACACATAGGCAATTTCTGCCTTTTGGCCCCACAATTAGGGGAATTTCTTCAATTTTGCTCCAAAATATGGGGAATTTCTGCCTTTTGCCCGAAAATAAGAAAAATGCATACCTTTTTGCCATAAAAAAGGGAAATTTCTTCATTTTTGCTCCAAAAAGGGGAATTTCTGCTTTTTTGCCTCTAAATAAGTGGAATTTCTGTTTTTTTCCCCCAAAACAAAGGGAATTTCTGTCTTTTTGCCCCAAAATAAGGAAAAATTCTGACTTATTACCCTGAAGTAAGTGAAATTTCTGCAATTTTGCCCCAAAATAAGGGAAATTTCTGCCTTTTTGCCCCCAAATAAGGGGAATTTCAGCCTTTTTACCTCGAAATAAGGGGAATTACTGCATTTTTGCCACAAAATATTAGGAATTTCTGCCTTTTTGCCCAAAAATAAAGAAAATTTCTGCTTTTTTCCCTAAAATATGTGAAATTTCTGCAATTTTGCCACAAAATAATTAAAATTTCTTCATATTTGCCCCAAAATAATTGAAATTTCTGCAATTTTGCCCCAAAATAAGGAAAATTTCTGGAATTTTGCCCCAAAATAAGTGGAATTTCTTTGTTTTGCCCCAAAATAAGGAGAATTTCTGTCTTTTTGCCCCAACATAGAGAGATTTTCTGCATTTTTGCCCCACAATTAGGGGAATTTCTGCAATTATGCTCCAAAATACGGGGAATTTCTGCCTTTTTTCCCGAAAATAAAAAGAATGCATAACTTTTTGCCATAAAAAAGGGAAATTTCTTCATTTTTGCTCCAAAATAAGGGGAGTTCCTGCTTTTTGGCCTTTAAATAAGTGGAATTTCTGTCTATTCCCCCAAGACAAAGGGAATTTCTGTCATTTTTGCCCCAAAATAATGAAAAATTCTGACTTATTACCCTGAAGTAAGTGAAATTTTTGCAATTTTGCCCCAAAATTAGGGAAATTTCTGCCTTTTTGCCTCCAAATTAGGGGAATTTCAGCCTTTTTACCTCAAAATAAGGAGAATTTCTGCATTTTTGTCACAAAATATTAGGAATTTCTGCCTTTTTGCCCCAAAATAAGAAAAATTTCTGTCTTTTTTCTCTGAAATAAGTGAAATTTCTGCAATTTTGCCCCAAAATAAGTGAAATTTCTGCTATTTTGCCCAAAAATAAGTGAAATTTCTGCAATTTTGCCCCAAATTAAAAGAAATTTCTGGAATTTTGCCCCAAAATACGTGGAATTTCTGAGTTTTTCCCCAAAATAAGGAGAATTTCTGTCTTTTTGCCCCAACATATAGAGAATTTCTGCCTTTTTGCCCCACAATTAGGGGAATTTCTGCAATTTTGCTCCAAAATACGGGGAATATCTGCCTTTTTGCCCGAAAATAAGAAGAATGCATAACTTTTTGCCATAAAAAAGGGAAATTTCTTCATTTTTGCTCCAAAATAAGGGGAATTTCTGCTTTTTTGCCTCTAAATAAGTGGAATTTCTGTCTTTTTCCCCCAAAACAAAGGGAATTCCTGTCTTTTTTGCCCCAAAATAAGGAAATTTTCTGACTTATTACCCTGAAATAAGTGAAATTTCTGCTATTTTGCCCAAAAATAAGTGAAATTTCTGCAATTTTGCCCCAAATTAAAAGAAATTTCTGGAATTTTGCCCCAAAATAAGTGGAATTTCTGAGTTTTGACACAAAATAAGGAGAATTTCTGTTTTTTTGCCCCAACATATAGGCAATTTCTGCCTTTTTGCCCCACAATTAGGGGAATTTCTTCAATTTTGCTCCAAAATACGTGGAATTTCTGCCTTTTTGCACGAAAATAAGAGGAATGCATACCTTTTTGCCATAAAAAAAGGGAAATTTCTTCATTTTTGCTCCAAATTAAGGGGAATTTCTGCTTTTTTGCCTCTAAATAAGTGGAATTTCTGTCTTTTTCCCCCAAAACAAAGGGAATTCCTGTCTTTTTTGCCCCAAAATAAGGAAATTTTCTGACTTATTACCCTGAAATAAGTGAAATTTCTGCAATTTTGCCCCAAAATAAAGGAAATTTTTGCCTTTTTGCCCCCAAATAAAGGGAATTTCAGCCTTTTTACCTCAAAATAAAGGGAATTTCTGCATTTTTGCCCCAAAATAAGAAAATTTCTGCTTTTTTTCTCTGAAATAAGTGAAATTTTGCAATTTTGCCCCAAAATAAGTGAAATTTCTGCAATTTTGCCCCAAAATAAGGGAAATTTCTGGAATTTTGCCCCAAAAAAGTGGAATTTCTGAGTTTTGCCCCAAAATAAGGAGAATTTCTGTTTTTTTGCCCCAACATATAGGCAATTTCTGCCTTTTTGCCCCACAATTAGGGGAATTTCTTCAATTTTGCTCCAAAATACGTGGAATTTCTGCCTTTTTGCACGAAAATAAGAGGAATGCATACCTTTTTGCCATAAAAAAAAGGGAAATTTCTTCATTTTTGCTCCAAATTAAGGGGAATTTCTGCTTTTTTGCCTCTAAATAAGTGGAATTTCTGTCTTTTTCCCCCAAAACTAAGGGAATTTCTGTCTTTTTTGCCCCAAAATAAGGAAAAGTTCTGACTTATTAACCTGAAGTAAGTAAAATTTCTGCAATTTTGCACCAAAATAAGGGAAATTTCTAGAATTTTGCCCCAAAATAAGTGGAATTTTTGTGTTTTTCCCCAAAATAAAGAGAATTTCTGTATTTTTGCCCCAACATATAGAGAATTTCTGTTTTTTGCTACACAATTAGGGAAATATCTGTAATTTTGCTCCAAAATACGGGTAATTTCTGCCTTTTTGCCCGAAAATAAGAAGAATGAATATTTTTTTGCCAAAAAATGGGAAATTTCTTCATTTTTGCTCCAAAATAAAAGGAATTTCTGCTTTTTTGCCTCTAAATAAGTGGAATTTCTGTCTATTTCCCCCAAAATAAAGAGAATTTCTGTCTTTTTTGCCCCAAAATAAGGAAAAATTCTGACTTATTACCCTGAAGTAAGTGAAATTTCTGTAATTTTTCCCCAAAATAAGGGAAATTTCTACCTTTTTGCCCGCAAATAAGGGAAATTTCAGCCTTTTTACCTCAAAATAAGGGGAATTTCTGCATTTTTGCCCCCAAATAAGGGGAATTTCAGCCTTTTTACCTCAAAATAAGGGTAATTTCCGCATTTTTGCCACAAAATATTAGGAATTTCTGACTTTTTGCCCCAAAATAAGAAAATTTCTGCTTTTTTTCTCTGAAATAATTGAAATTTCTGCAATTTTGCCCCAAAATAAGTGAAATTTCTGCAATTTTGTCCTAAAATAAGGGAAATTTCTGGAATTTTGCTTCAAAATAAGAGGAATTTCTGAGTTTTGCTTCAAAATAAGGAGAATTTCTGTCTTTTTGCCCCAACATATAGGAAATTTCTGCCTTTTTGCCCCACAATTAGGGGAATTTCAGCAATTTTGCTCCAAAAGACGGGGAATTTCTGCCTTTTTGCCCGAAAATAAGAAGAATGCATACCTTTTTGCCATCAAAAATGTAATTTCTTCTATTTTGCTTCAAAATAAAGGGAATTTCTATTTTTTTGCCTCTAAATAAGTGGAATTTCTGTCTTTTTCCCTCAAAACAAAGGGAATTTCTGTCTTTTTTGCCCTAAAATAAGGAAAAATTCTGACTTATTACCCTGTAGTAAGTGAAATTTCTTCAATTTTGCCCCAAAATAAGGGAAATTTCTGCCTTTTTGCCCCCAAATAAGGGGAATTTCAGTCTTTTTACCTCAAAATAAGGGGAATTTCTGCATTTTTACCACAAAATATTAGGAATTTATGACTTTTTGCCCCAAAATAAGGAAAATTTTTGCCTTTTTTCCCTGAAATAAATGAAATTTCTGCCTTTTTGCCCAAAATAAGTGAAATTTCTGCAATTTTGCCCCAAAATAAGGGAAATTTCTGCAATTTTGCCACAAAATAAGTGGAATTTCTGAGTTTTGCCCCAAAAAATGGAGAATTTCTGTCTTTTTGCCCCAACATATAGGAAATTTCTGCCTTTTTGCCCCACAATTAGGGGAATTTCTGCAATTTTGCTCCAAAATACCGAGAATTTCTGCTTTTTTGCCTCTAAATAAGTGAAATTTCTGTCTTTTTCTCCCAAAACAAAGGGAATTTCTGTCTTTTTTGCCCCAAAATAAAGAAAAATTCTGACTTATTACCCTGAAGTAAGTGAAATTCCTGTACTTTTGCTCCAAAATTAGGGAAATTTCTGCCTTTTTGGCCCAAAATAATGCGAATTTCAGCCTTTTTACCTCAAAATAAGGGGAATTTCTGCATTTTTGCCACAAAATATTAGGAATATCTGCTTTTTGCCCCAAAATAAGGAAAATTTCTGCCTTTTTTCTCTGAAATAAGTGAAATTTCTGCAATTTTGCCCCAAAATAAGTGAAATTTCTGCAATTTTGCCCCAAAATAAGTGAAATTTCTGCAATTTTGCCCCAAAATGAGGAAAATTTCTGGAATTTTGCCCCAAAATAAGTGGAATTTCTGAGTTTTGCCCCAAAATAAAGAAAATTTCTGTCTTTTTGCCCCAACATATAGGCAATTTCTGCCTTTTTGCCCAAAAATTAGGGGAATTTCTTCAATTTTGCTCCAAAATACGGGGAATATCTGCCTTTTTGCCTGAAAATATAAAGAATGCATAACTTTTTGCCATAAAAAAGGGAAATTTCTTCATTTTTGCTCTATAATAAGGGGAATTTCTGCTTTTTTGCCTCTAAATAAGTGGAATTTCTGTCTTTTTTTCCCAAAACAAAGGGAATTTTTGTATTTTTGCACCAAAATACGGAAAAATTCTGACTTATTACCCTGAAGTAAGTGAAATTTCTGCAATTTTGCCTCAAAATAAGAGAAATTTCTGCCTTTTTGCCCACAAATAAGGGGAATTTCAGCCTATTTACCTCAAAATAAAGAGAATTTCTGCATTTTTGCCACAAAATATTATTGATTTCTGCCTTTTTGCCCCAAAATAAAAAAATTTCTGCTTTTTTTCCCTGAAATAAGTGAAATTTCTGCAAGTTTGCCCCAAAATAAGGGAAATTTTTGGAATTTTGACCCAAACTAAGTGGAATTACTGAGTTTTGCCCCAAAATAAGGAGAATTTCTGTCTTTTTGCCCCAACATATAAAGAATTTCTGCCTTTTTGCCCCACAATTAGGGGAATTTCTGCAATTTTGCTCCAAAATACAGGGAATTTCTGCCTTTTTGCCCGAAAGTAAGAAGAATGCATATCTTTTTGCCATAAAAAGTAAATTTCTTCATTTTTGCTCAAAAATAAGGGTAATTTCTGCTTTTTTGCCTCTAAATAAGTGGAATTTCTGTATTTTTCTCCCAAAACGAAGGAAATTTCTGTCTTTTTTGCCCCAAAATAAAGAAAAATTCTGACTTATTACCCTGAAGTAAGTGAAATTTCTGCAATTTTGCCCCAAAATAAGAAAAATTTCTGCCTTTTTGCCCCCAAATAAGTGGAATTTCAGCCTTTTTACCTCGAAATATGGGGAATTTCTGCATTTTTGCCACAAAATATTAGGAATTTCTGCCTTTTTGCCCCAAAATAAGGAAAATTTCTGCCTTTTTTCACTGAAATAAGTGAAATTTCTGCAGTTTTGCCCCAAAATAAGTGAAATTTCTGCAAATTTGCCCCAAAATAAGTGAAATTTCTGCAATTTTGCCCCAAAATAAGGGAAATTTCTGGAATTTTGCCCCAAAATAAGTGGAATTTCTGAGTTTTGCCCCAAAATAAGGAGAATTTCTGTTTTTTTGCCCCAACATATAGGCAATTTCTGCCTTTTTGCCCCACAATTAGGGGAATTTCTGCAATTTTGCTCCAAAATACGGGGAATTTCTGCCTTTTTGCTTGAAAATAAGAAGAATGCATACCTTTTTGCCATAAAAAAAGAAAATTTCTTCATTTTTGCTCCAAAAAGGGGAATTTCTGCTTTTTTGCCTCTAAGTAAGTGGAATTTCTTTCTTTTTCCCTCAAAACAAAGGGAATTTCTGTGTTTTTTGCCCCAAAATAATCTAAAATTCTGACTTATTACCCTGAAGTAAGTGATATTTCTGCAATTTTGCCCCAAAAAAAGGGAAATTTCTGCCTTTTGCCCCCAAATAAGGGGAATTTCAGCCTTTTTACCTCGAAATAAGGGGAATTTCTGCATTTTTGCCACAAAATATTAGGAATTTCTGCCATTTTGCTCCAAAATAAGGAAAATTTCTGCATTTTTTCCCTGAAATAAGTGAAATTTCTGCAATTTTGTTACAAAATATGTAAAATTTCTGCATATTTGCCCCAAAATAAGTGAAATTTCTGCAATTTTGCCCCAAAAAAAGGAAAATTTCTGTAATTTTGCCCCAAAATAAGTGGAATTTCTGAGTTTTACCCCAAAATAAAGAGAATTTCGGTCTTTTGGCCCCAACATATAGAGATTTTCTGCATTTTTGCCCCACAATTAGGGGAATTTCTGCAATTTTGCTCAAAAATACGGGGAATTTTTGCTTTTTTGCCCGATAATAAGAAGAATGCATACCCTTTTGCCATAAAAAAGGGAAATTTCTTCATTTTTGCTCCAAAATAAGGGGAATTTCTGCATTTTTGCCACTAAATAAGTGGAATTTCTGTCTTTTTCCCCCAAGGCAAAGGGAATTCCTGTCTTTTTTGTCCCAAAATAAAGAAAATTTCTGACTTATAACCCTTAAATTAGTGAAATTTCTGAAATTTTGAACGAATATAAAGGAAATTTTTGCCTTTGTTGCCCCCAAATAAGGGGAATTTCAGCCTTTTTACCTCAAAATAAGGGGAATTTCTGCATTTATGCCTCAAAATATTAGAAATTTCTGCCTTTTTGCCCCAAAATAAGAAAATTTCTGCTTTTTTTTCCTTAAATAAGTGAAATTTCTGCAATTTTGCCCTAAAATAAGTGAAATGTCTGCAATTGTGTCCCAAAATAAGGGAAATTTCTGGAATTTTGCCCCAAAATAAGTGGAATTTCTGAGTTTTGCCCCAAAATAAGGAGAATTTCTGTCTTTTTGCCCCAACACATAGGCAATTTCTGCCTTTTGGCCCCACAATTAGGGGAATTTCTTCAATTTTGCTCCAAAATATGGGGAATTTCTGCCTTTTGCCCGAAAATAAGAAAAATGCATACCTTTTTGCCATAAAAAAGGGAAATTTCTTCATTTTTGCTCCAAAAAGGGGAATTTCTGCTTTTTTGCCTCTAAGTAAGTGGAATTTCTGTTTTTTTCCCCCAAAACAAAGGGAATTTCTGTCTTTTTGCCCCAAAATAAGGAAAAATTCTGACTTATTACCCTGAAGTAAGTGAAATTTCTGCAATTTTGCCCCAAAATAAGGGAAATTTCTGCCTTTTTGCCCCCAAATAAGGGGAATTTCAGCCTTTTTACCTCGAAATAAGGGGAATTTCTGCATTTTTGCCACAAAATATTAGGAATTTCTGCCTTTTTGCCCAAAAATAAAGAAAATTTCTGCCTTTTTTCCCTAAAATATGTGAAATTTCTGCAATTTTGCCACAAAATAATTAAAATTTCTTCATATTTGCCCCAAAATAATTGAAATTTCTGCAATTTTGCCCCAAAATAAGGAAAATTTCTGGAATTTTGCCCCAAAATAAGTGGAATTTCTTAGTTTTGCCCCAAAATAAGGAGAATTTCTGTCTTTTTGCCCCAACATAGAGAGATTTTCTGCATTTTTGCCCCACAATTAGGGGAATTTCTGCAATTATGCTCCAAAATACGGGGAATTTCTGCCTTTTTTCCCGAAAATAAAAAGAATGCATAACTTTTTGCCATAAAAAAGGGAAATTTCTTCATTTTTGCTCCAAAATAAGGGGAATTTCTGCATTTTGGCCTTTAAATAAGTGGAATTTCTGTCTTTTCCCCCAAGACAAAGGGAATTTCTGTCATTTTTGCCCCAAAATAATGAAAAATTCTGACTTATTACCCTGAAGTAAGTGAAATTTTTGCAATTTTGCCCCAAAATTAGGGAAATTTCTGCCTTTTTGCCTCCAAATTAGGGGAATTTCAGCCTTTTTACCTCAAAATAAGGAGAATTTCTGCATTTTTGTCACAAAATATTAGGAATTTCTGCCTTTTTGCCCCAAAATAAGAAAAATTTCTGTCTTTTTTCTCTGAAATAAGTGAAATTTCTGCAATTTTGCCCCAAAATAAGTGAAATTTCTGCTATTTTGCCCAAAAATAAGTGAAATTTCTGCAATTTTGCCCCAAATTAAAAGAAATTTCTGGAATTTTGCCCCAAAATAAGTGGAATTTCTGAGTTTTGACACAAAATAAGGAGAATTTCTGTTTTTTTGCCCCAACATATAGGCAATTTCTGCCTTTTTGCCCCACAATTAGGGGAATTTCTTCAATTTTGCTCCAAAATACGTGGAATTTCTGCCTTTTTGCACGAAAATAAGAGGAATGCATACCTTTTTGCTATAAAAAAAAGGGAAATTTCTTCATTTTTGCTCCAAATTAAGGGGAATTTCTGCTTTTTTGCCTCTAAATAAGTGGAATTTCTGTCTTTTTCCCCCAAAACAAAGGGAATTCCTGTCTTTTTTGCCCCAAAATAAGGAAATTTTCTGACTTATTACCCTGAAATAAGTGAAATTTCTGCATTTTTGCCCCAAAATAAAGGAAATTTTTGCCTTTTTGCCCCCAAATAAAGGGAATTTCAGCCTTTTTACCTCAAAATAAAGGGAATTTCTGCATTTTTGCCCCAAAATAAGAAAATTTCTGCTTTTTTTTCTCTGAAATAAGTGAAATTTTGCAATTTTGCCCCAAAATAAGTGAAATTTCTGCAATTTTGCCCCAAAATAAGGGAAATTTCTAGAATTTTGCCCCAAAATAAGTGGAATTTCTGAGTTTTGCCCCAAAATAAGGAGAATTTCTGTTTTTTTGCCCCAACATATAGGCAATTTCTGCCTTTTTGCCCCACAATTAGGGGAATTTCTTCAATTTTGCTCCAAAATACGTGGAATTTCTGCCTTTTTGCACGAAAATAAGAGGAATGCATACCTTTTTGCCATAAAAAAAAGGGAAATTTCTTCATTTTTGCTCCAAATTAAGGGGAATTTCTGCTTTTTTGCCTCTAAATAAGTGGAATTTCTGTCTTTTTCCCCCAAAACAAAGGGAATTTCTGTCTTTTTTGCCCCAAAATAAGGAAAAATTCTGACTTATTAACCTGAAGTAAGTAAAATTTCTGCAATTTTGCACCAAAATAAGGAAAATTTCTGGAATTTTGCCCCAAAATAAGTGGAATTTTTGTGTTTTTCCCCAAAATAAAGAGAATTTCTGTATTTTTGCCCCAACATATAGAGAATTTCTGTTTTTTGATACACAATTAGGGAAATATCTGTAATTTTGCTCCAAAATACGGGTAATTTCTGCCTTTTTGCCCGAAAATAAGAAGAATGAATACCTTTTTGCCAAAAAATGGGAAATTTCTTCATTTTTGCTCCAAAATAAAAGGAATTTCTGCTTTTTTGCCTCTAAATAAGTGGAATTTCTGTCTATTTCCCCCAAAATAAAGAGAATTTCTGTCTTTTTTGCCCCAAAATAAGGAAAAATTCTGACTTATTACCCTGAAGTAAGTGAAATTTCTGTAATTTTTCCCCAAAATAAGGGAAATTTCTACCTTTTTGCCCGCAAATAAGGGAAATTTCAGCCTTTTTACCTCAAAATAAGGGGAATTTCTGCATTTTTGCCACAAAATATTAGGAATTTCTGACTTTTTGCCCCAAAATAAGAAAATTTCTGCTTTTTTTCCCTGAAATAATTGAAATTTCTGCAATTTTGCCCCAAAATAAGTGAAATTTCTGCAATTTTGTCCTAAAATAAGGGAAATTTCTGGAATTTTGCTTCAAAATAAGAGGAATTTCTGAGTTTTGCTTCAAAATAAGGAGAATTTCTGTCTTTTTGCCCCAACATATAGGAAATTTCTGCCTTTTTGCCCCACAATTAGGGGAATTTCAGCAATTTTGCTCCAAAAGACGGGGAATTTCTGCCTTTTTGCCCGAAAATAAGAAGAATGCATACCTTTTTGCCATCAAAAATGTAATTTCTTCTATTTTGCTTCAAAATAAAGGGAATTTCTATTTTTTTGCCTCTAAATAAGTGGAATTTCTGTCTTTTTCCCTCAAAACAAAGGGAATTTCTGTCTTTTTTGCCCTAAAATAAGGAAAAATTCTGACTTATTACCCTGTAGTAAGTGAAATTTCTTCAATTTTGCCCCAAAATAAGGGAAATTTCTGCCTTTTTGCCCCCAAATAAGGGGAATTTCAGTCTTTTTACCTCAAAATAAGGGGAATTTCTGCATTTTTACCACAAAATATTAGGAATTTATGACTTTTTGCCCCAAAATAAGGAAAATTTTTGCCTTTTTTCCCTGAAATAAATGAAATTTCTGCATTTTTGCCCAAAATAAGTGAAATTTCTGCAATTTTGCCCCAAAATAAGAGAAATTTCTGCAATTTTGCCACAAAATAAGTGGAATTTCTGAGTTTTGCCCCAAAAAATGGAGAATTTCTGTCTTTTTGCCCCAACATATAGGAAATTTCTGCCTTTTTGCCCCACAATTAGGGGAATTTCTGCAATTTTGCTCCAAAATACCGAGAATTTCTGCTTTTTTGCCTCTAAATAAGTGGAATTTCTGTCTTTTTCTCCCAAAACAAAGGGAATTTCTGTCTTTTTTGCCCCAAAATAAAGAAAAATTCTGACTTATTACCCTGAAGTAAGTGAAATTCCTGTACTTTTGCTCCAAAATTAGGGAAATTTCTGCCTTTTTGCCCCAAAATAATGCGAATTTCAGCCTTTTTACCTCAAAATAAGGGGAATTTCTGCATTTTTGCCACAAAATATTAGGAATATCTGCTTTTTGCCCCAAAATAAGGAAAATTTCTGCCTTTTTTCTCTGAAATAAGTGAAATTTCTGCAATTTTGCCCCAAAATAATTGAAATTTCTGCAATTTTGCCCCAAAATAAGTGAAATTTCTGCAATTTTGCCCCAAAATAAGGAAAATTTCTGGAATTTTGCCCCAAAATAAGTGGAATTTCTGAGTTTTGCCCCAAAATAAAGAAAATTTCTGTCTTTTTGCCCCAACATATAGGAAATTTCTGCCTTTTTGCCCAAAAATTAGGGGAATTTCTTCAATTTTGCTCCAAAATACGGGGAATATCTGCCTTTTTGCCTGAAAATATAAAGAATGCATAACTTTTTGCCATAAAAAAGGGAAATTTCTTCATTTTTGCTCCATAATAAGGGGAATTTCTGCATTTTTGCCTCTAAATAAGTGGAATTTCTGTCTTTTTTTCCCAAAACAAAGGGAATTTTTGTATTTTTGCACCAAAATACGGAAAACTTCTGACTTATTACCCTGAAGTAAGTGAAATTTCTGCAATTTTGCCTCAAAATAAGAGAAATTTCTGCCTTTTTGCCCACAAATAAGGGGAATTTCAGCCTATTTACCTCAAAATAAAGAGAATTTCTGCATTTTTGCCACAAAATATTATTGATTTCTGCCTTTTTGCCCCAAAATAAAAAAAATTCTGCTTTTTTTCCCTGAAATAAGTGAAATTTCTGCAATTTTGCCCCAAAATAAGGGAAATTTTTGGAATTTTGACCCAAACTAAGTGGAATTACTGAGTTTTGCCCCAAAATAAGGAGAATTTCTGTCTTTTTGCCCCAACATATAAAGAATTTCTGCCTTTTTGCCCCACAATTAGGGGAATTTCTGCAATTTTGCTCCAAAATACAGGGAATTTCTGCCTTTTTGCCCGAAAGTAAGAAGAATGCATATCTTTTTGCCATAAAAAGGAAATTTCTTCATTTTTGCTCAAAAATAAGGGTAATTTCTGCTTTTTTGCCTCTAAATAAGTGGAATTTCTGTATTTTTCCCCCAAAACGAAGGAAATTTCTGTCTTTTTTGCCCCAAAATAAAGAAAAATTCTGACTTATTACCCTGAAGTAATTGAAATTTCTGCAATTTTGCCCCAAAATAAGAAAAATTTCTGCCTTTTTGCCCCCAAATAAGTGGAATTTCAGCCTTTTTACCTCGAAATATGGGGAATTTCTGCATTTTTGCCACAAAATATTAGGAATTTCTGCCTTTTTGCCCCAAAATAAGGAAAATTTCTGCCTTTTTTCACTGAAATAAGTGAAATTTCTGCAGTTTTGCCCCAAAATAAGTGAAATTTCTGCAAATTTGCCCCAAAATAAGGGAAATTTCTGCAATTTTGCCCCAAAATAAGGGAAATTTATGGAATTTAGCCCCAAAATAAGTGGAATTTCTGAGTTTTGCCCCAAAATAAGGAGAATTTCTGTTTTTTTGCCCCAACATATAGGCAATTTCTGCCTTTTTGCCCCACAATTAGGGGAATTTCTGCAATTTTGCTCCAAAATACGGGGAATTTCTGCCTTTTTGCTTGAAAATAAGAAGAATGCATACCTTTTTGCCATAAAAAAAGAAAATTTCTTCATTTTTGCTCCAAAAAGGGGAATTTCTGCTTTTTTGCCTCTAAATCAGTGGAATTTCTTTCTTTTTCCCTCAAAACAAAGGGTATTTCTGTGTTTTTTGCCCCAAAATAATCGAAAATTCTGACTTATTACCCTGAAGTAAGTGATATTTCTGCAATTTTGCCCCAAAATAAGGGAAATTTCTGCCTTTTGCCCCCAAATAAGGGGAATTTCAGCCTTTTTACCTCGAAATAAGGGGAATTTCTGCATTTTTGCCACAAAATATTAGGAATTTCTGCCATTTTGCTCCAAAATAAGGAAAATTTCTGCATTTTTTCCCTGAAATAAGTGAAATTTCTGCAATTTTGTTACAAAATATGTAAAATTTCTGCATATTTGCCCCAAAATAAGTGAAATTTCTGCAATTTTGCCCCAAAAAAAGAAAAATTTCTGTAATTTTGCCCCAAAATAAGTGGAATTTCTGAGTTTTACCCCAAAATAAAGAGAATTTCGGTCTTTTGGCCCCAACATATAGAGATTTTCTGCATTTTTGCCCCACAATTAGGGGAATTTCTGCAATTTTGCTCAAAAATACGGGGAATTTTTGCTTTTTTGCCCGATAATAAGAAGAATGCATACCCTTTTGCCATAAAAAAGGGAAATTTCTTCATTTTTGCTCCAAAATAAGGGGAATTTCTGCTTTTTTGCCTCTAAATAAGTGGAATTTCTGTCTTTTTCCCCCAAGGCAAAGGGAATTCCTGTCTTTTTTGTCCCAAAATAAAGAAAATTTCTGACTTATAACCCTTAAATAAGTGAAATTTCTGAAATTTTGAACGAAAATAAAGGAAATTTTTGCCTTTTTGCCCCCAAATAAGGGGAATTTCAGCCTTTTTACCTCAAAATAAGGGGAATTTCTGCATTTATGCCTCAAAATATTAGGAATTTCTGCCTTTTTGCCCCAAAATAAGAAAATTTCTGCTTTTTTTCCCTTAAATAAGTGAAATTTCTGCAATTTTGCCCTAAAATAAGTGAAATGTCTGCAATTGTGCCCCAAAATAAGGGAAATTTCTGGAATTTTGCCCCAAAATAAGTGGAATTTCTGAGTTTTGCCCCAAAATAAAGAGAATTTCTGTCTTTTTGCCCCAACACATAGGCAATTTCTGCCTTTTGGCCCCACAATTAGGGGAATTTCTTCAATTTTGCTCCAAAATATGGGGAATTTCTGCCTTTTGCCCGAAAATAAGAAGAATGCATACCTTTTTGCCATAAAAAAGGGAAATTTCTTCATTTTTGCTCCAAAAAGGGGAATTTCTGCTTTTTTGCCTCTAAATAAGTGGAATTTCTGTTTTTTTCCCCCAAAACAAAGGGAATTTCTGTCTTTTTGCCCCAAAATAAGGAAAAATTCTGACTTATTACCCTGAAGTAAGTGAAATTTCTGCAATTTTGCCCCAAAATAAGGGAAATTTCTGCCTTTTTGCCCCCAAATAAGGGGAATTTCAGCGTTTTTACCTCGAAATAAGGGGAATTTCTGCATTTTTGCCAAAAATATTAGGAATTTCTGCCTTTTTGCCCAAAAATAAAGAAAATTTCTGCCTTTTTTCCCTAAAATATGTGAAATTTCTGCAATTTTGCCACAAAATAATTAAAATTTCTTCATATTTGCCCCAAAATAATTGAAATTTCTGCAATTTTGCCCCAAAATAAGGAAAATTTCTGGAATTTTGCCCCAAAATAAGTGGAATTTCTTAGTTTTGCCCCAAAATAAGGAGAATTTCTGTCTTTTTGCCCCAACATAGAGAGATTTTCTGCATTTTTGCCCCACAATTAGGGGAATTTCTGCAATTATGCTCCAAAATACGGGGAATTTCTGCCTTTTTGCCCGAAAATAAAAAGAATGCATAACTTTTTGCCATAAAAAAGGGAAATTTCTTCATTTTTGCTCCAAAATAAGGGGAATTTCTGCATTTTGGCCTTTAAATAAGTGGAATTTCTGTCTTTTCCCCCAAGACAAAGGGAATTTCTGTCATTTTTGCCCCAAAATAAGGAAAAATTCTGACTTATTACCCTGAAGTAAGTGAAATTTCTGCAATTTTGCCCCAAAATTAGGGAAATTTCTGCCTTTTTGCCTCCAAATTAGGGGAATTTCAGCCTTTTTACCTCAAAATAAGGAGAATTTCTGCATTTTTGTCACAAAATATTAGGAATTTCTGCCTTTTTGCCCCAAAATAAGAAAATTTTCTGTCTTTTTTCTCTGAAATAAGTGAAATTTCTGCAATTTTGCCCCAAAATAAGTGAAATTTCTGCAATTTTGCCCAAAAATAAGTGAAATTTCTGCAATTTTGCCCCAAATTAAAGGAAATTTCTGGAATTTTGCCCCAAAATAAGTGGAATTTCTGAGTTTTGACACAAAATAAGGAGAATTTCTGTCTTTTTGCCCCAATATATAGAGAATTTCTGCATTTTTGTCCCACAATTAAAGAAATTTCTGCAATTTTGCTCCAAAATACGGGGAATTTCTGCCTTTTTGCCCGAAAATAAGAAGAATGCATAACTTTTTGCCATAAAAAAGGGAAATTTCTTCATTTTTGCTCCAAAATAAGGGGAATTTCTGCTTTTTTGCCTCTAAATAAGTGGAATTTCTGTCTTTTTCCCCCAAAACAAAGGGAATTCCTGTCTTTTTTGCCCCAAAATAAGGAAATTTTCTGACTTATTACCCTGAAATAAGTGAAATTTCTGCAATTTTGCCCCAAAATAAAGGAAATTTTTGCCTTTTTGCCCCCAAATAAAGGGAATTTCAGCCTTTTTACCTCAAAATAAAGGGAATTTCTGCATTTTTGCCACAAAATATTAGGAATTTCTGCCTTTTTGCCCCAAAATAATAAAATTTCTGCTTTTTTTTCTCTGAAATAAGTGAAATTTTGCAATTTTGCCCCAAAATAAGTGAAATTTCTGCAATTTTGCCCCAAAATAAGGGAAATTTCTAGAATTTTGCCCCAAAATAAGTGGAATTTCTGAGTTTTGCCCCAAAATAAGGAGAATTTCTGTTTTTTTGCCCCAACATATAGGCAATTTCTGCCTTTTTGCCCCACAATTAGGGGAATTTCTTCAATTTTGCTCCAAAATACGTGGAATTTCTGCCTTTTTGCACGAAAATAAGAGGAATGCATACCTTTTTGCCATAAAAAAAGGGAAATTTCTTCATTTTTGCTCCAAATTAAGGGGAATTTCTGCTTTTTTGCCTCTAAATAAGTGGAATTTCTGTCTTTTTCCCCCAAAACAAAGGGAATTTCTGTCTTTTTTGCCCCAAAATAAGGAAAAATTCTGACTTATTAACCTGAAGTAAGTAAAATTTCTGCAATTTTGCACCAAAATAAGGGAAATTTCTGGAATTTTGCCCCAAAATAAGTGGAATTTTTGTGTTTTTCCCCAAAATAAAGAGAATTTCTGTATTTTTGCCCCAACATATAGAGAATTTCTGTTTTTTGATACACAATTAGGGAAATATCTGTAATTTTGCTCCAAAATACGGGTAATTTCTGCCTTTTTGCCCGAAAATAAGAAGAATGAATACCTTTTTGCCAAAAAATGGGAAATTTCTTCATTTTTGCTCCAAAATAAAAGGAATTTCTGCTTTTTTGCCTCTAAATAAGTGGAATTTCTGTCTATTTCCCCCAAAATAAAGAGAATTTCTGTCTTTTTTGCCCCAAAATAAGGAAAAATTCTGACTTATTACCCTGAAGTAAGTGAAATTTCTGTAATTTTTCCCCAAAATAAGGGAAATTTCTACATTTTTGCCCGCAAATAAGGGGAATTTCAGCCTTTTTACCTCAAAATAAGGGGAATTTCTGCATTTTTGCCCCCAAATAAGGGGAATTTCAGCCTTTTTACCTCAAAAGAAGGGGAATTTCCTCATTTTTGCCACAAAATATTAGGAATTTCTGCCTTTTTGCCCCAAAATAAGAAAATTTCTGCTTTTTTTCCCTGAAATAATTGAAATTTCTGCAATTTTGCCCCAAAATAGGTGAAATTTCTGCAATTTTGTCCTAAAATAAGGGAAATTTCTGGAATTTTGCTTCAAAATAAGAGGAATTTCTGAGTTTTGCTTCAAAATAAGGAGAATTTCTGTCTTTTTGCCCCAACATATAGGAAATTTCTACCTTTTTGCCCCAAAATTAGGGGAATTTCAGCAATTTTGCTCCAAAAGACGGGGAATTTCTGCCTTTTTGCCCGAAAATAAGAAGAATGCATACCTTTTTGCCATCAAAAATGTAATTTCTTCTATTTTGCTTCAAAATAAAGGGAATTTCTATTTTTTTGCCTCTAAATAAGTGGAATTTCTGTCTTTTTCCCTCAAAACAAAGGGAATTTCTGTCTTTTTTGCCCTAAAATAAGGAAAAATTCTGACTTATTACCCTGTAGTAATTGAAATTTCTTCAATTTTGCCCCAAAATAAGGGAAATTTCTGCCTTTTTGTCCCCAAATAAGGGGAATTTCAGTCTTTTTACCTCAAAATAAGGGGAATTTCTGCATTTTTACCACAAAATATTAGGAATTTATGACTTTTTGCCCCAAAATAAGGAAAATTTTTGCCTTTTTTCCCTGAAATAAATGAAATTTCTGCCTTTTTGCCCAAAATAAGTGAAATTTCTGCAATTTTGCCCCAAAATAAGGGAAATTTCTGCAATTTTGCCACAAAATAAGTGGAATTTCTGAGTTTTGCCCCAAAAAATGGAGAATTTCTGTCTTTTTGCCCCAACATATAGGAAATTTCTGCCTTTTTGCCCCACAATTAGGGGAATTTCTGCAATTTTGCTCCAAAATACCGAGAATTTCTGCCTTTTTTCCCGAAAATAAGAAGAATGCATACCTATTTGCCATAAAAAAGAGAAATTTCTTCATTTTTGCTCCAAAATAAGGGGAATTTCTGCTTTTTTGCCTCTAAATAAGTGGAATTTCTGTCTTTTTCTCCCAAAACAAAGGGAATTTCTGTCTTTTTTGCCCCAAAATAAGGAAAAATTCTGACTTATTACCCTGAAGTAAGTGAAATTCCTGTACTTTTGCTCCAAAATTAGGGAAATTTCTGCCTTTTTGCCCCAAAATAATGCGAATTTCAGCCTTTTTACCTCAAAATAAGGGGATTTTCTGCATTTTTGCCACAAAATATTAGGAATATCTGCTTTTTGCCCCAAAATAAGGAAAATTTCTGCCTTTTTTCTCTGAAATAAGTGAAATTTTGCAATTTTGCCCCAAAATAAGTGAAATTTCTGCAATTTTGCCCCAAAATAAGTGAAATTTCTGCAATTTTGCCCCAAAATAAGGAAAATTTCTGGAATTTTGCCCCAAAATAAGTGGAATTTCTGAGTTTTGCCCCAAAATAAAGAAAATTTCTGTTTTTTTGCCCCAACATATAGGCAATTTCTGCCTTTTTGCCCAAAAATTAGGGGAATTTCTTCAATTTTGCTCCAAAATACGGGGAATATCTGCCTTTTTGCCTGAAAATATAAAGAATGCATAACTTTTTGCCATAAAAAAGGGAAATTTCTTCATTTTTGCTCCATAATAAGGGGAATTTCTGCTTTTTTGCCTCTAAATAAGTGGAATTTTTGTCTTTTTTTCCCAAAACAAAGGGAATTTTTGTATTTTTGCACCAAAATACGGAAAAATTCTGACTTATTACCCTGAAGTAAGTGAAATTTCTGCAATTTTGCCTCAAAATAAGAGAAATTTCTGCCTTTTTGCCCACAAATAAGGGGAATGTCAGCCTTTTTACCTCAAAATAAAGAGAATTTCTGCATTTTTGCCACAAAATATTATTAATTTCTGCCTTTTTGCCCCAAAATAAAAAAATTTCTGCTTTTTTTCCCTGAAATTAATGAAATTTCTGCAATTTTGCCCCAAAATATGTGAAATTTCTGCAATTTTGCCCCAAAAGAAGGGAAATTTCTGGAATTTTGACCCAAACTAAGTGGAATTACTGAGTTTTGCCCCAAAATAAGGAGAAATTCTGTCTATTGGCCCCAACATATAAAGAATTTCTGCCTTTTTGTCCCACAATTAGGGGAATTTCTGCAATTTTGCTCCAAAATACAGGGAATTTCTGCCTTTTTGCCCGAAAGTAAGAAGAATGCATATATTTTTGCCATAAAAAGTAAATTTCTTCATTTTTGCTCAAAAATAAGGGTAATTTCTGCTTTTTTGCCTCTAAATAAGTGGAATTTCTGTATTTTTCCCCCAAAACGAAGGAAATTTCTGTCTTTTTTGCCCCAAAATAAAGAAAAATTCTGACTTATTACCCTGAAGTAAGTGAAATTTCTGCAATTTTGCCCCAAAATAAGAAAAATTTCTGCCTTTTTGCCCCCAAATAAGTGGAATTTCAGCCTTTTTACCTCGAAATATGGGGAATTTCTGCATTTTTGCCACAAAATATTAGGAATTTCTGCCTTTTTGCCCCAAAATAAGGAAAATTTCTGCCTTTTTTCACTGAAATAAGTGAAATTTCTGCAGTTTTGCCCCAAAATAAGTGAAATTTCTGCAAATTTGCCCCAAAATAAGTGAAATTTTTGCAATTTTGCCCCAAAATAAGGGAAATTTCTGGAATTTTGCCCAAAAATAAGTGGAATTTTTGAGTTTTGCCCCAAAATAAGGAGAATTTCTGTCTTTTTGCCCTAACATATAGGGAATTTCTGCCTTTTTGCACCACAATTAGGGGAATTTCTGCAATTTTGCTCCAAAATACGGGGAATTTCTGCCTTTTTGCCCGAAAATAAGAAGAATGCATACCTTTTTGCCATAAAAAAGAGAAATTTCTGCAATTTTGCTCCAAAATAAGGGGAATTTCTGCTTTTTTGCCTCTAAATAAGTAAAATTTCTCTCTTTTCCCCCCCCAAAAAAGGGAATTTCTGTCTTTTTGGCCCCAAAATATAGAAAATTTCTGACTTATTACCCTGAAATAAGTGAAATTTCTGAAATTTTGCCCCAAAATGAGGGAAATTTATCCAATTTTGCCAAAAAATAAGGGAAATTTCTGGAATTTTGCCCCAAAATAAGTGGAATTTCTGAGTTTTGCCCCAAAATAAGGAGAATTTCTGTCTCTTTGCCCTAACATATAGGGAATTTCTGCCTTTTTGCACCACAATTAGGGGAATTTCTACAATTTTGCTCCAAAATACGGGGAATTTCTGCTTTATAGCCCGAAAATAAGGGGAATTTATACCTTTTGCCACAAAAAAGGGAAATTTCTTCATTTTTGCTCCAAAATAAGGGGAATTTCTGCTTTTTTGCCTCTAAATAAGTGGAATTTCTGTCTTTTTCCCTCAAAACAAAGAAATTTTCTGTCATTTTTGCCCCAAAATAAGCAAAATTTCTGACTTATTACACTGAAAATAGTGAAATTTCATCAATTTTGCCCCAAAATAAGAGAAATTTCTGCCTTTCTGCCTCTAAATAAGGGGAATTTCAGCCTTTTTACCTCATAATAAGGGGAATTTCTGCATTTTTGCCACAAAATATTAGGAATTTCTGCCTTTTTGCCCCAAAATAAAGAAAATTTCTGCCTTTCTTCCCTGAAATAAGTGAAATTTCTGCAATTTTGCCCTAAAATAAGTGAAATTTCTGCAATTTTTCTCCAAAATAAGAAAAATTTCTGGAATTTTGCCCCAAAATATGTGAAATTTCTGAGTTTTTCCCTATAATAAGAAGAATTTCTATCTTTTTGCCCCAACATATAGGGAATTTCTGCCTTTTGGCCCCACATTTAGGGGAATTTCTGCAATTTTGCTCCAAAATATGGGAAATTTCTGCCTTTTTGCCTGAAAATAAGAAGAATGCATACCTTTTTGCCATAAAAAAGGTAAATTTCTTCATTTTTGCTCCAATATAAGGGGAATTTCTGCTTTATTGCCTCTTAATACGTAAAATTACTGGCTTTTCCCCACAAAACAAAAAGAATTTCTGTCTTTTTGCCGCAAAATAAGAAAAATTTCTGACTTATTACCCTGAAATAAGTGAAATTTCTGCAATTTTTTCCCCAAAAAAAGAAATTTCTGCCTTTTTGCACCCAAATAAGGGGAATTCCAGCTTTTTTACCTCAAAATAAGGGGAATTTCTGCATTTTTGCCACAAAATATGAGAAATTTCTGTTTTTTTGCCCCAAAATAAGAAAGTTTCTGCTTTTTTTCCCTGAAATAAGTGAAATTTCTGCAATTTTGCCCTAAAATAAGAGAAATTTTTGCAATTTTGCCCCAAAATAAATGAAATTTCTGCAATTTTTCTTCAAAATAAGAAAAATTTCTGTTATTTTGCCCCAAAATATGTGAAATTCCTGAGTTTTGCCCCAAAATAAGGAGAAATTCTGTCTTTTTGCCCCAACATATAGGGAATTTCTGCATTTTGGCCCCACATTTAGGGGAATTTCTGCAATTTTGCTCCAAAATACGGGGAATTTCAGCCTTTTTGCCCGAAAATAAGAAGAATGCATATCTTTTTGCCATAAAAAAGAAATTCCTTCATTTTTGCTCCAAAAAAAGGAATTTCTGCTTTTTTGCCTCTAAATAAGTGGAATTTCTGTTTTTTTCCCCCAAAACAAAGGGATTTTTTGTATTTTTGCACCAAAATAAGGAAAAATTCTGACTTATTACCCTGAAGTAAGTGAAATTTCTGCAATTTTGCCCCAAAATAAGGGAAAATTCTGCCTTTTTGCCCCCAAATAAGGGGAATTTCAGCCTTTTTACCTCAAAATAAGGTAATTTCTGCATTTTTGCCACAAAATATTAGGAATTTCTGCCTTTTTGCCCCAAAATAAGAAAATTTCTCCTTTTTTCCCTGAAATAAGTAAAATTTCTGCAATTTTGCCCCAAAATAAGTGAAATTTCTGCAATTTTGTCCCAAAATAAGGGAAATTTCTGGAATTTTGCCCCTAAATAAGTGGAATTTCTGAGTTTTGCCCCAAAATAAAAAGAATTTCTTTTTTTTTCCCCAACATATAGAGATTTTCTGCCTTTTTGCCCCACTATTAGGGGAATTTCTGCAATTTTGCTCCAAAATACGGGGAATTTCTGCCTTTTTGCCCGAAAATAAGAAGAATGCATACCTTTTTGCCATAAAAAGTAAATTTCTTCATTTTTGCTCCAAAATAAGGGGAATTTCTGCTTTTTTGCCTCTAAATAAGTGGAATTTCTGTCTTTTTCCCCCAAAACAAAGGGAATTCCTGTCTTTTTTGCCCCAAAATAAAGAAAATTTCTGACTTATTACCCTTAAATAAGTGAAATTTCTGCAATTTTGCCCCAAAATAAAGGAAATTTTTGCCTTATTGCCCCCAAATAAAGGGAATTTCAGCCTTTTTACCTCAAAATAAGGGGAATTTCTGCATTTATGCCACAAAATATTAGGAATTTCTGCCGTTTTACCCTAAAATAAGAAAATTTCTGCTTTTTTTCCCTGAAATAAGTGAAATTTCTGCAATTTTGCCCCAAAATAAGTGAAATGTCTGCAATTTTGCCACAAAATAAGGGAAATTTCTGGAATT